>NC_061120.1:144253689-144590885 GCF_002878395.1 Capsicum annuum | reverse complement strand
AAGCTACTTGTTTACTACTATTTCAGTTGGGTTCTCGGCTAATCAGGTACATATCTTTTTACTTATTATAGTTATTCAAATAGAACTTCTACCATAATCTGGCCGTGACTATGTCTGGCTGAACAGTATCTTATATCTATGTTGAAGATCTAACTTCGCTGACATGTTAACTATGAAAGCTCCAGACTCTATCAAAATATAAAAGAATCTTTTTAATTTCTTGACTTGGTTCCAAAATGGAGGTACAGTCGAGTTCAATACACTTATGTTAACCTTGTCTCTGTGACGCCGTCTAGTAAGTTGTGCCTCTCTAGCCCGTATTGTTGAGAAAAGGGCGAATTTCCGCACAATTAGAACTTCTAGACACACAGGTTCAACATAAGGTTATTAAATCTCTGACAGGCCCCATGTTTGGGTAAAAGAGTCCATACAGTCATAAAATTACTTAAGATTCTTTTCTATTTCGGTTGGTGCTTTGGTTCGGTCTTCCGACTTTGGCTTAATCCGATATTATTATATGGTCTGGTAGGCTGAGTGGCATACCCCAGCCTAAGAGATCCTGAAAATGGTATCAAAGCCTGTGAATTTTCATAGTAAATATGTTAAGTGAGGTGAAGATTTTTAGCATAGATATAAGACTCTTATAACTATGGATATGGGAGAAGTTAGTACTAAAAGTACAAAACTAGAAGAGGTAGATTTACCTCAAGATATGGATCTACTGAATAAATGGACAATTCCAAAAGTTGAATTAAAAACCATATATGAATATGGATTTTTTGATAAAATAAAACATAAACAAATTATTAAAACAACTGAACAATCTCTTGCTTTAAATGCTGATGAGCAGACTCTTCAACTTCTAAATAAACGTGATATTGATATTTTTAAACGTAATTATAACTATATGCATATTGGCTTAGTACAAATTGCCTTTCGGCCTCTAACTCTAAAGGGTCTTCCCGAAACATTTTAAGCAGCTCTGCGTGATGCTAGAAATTTGAATTTTCGAAAATCCTTAATGGGATCTATTGAATCTACTCTTGCATATGGTCCTGTATATTTTAATACTCAGCCAAATTTACAATTATCTTTGACTGATGTAAATATTCTTCACGCTTTAACATTAAATGTTAAAACTCATGGATACGATTATGCCCCTGGATCTGAACTTATAGGATTATCTTACCGCATATATTATCGATTATTATCAACTCTAAATCCTCGATGTAAGTTGATTGATGATAATTCTGATTGCACTATGCTTATTGAAATCAATTTTATAAAATCTAGGGTCACTACCCAAAGACCTATATAATATAATTAACTTATTTATTTAATTACTATTTTTCACTTTATTCATCTAATAGATAATGTTTATATTTTTATGAATAAATTGTTACATATATATATATATATATATATTTAAAATAAAATGTCTCGATTTTTAAAGAATTAAAAAATGAAGTTAGATAATGAAAGACATAGATATTTTAAAGATTTAATTAGAATAGAGAAAAAATTGATTATTATATAAAATTGAGGAAATATTTAATTTTTAAAGAAAGTTTCTCATTTAGAGATTTTCAAGCATTCTCCTCATTACAAGAAGGGTTAAAAAGAGAAGGACCATCCCTTCTCTAACTCCAACAACCTATTCATCGTTCATAATGTCATCCCCAAACC
Source organism: Capsicum annuum (assembly GCF_002878395.1). Lineage (NCBI taxonomy): Eukaryota > Viridiplantae > Streptophyta > Magnoliopsida > Solanales > Solanaceae > Capsicum > Capsicum annuum. The sequence continues at coordinate 144,589,199 of NC_061120.1, read as the reverse complement.
CACAGACCAACGGGCTTCCCCTTCCACTTCATAACTTTTCATCAAACACTCATATGGAGGGTATAGAAACCCAACCACCCTCTTACAAAGAAGCCACCACCAACTAATTAAAACCAACATCTACATCTTCATCCAAAATTCCAACCGTCGAGGAGCCATTAGAACTCCCGATCTACTGATCCCCATAAACAAGTTTTTGACAACAACCACATTCTCTATCCTAAGAGAATCAACGAAGGCTCTATGGCCCATGGAGATTCTCAGTAATAGTCAAAATCTTTGGTAGGAAACTAACCCACCAGTATCTAAAAACAAAATTGGATGATCTATGGAAGAACTACTCCCCTATTGTACTTATAGATCCGGGTCTAGACTTTTACACAATAAAATTCAACAACCCAGAAAGCCATTCAATGGCGTTGCAAGGAGGACCATGGTTTGTAGCTGGTGAATTCTTGTCTGTAAGGAAATGGAAACCAACCTTCATCCTAGAAAAAAGCAGATTCACATCCACGTCTATTTGGTTGAGGCTATCCCACCTCCCGACGGAATTCTACGACCACATAATTCTAGAAAGGATTGGTCAAAAAATTGAGAAACTAGTTAAGATGGATGCTTGTACCCCAACCACTCTCCGAGGTTGTTATGCAAGGCTATGTGTAGAAGCGCCACTTGATGTCCCCTAAAAGACCATATCATCATCGGCCAAGACAAGCTGATGATAGTTATGAAGGGGAGAAAATCCTATACAAGTATTGTGGGCATTTGGGACACACAATCAGCAACTGCACTTTCAAACTCCCATAGTCACCAAACATGAACTAACAACCCATACCAAACACTACAAGGTCAGCTGAAGATAAAAAGTGGACCACAATCTCCTTCCAATGAAGAAACAAAAGGCGAAATCACAGCACAGGACACTCTATAGGTAAGATTAAGAATGACTTAAATATAAAAGTGAAGAAATTTGATGCAGCCTCAGGAAAGTTCCTCGAATCCCCTACAACCCTTAGTGGCAGTGAGGTTCTAGGTCAAAATCACAGATTTGGGAAACGTAACCCAACCCATGGGATTAGGCCCAACTTCAATGGTTTGGACCACCCAACGACCTCAACTCTAGCCTATCCTTCTAGGGCCCACATCAAACTCACAGATAACTGGCAAACTTCTAAGCCCAAGAGTTTTAGGTAAATTTTGAGGCCCACCCAAGTTTTGACTAATGAAGTCAAAGCAATCCAATACTTGGGGCAAGACAATGTCCCAAGAACTCAGAACCCGCCCTCTGTTCACTCTAATTCCTTAATTAAAAGTAACCCCTCTACTCAAACAACCAAGGAATCTTTTTTACACTCTTTTAAAGCTAAAGGCAAAGAGAGTTTAACCACTCCTCGGGAGAATAAACTCCCATTCTCTGAAACTCAAATGTCTGAGATCTTTCCTAGAGGAATGAAGGTCGCTCAAACAGTGACTTCCACTATTGATTTAACAGGAACTGTCCCGTCAACATTAAATGCAAGCAATAATCCTAAGAGTAAAACCTTTGGCAAATCCAATGAGGAGGGAAAAAAGACACTAAAATCTCTTAGTACCACTTCAAACTCCTCCACACTTCTGAATGGATCCCCAAGTCAACTTTCAAATGATAACAATCATGTAGATAGATCCATTACCCTTGGAAAAACAACCAATGTCAAGGTTAGAAATGAGCCTCTCAGGATTAACAATTCCCTTAACTACAACATTGGAGGGAAATACAATAAAAATTCTAATCCAAAACCTGACATGCTTGGCCTAAGTGGTAAGAGAGGCCCTGAAGCAAGGCTTAATAAAATACGGGCCCAATATATGGCTGGTAGCCAAAGCCCAAATAATATCAAACCAGAGCTAGGATAACATATCCACGCAGAACATAGCGGAAGCCATATCCTCAATGAGTGTGGCCCCCTTTACCTCACTGGACCAGGAACTACTTCTTATGGGACCATCTTTTGTAACCAAATTTAGAGCTCCCCAACACCAGGAGGAAACACCGGCAGCCTCCTCCATATTTTTCCCTGGAAATATAGGAAAATTAACAAACAATGTAAATGCTAAGGGACAACAACAAAGAGATGGAGGACCTCCTAGCCAGCCCGAGGGTTCAAAAAATAGAGGCCACTACTCTAGAAAAGCCTTTAACACTAGAGTTCATAGAGCTGATCCACCAGATGGTAATTATTCTTCTTTTTTGAGATCTAGGAAAACTAGAGCTAACAATCATAGCTGCAAGCCTTAATACAGAAAACCACTTTATGGACAAGATAGGGCCTCTCTTAAGGAAGCGAAAGGAGCCAAAAATTCCCTCAACATCCTCCCCCCAAAGGAAACACTTATCAAGAATCCCAAAACTTTGGAATCTATGTTAATGAATTGCATAATATGGAATGTGAGGGGAGCAAATAATATTGAGTTTAGGAGACACTACAAGTCTATAATAAGCATCCATAAGCCTATCATGCTTGTTCTTATGGAAACCAAGATGACTGATTATAAATCTTTGATTGAGGAATTGGGCTCTCAAGGTCATATCCAATACCCTGCTACTTGTGCTTCAGGGGGTATTGTCATCACGTGGAAAGATGACCCCATCAACATCAATGGCATCACCATAACTATCCAAGACACCCATTTCTCAGTCAAGGTTAGTAACCCCTCTGCAACTTGGTTCTTCACTGATATCTATGCTAGTAATAACTCTAAGGAGAGAAAAGGCCTCTGAGATTTCCTGACCTCACTTCAGCCCACTATATCTAATGGAAATAACAGTGAGTGGATCATAGGAGAGGACTTTAATGAGATTCTTAGAGCCTCTAAGAAATTTGGAGGCAATTGTATAAATAATTCCAAAAGTTCCCTCTTTTGGAACTGTATTAACACCTGTAGTCTAGTGGACCTAGGTTTCAAAGGTAGTAAGTACACCCGAATCCAAAAGATATATGAATAGTAGATGTTTAATTTTAGAAACGCTAGACAGATGCTTGGATAATGTCAAATGGATACACCTATATCCTGAAGTAACTATCACTCATCTTCCTAGTACCCATTCAGACCATTGACCCATCCTTCTTAATCTTTCTAAGGCTTCCCTATCAATAAGAAGCCTTTCAGGATTAAAACTATCTGGTGCTCCCATAACAACTTCAAAGAGATTGTTTACTCTACTTCCACCAAAGCCCCAATCTAACTCAAGCCACTTCCACTTTTGAGATATTATCACCACTTGGAACAAAGAAGTCTTTGGAAACATCTTCCATAAGAAAAAACCATTTGCTAGCCAGAATTGCTGGTATTCAAGGTTTCTAACATTACCCTACTAGCACCTTCCTCTAAGGACTTAAACAATCTCTTACCGAGGATTATAAAAACATCCTCAGATAAGTACGAGTTTTGGGAACTAAAATCTAGGATCACATGGCTTATGGAAGAAGACTTTAATATAAATTTCTTTCATACTTCTACCCTCAATAGAAGGACAAGGAACAGAATCAACAATCTCCAAGATGACTAAGGCACATGGATTTATGATAAAAATAGAATTTTCAACAATATCCAGTCCTTTTATAAATCCCTTTTCTCTACTGACCACCACTTTTCTAATCTCAGGTACAAAAAAATCCCCTCCTCCAGAGGCTCTATCCCCAACTCTATGCATACCATGTTGTAGGCTATCCCCACTATAGAAAAAAATCACAAGGCTATGTTCTCCTTTTAACCCAACAAGGCCCTTTAGCCTTGATGATGGCTTACACCTTTTATGTTTCAGCAGTACTGGGTCTCTATGTCCCTCTCCTTATTATCTTTCTATACCAAAACTTTTACCACCTACCAAAAGAAGGATAAGGTAAATACAACTTACCTGTGTCTCATTCCTAAGTGTAATAATGTAACTTCCATCAGGAAATTCAGGCCTATTATCTTCTGTAACACCTAGTATTAAATAATTATCAAGATTATTGATAATATGATCAAACTTATCCTTCTACCCATTATCAATCAAGCTAAAATCATCTTTCTTCCAAATAGAAGGGTTGTTGACAATGCTATCATTGTCCAAGAACTTGTCAGCCCCCTCTCTGAAAAGAAAGGTAGACAAACTTTATTGATCCTAGAGATTTACTTGAAAAAGGCCTTTGACAAAATTGAATAGAGTTTCATTAGGCAAGCTCTCACATTCTTTAACTTTCTAGCCAGACTCATCAAACTCATCATATTTTGTGTCTCTACTTCTAGCATTTCCATCTTGATTAATAGAAGCCAAATTAAGTTCTTCCAGCCTTCCAGTGGGATCAAACAAGGGATCCCTTATCTCCCTACATCTTTATAATGTGTATGGAGCTTTTCTCTAGAAGAATGGAGTGGACATTCTAAACTGGACCCCTATATCCTCCTATAGAAATGGTTCAAAAATTTCCCATCTATTATTTGTAAATGATCTTTTTTTCTTTCATAAAGCTGACATAACCAAAAACACCACTATCTACAATACTCTCCCAGCCTTTAGTATTTGCTCTATCCAAAAAATAAACCCCAGAAAGTCCATTATTTTCTTTTAAAAAAATATTAAAAAGGATCTTAAAAAGGCTATTGTCCACCATTTCTCTACCCCATCCAAGGACAAATTGTGTAAATATCTAGGCTTTCCCATATTTACCATAAAACCAATGAATACAGGCTTTCAGTTCATCATTGATAATCTCAACACCATACTAACTGGCTGGAAGCTCCAATTCCTGAACAGAGCAGGAAGAACAACCTTGGATAAATCATACCTCAATTCAATGCCCAATCACATCATATAATACATTCATCTGCCTTCTAGGATCCATAAGCTCATAGATATAGTTCTAAGGAACTTTATCTAGGGAATCACCAACATATGCAAAAAAATATACACGATTGGCTGGGACATCATTACTAAACCTAAAAAGAAAAGAGGACTGGGTATGCAACAAGCTAGAGTCAAAACTAATGCTATCCTATGCAGCCTAACCCAGAGACTTAATCAAAACCTCGCCACTATTTTTGGCCAAGGTTCTTACCAGCAGGTATGAAAGCAAGAGACCTAACACCCCTTGCAAGGGTTTTAGAACTTGAAAATCTATTAAAAAGGTTTGAAACTTATTTAGGGATGCAACCCAATGGCTTGTCCACGATGGAAAGAACATCAACATCTAGAGAGACAGATGTATCCCCAACTATTAGCCTCTTGAAAACATTATCTAGGGCCCTCCGAATCTCCATCCTTCTGATCTCACCCTTATTTATATTTGGGTAAATAGAATTTAGAACTTTACCTCTTTCTCCTTTGAGCTACTTAAGAAAACTATCCACACCATCAAAGATATCGTCCTACCTTGCCCCAATCTTCTGAAGGATACTATCATCTGGAGATTGAAAGCTAATGTCATTTTCTCCTGTAAAAGTATGTAACTATCTCTATGGGAATATGGACAGAGAGGCTCAGAATAACAACTTCAAATGGATTTGGCGACACCTTATTCCTAATAAGCTAAAGTATTTCCTCTGGTAAATGCTTCATAATATCCTCCCAACTAATTAAAATTTTTCTTATAGAGGCATTACCATAAATCCTTACTGAAACATCTGTAACAATACAATTAAGAACATAAATCATATTTTGTTTGAATGCTCTCTTGTTACTAACTTCTGGTAGGCTATTATTTCCAAAGCTAATAACAACAGCCTGGATAATAATATCTTCTCCCTAACAAACTAGAGGAATACTTGGGAAAAGCTCAAATCCCGTCCCTTTGACAACTTTACTCCTTGGAAAACCCTTCTCCCTTTCTATGCTTGGACAATCTGAAATAATAGAAACAACAACCTGTTCAAGAATAGAAATGACCACCCTACCTTCTCTCAAGCCTATTCTCAGGCAGTGGAATACCACTAGCTTACCTACAAAATAAGATAGATCCATACCAAATCCACCATCCATCTAAATTAGGAACCCCCCAAAGGGGTTTCTACAAGCTTAACACTGACAGTGCTTGCATGGGTAACCCTGGTAAAGGTGGGATTGGGGGTATCATCAGGGACTATTTCGGTAATTGAATCACTAGCTTTTATAAAGTTTTTGCCAATTCCACTACTATTCAAATGGAGCTTTTAGCCCTTAAAAAGGGCCTCAAACTAGCAAAAGATAGTTACCTCTATCCTATTGAGATCAATATTGACTCCCTAGAAGTAATCCACATGTTTCACAAAGGAAATATGTAATATAACTATCTTCTCCATGAATACAGGTTGATTCTAAGAGATCTAGAAGGACCAACCACACCATTGCTATAGGGAGCAAAATAGGGTCGCAGATGCACTAGCAAGAGCAACAATGAAGCAGGAAGTTTATTATTTTTATGCAATTCTGTTTAACCAAAAAAAAGCATTATCCTTATCAGCGTCAAAGTAACAACGTTCCAAGACAAATGTTATCAAAGATGAACCCGTGTCTAAACATTTAGGCAAATCAACACAAACCTCGTCATACGATTATGAAGAGAATATCACATTTTCTATTTTCTTTTCAACAGCCAAACTAATCCATCAATCTATGTCCGATTCGTATCGTTCAGGATCTTGGATTTCGATAAGAAAATTGCTAATCTTAGGGGAAATGGAATGAGCTAATACCGAATAAACGTAGGATACAAAATTTGCACCATACCTTTTAGTAGTAAAAGATAAGGTACGAAGTGAATACCAGAGATAGCGCTACTTTTTTGCGAGGAAACTTGCTGAGATAGCGCCTTCTGTGTCCATAATAAAGAGAATGTTAAGGAGAGGAGAATTCGGCAACTGACTGATTTGGTCTTCCTCAATAGCCCTTCGGTATCTGATTCGTGTTATGTCCATAGAGTCAGTAGCCTGTAGGGTTTTGCTAATTTTCCTGTGATATGACTCCAATTCTTTTTAATGCTCCCTCATTTATCATAAGTTAATTTGATTAAATTTTAAAGTTAAATTAAATTAGATTAATTTGATTTTTTAAAATTAAAATTTAGATATTCAAAATCTACATGAAAAATATTATAAATTACATATTTTTTTTCAATTTGATTAAGATATACATTTTAAAATGTTGGTCAAAATTTGTATCATTTGACTCTAAAAGTGAAAAGGGGGCAACTAAAAAAGAAACGAGGAAGTATATACTCTTTAATTTATAGTAATTAATAGAGTTTTCAATAACATTTTTCACAAATTCTTGCTAGGGATTAAGCATCGGCTAGTTCGATGCAGTTTTATAAATTATCAGTTTGTGTACTTAGGTTATTTTAGAGTTTTGAAGTGATTTTTATCTTCATGCGCTTTTCTTAAGTTGAAAGAAATCAGACAAGAATCTCATGGTAATACCAAAGGGGAGTAAAATCGTATCTATGAGTGGTTCTTAGGATATCACAGATTCTCGACTCCATTTTATTAGCTTTTACTTCAGTTGACCTCTCTTATTTTATCCTACCGCAAGAAGGTAGAGAGAGAAGTAAACCGAGCAAATAATTATTGCTATAATTTGTAAAGATGATAAATCAGTAATCAAATTAATAAAGTACTCCCTCTGTTTCATTTTAGTTGATCATCTAACTAAAAATAAATATCCTCTATCAGTTGATCACTTACAAAATTAGAATAAAATTAATTAATATTTTCCATTTTACCCCTACAATTTGTAGTATATATAAAATGCGAACAATTACAATTCCAACGTCTATACTTATGCCTAATGAATTTCTTCAATATGGATTAAGGGTACAATAATAAAATTCATCATTCAATTTATGATTTCTTAATCACCGTGTAAAATAGAATTTGCTCAACTAAAATGAGACAGAGGGAGCAATAATTATCGATTTTAGGTTAATCAATTAGTGATTTTTAATAGTTCCATTTTTTATTTAACCGATAAGAAAATATCTTTTAATTCTTTTTCACTTCTCTTGTTTTCATTTGTTCATATGTATTGTCTTCACAAAGTATTTATCATGAGCTAATTAATAAGTATAAGGTAAAAGAACAGAAAAAAATATTTATCTAGACAGAGCTACTAAAAAGAAGTACGGTGAATGACTTGAGCAAAATTGTATTTAAAAGACACCAATTCATATGCTTCCAATAATCTTATTAGTGTTAATAGTGATTATTCATTTCAAATCAAAGTGGAGATTTCAAAGATGAGAAGAATATTCTTCGGCCATGTAAATAAAAGAGATTGAAGCCATGTCAATCTCAAAGAGAGAAATCCGAATAAACTTTGATGCAATATCATTCTCTCCTATTTTTGGTTCCTTGCCCGTGTGTGAACCTAAAAATTTAGTATGTAGTAGCATTCTCTCCATATCTTTACTAACAAATTATTTAGTATGCAGTAGCATTCTCTCCATATCTTTACTGACAAATTATAATTCAAATTAGGATTTGGCTCCTCTTCCGATCCTTTTTTTCCCCAAGTTCTTGTTAAAATTGAGGACATCTATCATAATTTAAAATTAATTGTTGAGATTTAATTAATTAAATCAGAGCTCAAACTATGGTTACTCTGGAATAATTAGTTACGTTTATATATTTGCTCCCAAATTTTACAACCCAACAATTTAGACCTACATTATAAGTTTTTCTCAATATTATTTGGAAAAAGAATTCTTGCCATGACTAAATTTATTCCGTGAATAAAATATTTTTAATTCTCTTTTTTATTACTTTCATATTAAGTTAAAGTTTTATTTCAAAACTATGACTTCTTTGAATACCGTCCTGATCTGATATTAGACACCCCCCCCCCCCCTTCCTCTTTGCGAATGCAGAGCCTTCCATGTCATTGCGAAGGACAACTCCCTGTTTCCCCATGATCGCGGTCAAGGTCTCACAAATGAAAAGAGGAATTAGTAGTTGCACCAACAACAACAGTAACAACAATATCTTAGACTTCACAAAATTATGTATGAACCCTCAAAATTTGTTTAGAACTTCATGAAAACAAATTAAATATTCTACAAGGCTAAAAAAACATTTGGGACATGTTGAAATCATCAATATACCGATCTGAGATCATTTTGACTAAATATTGACCAAGGTGAAGTCTTAACTTTTATATCTCTAAATTTTTAATCAATGATCTGAATATCATCCAAATACATGCCTTAGGATTTGAACCAATAGTCCATTTAGCTCAACAATCTCCTTCCAAACCTAACAAAACTGTCAGAATTTTAATCTTATCTTAATCAAATATTGACTTTGGAAGCTTTTCAACATGAGGAGTGTATGAGCAAGATGCCCCATAGACTTGACAATTTTATTGATACATACGGTAGAGGACAAACTTCTCATGGATATTCTCAAAGATATTTAGGCTGTAGTAGCTATTCAGGTTCTTTAGATTTGGTTCAGTGGACTCCTACCCATTCAGGCTGCTTCACATATGGGGGTCTCGAGCGCTACAGGAGTGGTTTCCCACAATGTAGATAGACACTTGAATCATCATGTCACGATTTAAAATTTATTGTGAATGACACCCACACTACTTACCCGGTGGGAGAACCATCTATCCCAAAACACCACTTCAAAGGAAATACTTAGAAAATCAAGAGCTAATCTATTACTACTAGATAAAGTCAAGTCTAAACTAAAAGAAATAAGTACAATCAAAGGCGGAACATTGTGATTAAGGAAATAAATCATCCCTAGGAATCGAAAGTCATCCATATCGAAACTACTAAAGAATGTCAAAAAGGAGATGCAACCCCAAAAACTATAATGAAAACATAAGTTCAGAAATAAAGAACTATGCCAATAAGGTTAGATTCCATAGTAGCATGGATATGCTTGCCCTAAAATCTAAAGTCAACCACTGAAATCACAACTAAGGTCTTGTAGGAGTCATGGAATATGCACTGCACTCATAAAAGTAAGAGCAAGTGTAGGATTAACACACAAGAAAATAATTTTGTACTGGTAGGATCATTTGACCAACCCAAGATGAGAATATGAATACATAACCAAATTATATTACAACAAGTTAATCAACGCTCAACAATCACACTTAGCATGACAAACAACAAACAAGCAATTAACGATCGAAAATGACAAGTCAACATATTATCACTAGTCAAATTTAGTCAAGTTAGAACAATTTATTTAGCATATAAACATATTTTTTCGATTTACTCATGAAATTTTCAAATTCACCTGACCTTCGTACATATACGTTAAGGGTAATACAACCCCCTATGACCTAAAGAGGACAATTGTCGTCCATGTACTAAACCACAAACACAAGTGTCCGCCAACCTTCTTTCATCAAAAGTCAGTGATAATATTCTAAATACCAAAAATTCTATATTTAACAAATAAGATAGGTCAAAAATCATATGGCAACCGTAAAATCATTTGCATTGATCATATCAAACTACATGAGCCAACAAGCCACACTACAAAGTAGTTAGAATACACATATAACACAAATTGGATTGAACTACAAGACCATCACCTACCTAGAACCAAGCTTGCACAACTCCTCTAAGCCGAGACTTTGCTCTTTTGTGCAATTTTCACTTGCTCGTGGTCCAAAATAGACATATAAATACATAATTAATACAATGACCTACCATGTCGGGAATTATAAATCACCCCAACCCCTAAGATCAAGTTCATGATCATTCCTTTCCTGTTCTAGTTCTTTTCTACCTTAATTCACCTAAAATTATTACTTGCATAGTTAAATTAGTGAATTAATGGAATGCAAGGATAAATTAAATCATATTACACAGAACCCATTAAATTATTACTTAATTTCCTCCCTTGCACCAAAAAATAAATAAATACTGTCATAAAACCCTCCTGAACTCCATAAATTTAAAATTCTAAGACTTAATCATCTATTACAAGTTAACAGGGATGGATTTCTTACCTTTCTAAAGCCTACAAAGAATTTCTGGTGTACATTGCCCCATATCACCCCTCATTTTCCCCAAAATGATCTTTAGAATAATAAATATTTTTTGAAAAAATATTTAATCAAACTATAATTTTCACCGCTATAGTGGTGCTGACCAGCCTTTGACCGTTGCTATAGTTAAAATTTTACCATTATAGCAGGAATTTCTCTATTATAGCACCGATTACTATGACTGCATGCCAACCACTATAGCAACATCAATGGAACAAAATGTCAGTTTCTGATCCAAAATCTCACTTTTACAATACACCTTAAACCTGAGATATTTCAAACAAAGTCCTTTACGCTAAGATCAAATTTAGGAGTTCCACTCACCCAAATTTAATTTCATAAATTCCTACGGATTCCTTATCATCTTAGCTAACCCAAATTCAATTTCGTAAATTTTTAAGAATTCCTTATCATCCTAGCTATCTAAAATTTTAGTCAAACTAAACCCATCCAAATCATTTCCAGATTTCTTAGATGACACCTCACTCAGATTTCATTTCAAACTATCCTAGCCTGAAATTTATAACTTTAAAATCAAGAAGAATTTTTACATAGGACTTTTAATGGCAGATTCATACATAACGACAGGAATGGTTGTTACAACAGATACCAATTTACCCATCGTTCATTCCAAAGTGATCAAACGCGAATGTAGGCTAAAATGAGAAGAGAAAAAAGTACATGAATCCTCAAACAATTAAGGGTACTAATCTCGAATATCCTTCCCAATTTCCTAAGTAGCTTCATCAACCAATAATGCTTTTATTGAACCTAAACTAAATAAATTTTATTCATCCTCAGTTTACAAATATCTCGATCTAGAATCGCTACTGGTTCTTCCTTGTACGCTAAATTCTTATATAAAAGCACTAAATCCCACTTAATGATGTAATCTCCATCCCCGAGGTACCTTTTTAGCATTTAGACATGAAATACCAAAAGACTCCTAAAAACCTTGGTGGTAGAGATAATTTATATGCAATCGGACCCACCTCTTCTATAATATCCTGAGACCACCCCCTGGACGTCACACGATGCTTAGAATAACAAGTGATCCTAATCTAACCTATGATACTTGCATAACTCATAAGCAACTGAATATATTACATAAATCTAAAAGAAATAAGCGAAAGAGATGTCTTTGCTAAACATGTTCAATACAAAACTGTTTAGAACATTTTCACTCCAGTTATACAAAATAAAACTGAAAGTAAATACATCATCTCTGAGTGACCATTTATAAAACTTCCACTAGTATTGACTATAGGTAGTCGGGACATGACCCTCGGCCATCCCAAATCAATACGACTGAATAAAAATATAATGTTGAAACTAGAATAGTCTTGAGTCCTCGAATCAAGAGAATTTATCACCTACTGGCTGGAAGCTATGAATTGCCTGATTATGATGTGTGAGCTATAATTGGTACCTACATTATGAAATAATGTAGCCACACAGACATATATTTGGGTCAGTACTTCTGGAATGTACTGAGTACGTAGGGGTGAATGCATAAGTAAAATAATAGCGAAATATTCATATAAACTTTCAATTATTCATGCTAAGTGTAAATGACTCACCTTGAACTTGAATAAAACAAAAGACTGCGAGATCTTAAACATGAGTAATGAAGCATAATAATAAACTTTGTGAGCCATAACACTTAGTTTCTAAAAACTTTAATTTTTATTCTTTCTTTCGGGAGATTCTTATTACCGACATAAACCATGTAAGCTATCATGGAGTGCAATGTCTTACCTATGTTAGGGAGAGCTGTTCTACCCTTGCCATCGAAATAAAACCTTAATCTTACGTGATCACTGAACTTCATCCATATTGGAAACAAGCTTAACCTACGGTGGCTTGTAGTTTCTATAAATTTAGGATACGCTCATCCACATTTCCTTCTTGGTGCTAAATACTACTCCTAGAATACTCATATGCTCAAACCCAAGGAAATCCACCGTAAAATAACATAAGAGTTTATAGAATGAAAACCAGTTATGCTTCTTTTTCTTTAAACCAAAATGAGGATGAACAAATGTGGATTTCATATCTTATCTTATGATCAAAAGATCAATCTTTACTTTAAATCATATCATAAAACTTATTAATAGAGCTTAAGAGCATAATCTTCTTATAAACTCAATACTTCTACATAGGGCTTAAAATTCATGCTTTAAATCATAGAAAGTCATAATAAAATATTATGATTAATAATCACTTGAAATCTTTCAACAATCCCAGTTAAGATAATTAAATTTAAAATCACAATATGATCTTATAAATCAAAACATAAATATTTGCAATTCTTGATGCGATTAAAGCTTTCATTCTCATGGTAGATTCATAATTCAAGAGTATGACTATTTGGGTATAAACCTAATTTAAAGTAAATAAATTAAACCTTAAAATATGCACTTTGGGCACTAGGATGAAAGAATAACCTTGTTCATAAACCCCACATATCTCAATTAGATGACTCTTGAAGAAAGTTTGAAGTTGGAACTTGAATTCTTGAATTCTTTGGGAAGAAAGTTTGAATTTCTTGTTATTGGGAGGAGGGGAAGGGTTTACGTAAGTGTTAACTAATGAAAAGTGGGAAAATAATGCTCTTTTGGGGCTTTAATCCGTCACTTGGGCACTTGAGGGCAAGGGGGAATGACTAAAATGACCTTTGGGATTGTACTTACGTATGAAGGAAACATATCCTCCGCATCACGGAGGCTAATGCAGAGCCAAAGTATGCGTCGCAGAGCTATCACGGACCCTTACTGTTTCTCACAAAATCGCTCATAAATTTTCGCTCGGGTATTGAATTAATGCGAAATTGGGATTTTTGGAAAGCTATTCAATTATAAATAATTTTTTGGGTGTTGAGCTGCAATATTCCACATATTTATAAAGTTATACACGTTAAAAGATGACCCTTGGAGAATCGAATACCAAAATTTGGCTAAATCAAAGGCTCTTAGATCAACTTTGCTCTAAGTATTTCCTGTGAAGATTTTCCACCTCATAAGAACTCTTAACACTAGGATAATGATCATGAAACTTAGATTAATATGGGAATCATTTGGATTAGAGCTTATTTATGTAGGACCGATGGTTAGAATTCTAGCTCAAAAATACGGGATCTTACATTATATCCCCCTTGGAATCATTCGTCCTCAAATGATGGATAGGAGCTTATTGAAATTTTAGAAGTATGAAATAATACAAACATGACACGTTTGCTAATGAAGGATACAGTTAATCTAAAACATTAAAACTTCCATCATTAAACTATTTTCTGAGCTGACTTGACTCTATTGACTATAAGGAGTGGGTTTATGCTGACAACTTAGAACCCATTTGAAATGCTCATGGTATGATCTTACATATAGAACTATGAAGTTATAACTAATGCAATGGAATTCCAAAAGTTACTAAGGATGGAATTAGGTATGTAATATCTCATTAGGAATTGTCCCTCAACAAAACATGTATAGGAATCAAATGAAAAGTTCTTCATGGCATAACTAAGTACATTATGTAAGCACGAATCATGAGACAATGATACTAAGGTCGTACAATAGGTATTACACTGTTGAGCTGGAATAATTGGAAAACTAATATCATTCACTGAACATTTATGAATTGAATCATGACCAAATATCTGAAATCGTAGCCATGATGCATGAACTAAACTGAATTCTTAAATTGCATGGACGTGAATGAATTACCTTATGGACTAGCCATATTTATGAAAATTCGGATAGTAAGACCAAATAAAAAGATAGAAAACTATAGGAGCTTACTTGTCCGAGTGTTAAATTGAATTGCTGGCGATACAGACTGAATCATACTGAAAGTTTATACTCAATTGGAGTATTTCTTCAACCCTCTTGCTAAGAAGTGTTAACATAATTAGGGAGCAAAAAATCTTGGGCATGATCTGAGTAAAATATCTGAATAAGGACTCACAACATGGATACAATTCTATAACATAGAATATAGGCTTATGAAACATAAGCTAGGATATAATTACAATGCCTTAGGCAAAGCAACTTCTAACTTTCAAGCTTAGTCCACTTCTCAACTACTCCCTAAACTATACTTTTCCCTTTAAATACCATGCTTATTTGATTTAATTTATAATTCTTACATGGGAACATATAACTACCTGCTCTCACCATGCTCAAGCCTAACTTAAAATTACAAGGTATAACATATAACACCATAGCACTAGTATAAACCACGATTTAATACCCCATGTGTGTTTCACAACTCTTATCTGAAGAATAATTCTTCTTAACACTTCAACAACTAAATTTAATCTCTTACTAGGAATTCATTAGTGCACAATTCATCCATCCGCTTATATACCAACATGACTTTCAAGCCTATTATTATAACCACATGTAAACTTCTAGGCAAATAACCCACCAAAGCATCTTTCCCATATTCTTAAATACTTCAATCAATAACAACTTCCATGCACTATCCCCAAGAAGACACACACAAAAATTTTCAACTAACCATTACATATACAAAATGCTTGGCCTCAATCTTACTTCACACTTATAACCTGAGATAAAACAAACTTACAATAATTTTCTCCCAACAAAAAATGTTAATGTTTACTCTCTCCCATCTAACCAATTGTTCATAAATTTTCATCACCACTACCTTAACATAAGGAGAGGTCACTGAAAGGTTTAAACATTATGACTTGAAGCATGAAAGGATACTATGTATAACTTTGACACTTAACTGAGGATGTACATCACATAATTTGAATTTTGTTAGTCATTAAGAGTGCACAATGAGTTATGGAAATTGATCATATTTTAATGCATGAGTACTTGAGTCATGAGATGCATGACCATAGTTTGGAGCTCATAATTTCATGGAATATGATTTATACTGCTGAGTGATCTAGAACACCTCATAATAGGAATTGAAAGCATACACGAGTCTATGGAAAGTGCATGAATATGAGCTATGATCATGGAGATGACATGTAAAGCATGAGTAGATGTTGTGATGACTGAAGCACAAAATATTGCACTGAGATAAAAATGGGTCGAACATCTTCCTCCTTTACTAATGTTATACAATACACTGGCATCACCACTAGAATCTGAGAGCCTAACTTGGTTCCTTGTTCTATCTTCTCCTCCTTAGCTTTAAGCCATCATTCTAAGTCTGAAGAACCCTTTAATAAACTCCAAACTAAATTGTAACCACTCTACTCTAGACTCCAAGATATAACAATACATATAAATAAGAAACTCACCCTAAAAGACTATACCTGAAAGTGTTAAACCCACTACTAATACTTTCTTTTGAGACACAACTCTTATCTTTCTATAGCCCCAATAGTTATCATATAATAATTTGAACACTGACTAACTTAGAATCTTCATGAGTATCACCTTACCGTAAGTTCACACCATCTAGAATTTCAATTCTTCTTTCTATTTGCTCAATCGTCCAAGATTCAAACTTAGATTCTAATACTTAACATGGATATTCCCAAACTCTTATTAAACTATACTAACTTCATCCTTTAACACTCCCTTAATATATGCTATCCTTAACTTTTTTTTGCTTCAACAATTATCATCATATACTTACGCCCTTCTTAATATCATACTTGCCTCACCAAACACATAATCTACCTCTTTTCCTTCATAGCCTACTAATATCACATTTATAAGTTTATATTTTTCCCTAAACCATGAGAATTACCATTACACCAAAATACCCAACATCAATAACCTATAACCCATAACTTAGCTGGTAAGAACATTATATACTATACCACTAGCCTTATTCATACTTAGTAACTCAAGGGTACTATCTAAGCATACAACCCCATATCACCATGAGCACACCTCTAAATCACGCCCACACCATCATACTAAATTCCGAATAAGTAAACTTAAATTTTTGCATACACTATTTCAAGCCTATGAGTTCACCTTTCATACAACCAGCCCCATGGATACATAATCTACTAAATTCATATAACACATTCCCCACTCTACTACTGCTAAACTCCTGGGTTCATGCTTCTAACTCTAGGTTATAAGCTGTCATAGGATTCTGAGAAGGGATATAAGGGTACATATGACTTTAGGTCAATGCATAATTTTTCATGATCATGAATGAAATATTTCAGACTATGGAACATAAAGGCATTGATGGGGCATTTTTTGATCCAATATGCAATCCCATAGCTATCTGTGGGGACTGTTTGAGAAAATTCTATCAGTAGGAATTTAAGCCTGACTATTTTTGTTACCTCAAAACTATGTCAGAATTGGCATGAATGAACCATGATGAGAATCAGTACAAGTTTCTTAGAGAACATCTCTACAGCATGATCTAAGATATGAAATAAAGAAAATATTTTCTAAATGCCCTGTAGTCTCTGGAAGAAAAGTATAGACATTTCTGTACCATTTCGTAAGACTCTACTAGACACGGCTTCATAGGCACCCTAGGACACTTGAACCTTATGCTCTGATACTAAGTTTGTAACATCCCTTGACCACCCCTTGGACATCATATTGTGCTTAGAACAACAAGTGATCCTAAGCTAAACCACAATACTATCATAACTTATGAGAAATTGAATATGTTCCATAAATCTAAAAGAAATAAGTAGAAGAAATGTGTTTGCTAAATATGTTCAATTCAAAACCGTTTAAAACATTTACAATTCAGTTATACAAAATAAAACTGAAAGTAAATACATCAACTCCGAATGACTATTTATGAAACCTCTACTAGTATTGACTATAGATAGTTGGGATATAACACCCAACTATCCCAAATTAATATGAACGAATTAAAATATAATGTTGAAAATAGAATGTACTCGAGTCCTTGAATCAAGAGAACTCATCAACCGCTAGCTGGAAGCTGTGAACTATCTGATTATGATGTGTGGGCTACAACTAGTACCTATATTTTAAAACAATATCACCATACAGACGCATATGTGGGTCAGTACTTTTGGAATGTACTGAGTATGTGGGGTGAATGCATAAGTAAAACAATAATTGAATATTCACATAAAGTTTCAATGATGCATGCTAAATGTAAATGACTTACCTTGAACTTAAATAAAACAAAAGACTGCCAGATCATAAACATTAGTAATAAAGAATAAGAATAAAATTTGTGAGCCATAACACTTAGTTTCTAAAAGATTTATTTTTATTTCTTTCTTTTTGGAGATTCTTATAACCGACATAAACCATGTGAGCTATCATGGAGTCCAATGTCTTACTAACGTTGGGGAGAGCTATTCTACCTTTTCCATTAGAATAGAGCCTTAATATTAAGTGATCATTGAACTTCATCCATATTGGGAAAAAGGTTAACCTACGGTGGCTCGTAGTTTCTAGGAATTTAGGATACAATCATATGTAGTCCCTTCTTGGTGCTAAATACTACTTTCAGAATACTTATATGCTTACACTTTAGGAAATCTAGCTTAAATAACATAAGGGTTTATAGACTGAAAACTAGTTATGCTTCTCTTTCTTTAAATCATAATCAAGATGAACAAATGTGGATTTCACATCTTATCTTATAATCAAAAGACCAATCTTTACTTTAAATCATATCACAAAACTTATCAATGGAGCTTAGAATTTTTGTGTTAAATCATAAAAAGTCATAATAAAATATCATGCTCAATAATTACTTGAAATCTTTCAATAATCCCAATCAAGATAATGGAATTTAAAATCATAATATTAATCTTATTAATCAAAACATGAATATTTGCAATTCGTTATGCGCTTAAAACTTTCATTCTCATGGTAGTTTCATAATTCAAGAGTATGGCTATTTGGGTATGAACCCTAATTTAAAGTAAATAAATTCAATCTTAAAATATGAGCTTTGGGCACAAGGATGAAAGAATAACCTTGTTCATAAACCCCACATACCACAATTAGTTAACTTCTTGAAGAAAGCTTGAAATTGGAACTTGAATTCTTAAATTCTTAGGGAAGAAAATTTGAATTTCTTGTTCTTGGGAAGAGGGGAAGGGTTTACGTAAGTGTTAATTGATGGAAAGTGGGAAAATAATGCCCTTTTAGGTCTTTAATCCGTCACTTTGGGCACTTGAGGGGAAGGGGGGATGACCAAAACACCCTTTGGGCTTGTACTTAAAGATACATGAAACATATACTCCGCGTCGTAGAGCAGTTGTGGATCCTTACTGTTTCTTACAAAAATGCTTATAATTTTTTGCTGGGGCATCAGATTACAGTTAAATTGGTATCATTGGAAAGATAATTAAATTATCTATAATTTTGTAGGCATTGAGCTGAAGGATTCCACATATTTACAAAGTTATACACATTACAAGCTGACCCTTATAGAATCGAATACCAAAATTTGGCCAAATCAAAGGCTCTTATCAACTTTGCTCTAAGTATTTCCTATGAACATTTTTCACCTCATAAGAACTCTTAACACAAGGATAATGATCATTACACTTATATTCACATGGGAATCATTTAGATAAGATCTTATTCACGTAGGAATGATGGTTATAATTCTAGCCCAAAAATATAGGGTCTTACATCTTCTAGAATCTCAAAAGGACCGATATACCATGGGATGAGCTTGCTCTTCTTACTGAATCTCATGAACCCCTTCATAGAAGACACCCTAACAAAAAATTGCTCACTAACTTTGAGTCCATGTATCTTATGTTACAATTTATATTCTCTTTTTACCTACTTTGAGCAGCTAATAACTTGGTTCGAATAAACCCTACTTTCCCTTAAGCCTCTTTTACCAAGTCTGTGTCTATAGGTTTGACATCATCAACCTCAAACTATCCAATAGGTCTCCTACACTTCCTTCTATATAGTGCTTCCAATAGGGCCACTAATGTTGGAATGATAGCTTTTATGTTACAAAAATACACACAATGGAAGAAATTGGTCCAAATGACCACCAAAATCAATCATGCAGGCCCTCAACATATCCTCTAGGTTCTAAACATCCTCTCCGACTACCTATTAGTTTGAAGATGAAAGGTTGTGTAAATGCTAGTTTGGTGTCCAACTCCTCAAGCAACCTGTCCCAAAATTTAGAAATATACTTGGAATCCCTATATGAAATAATGGGGTACCCCATGAAGTTTGACAATCTCTTTGATATAGATTTTATCTAACTGTTGAGAGTTGTGGTCTACCCAAATTGGTAAATAGTGAATGGTTTTTGTCAGCCAATCAACATCACCCAAATGGAGTCATACTTCCCCAAAGTCTTAGGAAGACCCACCTCAAAATTTATAGAAATATGCTCCCGCTTCCATATAGGTATAAGCATCTTTGGAAGCAACTCCATAGGCCTTTCATATTCATACTTCTCAAACTGATAGTTTTGTCACTTGGACACATTATCTACTATGTCTCTCTTTATTATGGGCCACTAATAAAGCTACCTCAAGTCATGGTACATCTTCATCATGCATAGATAAATACAATAACACCAACCATGGCCACTGAAAGCATATCATGAATCAAATTACCAACCCAAGGAACACATAATCTTTCCTTAAACCACAAAACACCATATGTGTCAAGAGTATCGTCTTCCACCTCTAAGCACACCACTTTATTCCAAAATGCATTCAACTTTTAATTCTCAAACTGCTTGTCCTTAATTTGATCCATAAATATGTACGTTACTTTGACACTAGCCAATACACCACCCATGTTTGAGACCCTAAATAGCATGATTAGAGATAGTAGAGTTTGAAACTCTCTAGATAGTGGTCACTTGGACACACTAAAGAATGATAAGCTACCTATACTCACCACTTTTTAGCTCAATGCTTCTGCCACCACACTAGCCTTACCTGAATGATACTTAATAGTTACATCATAGTCCTTCAATAATTAAATCCTCCTCAATTTATTTAGACTTAGATTATTTTAATTGAATAAGTGCCGTAGGCTACAGTGATCTGTGAATACCACACACTTGATTCCATAAAGATAGTACCTCCAAATATTTAATGCAAATACCACCACTGCCAACTCTAAGTCATGTATTGGGTAGTTCCTTTCATGAGGCTTCAAATATATCAAAGCATAAGTAATAATAATTTTATCCTACATCAACACAATATCCAAACCCAAAAATGAAATATCATAAAACATTATAAAGTCCTTACCTTTAATCGTAATGAAAGAATAGGTGTTGTAGTCAAGATGTCTTGAGATTTTAGAAGTTCTCTTCACATTGATCTGACCAGAAAAATGGCACTTTCTTCTATGTCAGCTTTGTCAAATGCATACTAGTGGATGCAAAGTTCTTAACAAACATACAGTAAAAACTAGTAAGACCAATAAAGCTCGTTACCTTGGTTACTGAACTAGGCAGAGTCCAATTCTTAACTGCCTTAATATTTTGGGGATCCACCATCACTCTTATTTTACAAACCACATGCTTTAAGAAGGCAACTAAAAACAACCAAGATTCTCACTTTGAAAGTATAGCAAACAATTTCTTCTCCCTTATAATATCCAAGACTATACGAAGATGTCTCGCATGCTTTTTTTTACTCTTGGAGTGGAAAAGAATATCATTAATAAAAACAATAGTAAAAGAATCCAAGAATTACATAGAGATCTCATTCATCAAACTCATTAAGGCTGCAGGTGCAGTAGTGAACTCGGAAAACATCACTAGAAACTTATAATGATCATATCAAGTTGTAAAAGTTATATTTGGCACATCCTTCAGTCTATTTTCAGTTGATTTTAACCCAATAATAAATCAATTTTTGAGAATACTGATGCACCCTGCTTCTGGTCAAACAAACCATCTATGTGAGGAAAATTATATTTACTTTTGAGAGTAACCTTATTCAACTGTCTATCAATGGGCATCCTCAAACTACTATCTTTTTTTTTTAACAAACAGGACCCAAGCACCCCAAGGTTAAGTAGATGGATAAATAAAAACTTTGTTAAGTAGCTTTTTCAATTGAGACTTGAGCTCTTTCAACTCTTTTAGAGCTATTATACATGGCAAAATAGATATCGGGCGAGTGTAAGATTTAAAGTCACTTTAGAAATTGATATCTTTATCTAGAGGCATACTCGATAGGTCTGAAGGAAACACATCCTGGAATTTAGAAACTACCAAAACTAACTTTATAGAAGGGGACCTTGCACTCACATCCTAGAGATGAGCTAAAAATGCTGAAACACCACTTACCCACTAACCTTTTGGCTCAAACAAATGGTATAATTTTAATTGATTTGGCCTTATACACTCTCTCTAATCTAGATTACCTATTCCTCTCTTAGCTAGAGTCATTACCTTAGCATTACAGTTAAAAATAATGTGATATGGAGATGACAAGGTCATACCTAAAATTACATCAAAGTCTAACATATCTAGAATAATCAGGTCTAACCAAGTCTAAAAACCTACAAATAATACAAGGTAAGAGTGGTAAATATGAGTTAATACCACAAACTTACCAATCAGAGTAGACACCAAAAATAGGATAATTAAGTACAACACAACTCAAATTTAAACGCAACACAAACTAAATAAATACATAAGAATAAGTAGATCCCAAATTAAATAAAACATAAGCCATTCAATCACAAAAATTGTACCTATGATTACCGTATTAGAAGCCTTAACATCAATCTTTTTCAAAAAAAGTATAAGAATGATCCTGATCATCAATTTGAGATAATTCTAGATAATTCCTTCCCTAGTTGTTCTCCTCTCCCTACACCACTATTTTTATGAACACCTTGAACATTTGTATGATTTCCCCATCCACTTATGGATGACCCCTACGGCTGCCTCCTTCTCCTCTAACTATCAGAACTATAGCCTGAGTCTTCTGCTGTTCTTGGGAATTTTTCTATCAAACATAAGATTCTCTTTTTAAGTGGAAAATAGCACCATAAAAACTCCCTTAATTAAAAGAAGTCCAACTGGCATAATAGTTAAAATACCCTCTCTCTTAACAATCTGGTATGACTCGTATGGGTCAGTCGTATCCCTGTGATAGCTTTTTAAGGGATTTAAGTGGGGGTATTCTGGATATTTATCTACTTACCTTAACTAGGACCGATGAAAACTAATATACTTATGAGGTTATTTATCCTATTATTCTATTTATTAACACTGAGAAACTATTCCAAAACATCTCTTAATTCTCTCAAGAGATTTTGGAGAAAGAAGGCTAGGGTTTAATCTTACAGATTGCTTTGAAGCTTGTCTTGGTGATTTTTTTCCATAAATTCTTTGGTGTAAGGCATGATTCTCTTCCCTAATTGTAATTTCAACTAAAGGCGTGATTTTATATGATTGATTTCATGGTTTTACTACTTTATGATGTTTTTTATCTATTATTTGGGGTTTTTGATATTAAATGCTTGGTTATAGTTTCCTATGGTTTTAATTATGCTTCTATATGCATTAATGGTGGATTTAGACAATTGAATTTATGGTAATGGTTTAATGGTCTTTGGAATTGGTTTTGGTTATATTATACCCCCAAGGTATTTGATATAATGCTTATAAAGATACGTTCATTGCATTGACTTCTTTTAGTGGAACTCTTGAATATTTTAAATTGAATAAAAGATTTATACATGGCCCAAATGCTTTGAAAAGGATAAAGGATAAATGTTTATGCTTGCAGAGAACACGAAAGTCTCCCAAGTGGATTTAATATGGTAATTGAAAGGGTAGTGGTGTTTGATATAAGTGGTGATGGTACTTTACGGTACTAAGGAAGGTTGTATATTCCTGATATCGGTGGGCTGCGGTAAAGGGTTTTGGATGAGATGTATGAGTTGTTCTATGTTGTTCATGCCAGCTCAACTAAGATATATCATGATGTCAAGAAGATCTACTAGTGGAATGGGATGAAGAGGTATATGGCTGATTTCATAGCCAAGTGTATGGTGTGTCAACTGGATAAGGTTGAACACATGAGGCTAGAAGAGTTGTATCAAGAAATTGATTTTCCCAAATGGAAGTGGGAAGTGATTAAAATAGACTTCATTACCAGTCTTCCCCAGTCCTGGAATTAGTATGATTTGATTTGGGTCATCATGAATAGGATGACCAAGTCTGTGCATTTTTTGCCAGTACGAACTTTCTTTTCGACAGAGGATTATGCACGATTTTATCTTCAGGAGATTGTAAAGCAGCATGGAGTACCTGTTTTAATTATCTATGATTGTGGTATGCAGTTTACTTCTTATTTTTGGTGGTATTTTAAGAGAGGGTTAGGGCTAAGGTTAGTATGAGTACTGCTTTTCATCCACAGTCAGATAGGCAAGAGGAGAGGACTATTCAAACATTGGAAGATATGCTTCAAGCCTGTGTGATTAACTATGGTAGTAATTTGGTTAAGCATCTACCTTTGGTGGAGTTTGCTTGCAATAATAGTTATCATTTAAGTATTGGTATGGCTCCTTTTGTAGTGTTATATGGTAGGAGGTGTAGATCTCCTATTGCATTGTTTGAGCTTAGAGAAGCAAACATGTTAGGTCTGCATTTGGTTTATCAGGCGATGGAGAAGGTCAAGGTGATTCGGCATAGGCTTAAAGCTGCTCATAATTGCCAAAAGTCCTATACAGATATTAGGCATAAAGACTTAGAGTTTGAAGTTGGTGATAGGGCGCTTCTCAAGGTGTCTACCATGAAGAGAGTGGTGCAGTTTTGCAAAAAGAAGAAACTCAGTCCTCAGTTGATTGGTACTTATATGATTTTGCAGAGAGTTGGCAATATTTCTTATGAGTTAGAGTTGCCATCTAGCTTAAGTTTGGTTCATTCGGTCTTTCATATTTCTATGTTGAGGAAGTGTCTTAGTGATTCTTCTTTGGTTGTTCTTTTAGAAGGATTGGGTATTTTGGATTCTTCATCTTATGAAGAGGTCCCGGTAGAGATATTACATAGGCAAGCTTATCGGTTGCGGACCAAGGATGTGGCTTTGGTTAAGTTTCTGTAGAGGAACCATAAGGTAGAATAAGCTACTTGGGAAGTGGAAGAGGACATGTAGTCCAAGTATCCGCATTTGTTTTTTGCTCCTGGGATTCATGCGGAAGGTATGTGTCTTGAACATATCTTTATTTTCTGAGTTTGTTAAAGAAAAGATTAACATCTTTTCCTCTTTTTTTTCAAACTTTGTTGAAGGGATGTTTGATAATGCAAATGACTCTGTGTGTGGTTACCCCTACCATGTCTGTCATTTAGGGATGAAAGTTCCTAGTGGGGGAGACTGAAATATCCCAAGTTTTGACCCTTAGAAAATTTCTCAGAAATCCATTTTCTGGACCCAATATGACTTATGGGTACCAGTCGTATACTAGGGTATGAGTGGTTTGGTTCTATCGTATGCTGTCCAGTGTTAGTGAGTGGGCCAGTTTTGGTAATTGGACTGGGTATGAATTAAGGTCTTGGAAAGAGTCATATCAGGGACTCCTATGATGGGAAGTATTTGATCCTTCTGGTATTTTATTCTACTAGGGATACAGGATATGGGTACGGATCATATGCTGTGGTTATGACTTGGTAGGATGAGTCGTATACTGTATAGTGTTTTATCCAAGGGTTGAGGCTTGTATATAAGTGGTGGATACCAATTGTATAGGAGGGTACAACTCATATGGGTCAGTCGTATCCCTGTGATAGATTTTTAAGGGATTTAAGTGGGGGTATTTTGGAATTTCCCTACTTATCCTAACTAGGATCCATGACTTCTAATACACTTAGGAAGTTATATACCCTATTATTCTATTCATTAATACTTAGAAATTATTCCAAAATATCTCATTATCTCTCAAGAGCCTTTGGGGTAAGAAGGCTAGGGTTTCATCTTACGGATTGCTTTAGGGCTTGTCTTGGTGATTTCTTTCCATCAATTATTTGGTATAAGACATGATTCT
The DNA here is from genome assembly GCF_002878395.1 of Capsicum annuum. Classification (NCBI taxonomy): domain Eukaryota; kingdom Viridiplantae; phylum Streptophyta; class Magnoliopsida; order Solanales; family Solanaceae; genus Capsicum; species Capsicum annuum. Next base: position 144,563,237 of record NC_061120.1, on the reverse strand, counting down.
CTTCCCTAATTGTAATTTCAACTAAAGGCATGATTTTATATGATTGATTTCATAGTTTTACTACTTTATGATTTTTTTTATCTATTATTTGGGGGTTTTGATATTGAATGCTTGGTTATAGTTTCCTATGGTTTTAATTATGCTTCTATATGCATTAATGGTGGATTTAGACAATTGAATTGTATGGTAATGGTTTAATGGTCTTTGGAATTGGTTTTGGTTATATTATACCCCCAAGGTATTTGATATAATGCTTATAAAGATACGTTCATTGCATTGACTTCTTTTAGTGGAACTCTTGAATATTTTAAACTGAATAAAGGATTTATACATGGCCCAAATGGTTTGAAAAGGATAAAGGATAAATGTTTATGCTTGCAGAGAACACGAAAGTCTCCCAAGTGGATTTAATATGGTAATTGGAAGGGCACCTAAGGTCCCCTTAACCTAAATGGTTTGGCTATGGATATTATTTGCAAGTAAGGGGTGGTATGACAATACCACTAATATTGGCCTTGGTTAATAAATAGTAAATGCATTGTGTGGACATAGTTTTAGTTGGCCATTAATAGTGGGGTGTGTAGCTGAGCCGTGGAAGGTGGCAGTTCCTGGGGGACCAAAATTGGAAACTCATATTTGCCGATATAAGGGGTCTTGATGACCATGTGTATGTGTCACATTTATATTGGGGGATGTACTAGTCATCCCATGGGATATTCCCTAGTCATACGGCTACACGTACTGGGGACCTTTCAGCAGGGGGAGATGAACCTATATGTCCCGTGGGTGGTTAGGACGGCAAAGCTACATAGCTTAGATAAAGGTTTTAAATGCATGATAAACCCGGTTTTCTTTCCCGATACTTATATATGTATGGTTGTATGCATTATGGATGGTTTCACTTCATTTTATAACTGACATTATTTTATCCTTATCTTGAGATTCATAATAGCGGTCATTTGCTAACCCCGTCTACTAGCAGATGTATACCCATGTTATGCATGAGCCAACTATTTTACTCCTCCCATTTAGCATGCAGATTCAGTATCAGCATTTGGACTGAAGTGGTTAGCTTCCATCCTTTCGGAAGGCATCATTTTATGATAAGGATTTATCTAGACATTTTTCTTTTATTTTGGATATTAGTTTTGGCCATGGTTAGGGATATGTCCCAACTGGTTTTATTTACTATTTTGGATAGAGGATTTATGGTACTTTTGGGGTTTGGTATGGGTGGGATCGGTAGAGGTGTCTACCTTAGCATTTTATTATTGATATTGAGGTGGAATCATTAGGCATGATTTCTCACTGTTCCATCATATTACATTTTGGGATTGATTGTCATATTATGTTTTGGTATTCCCTTTGGTTTATGGTCTATGGTTTGGTTTGGTATGGTTGAGTGGTTGGTGTTGTACAGTTGGACTCGGTAGGGTCGGTCACGGTTTTGACCCTATCCTAGAGTCTTAATAAGAATAATAATGCTATTTTGTTATATGTTTGAAATCAACCCATCTATGGCTGGATATAGGTGGTTGGGTTGGGTAATAGGGGGCGGTCCCCAATCCTTATTGGACATGGGATGCCTATTACGACAAGGCCTGATTTTGGGTTGTGTAAGAACTAAAAATCATCATTCAACTCAGTGCCTTGGAATATCGAAGGCTTCATATTTAGAAATTTTGTCAATAGTTCATGTTCCTGTACTAGTCATCAATAGATCCAAAACTAGACATGGAAAAGTATCAGTCCTTGAAACTTTATGCATTCTAGGAGCCTTTGTGACTATAGGATGACCATTTGGAGACTGATAAGCTGGTACCATTGGAGTGGCTTTAGACCTAGCCAACCTACTATAATAATGGAACACCTGCTACACAACCTCAGCGGACATAGGGGTAATCCAATAACCCTGGTTTGATCTACTGCCTCAGGTTCCAAATTTATTCCTCTACTACTTCCATTTTATTCCAAATTATCCTGATATGGGTGAGGTGATACTAACCTTTAAAGAGTCTGTCCAACCATCACTTAGTCTCTACCTCTGGCAGGTGTGTCTCGTCCCCTCTTTTCTATACCTCTCTCTATCGCTCGTTCTCTCTCTTTCTCGAATGGCCTCACTACTTGAGCGGCTGGTACAAGTGTTGCTAGTTGGGTTCTGTTCGACCTAGTATTCACCATCCGCAAATAAAAGAATTAAGTGGATTTGATACTAATTTGGATTGCCAGATACCAATTGGAATCGAGTTATAGCACGAAAGAAACAAGAATGACAAATTTTCTAAAGATATATAGTCTCAAGAAGAAAATTATGAAAGTCTCCATACCATCCCATGAGACACTACTAGACCCATTTTGGTACAATAAGATCAACGAACTGAGGCTCTGATATCTTCTTTGTCACAACCCAAAACCCATCATAAGTGACACCCATACTACTCAGCTGGTTGGAGAACCATCTATCCTAAAACACCATCTCACTAGCAATACTTAGAAAATCAAGAACGAATCCATTAATAGATAAAATCAAGTATAAAAAAAAATTAAGTACAATCAAGGGAGGAATATTGTACTTAGGGAAATAAACTATCTCTAAGAACCGAAAGTCATCCATACCAAAACTACTAAAGAATTCTAAGAAAGGGATGGAACCCCAAAAACTATAATGGAAACATCAGTTCAAAAATAAGGAACTATGCCAATAGGGAGAGATTCCATGGTAGACCAATCTACTTCTCACCCTATAATATAAAGTAAATCGCTGGGATTATAAGTCGGGTCTAATAGGTACTAATAGAATATGTGCTGCAATCGCAAAAGTAAGAATAGGTATAGTATTAGCATATTAGAAAAAAATAGTGTATTGGTAGAGTCATTTGTCAAACCCAAGATGATATGAACACATAAAAAAATTATAGTACCAAAAGTTAATCCATACTCAACAATTACAATAAGCATGGAAAGCAACGAATAAGCAATTAGGGGTCAAAATCGACAGATCCACATATTATCACTTGTCAAATTTAGTAAAGTCAAGTCAAGACAAGTTAGAACAATTTATTTAGCATATAAACATATTTCCCCAATTCACTTATGGATCTATCAAACTCTCCTGACCCTTGTACATACACAATAGGGGTAATATAACCACCCTCTAGCCATAACCTGCCGGGGACAATTTGTGTCTATGTACAAAACCCCAGACATAAGTGTCTGCCAACCTTATTTCACCAAAATCCCATAAGAACATCTAAATATAAGACAATCCATATTTAACAAATAAGTTAGGTCAAAAATTATATAGCAACCACACAATCATTTACATTGATCACAACAAACAATATGCACCAACAAGACATACTAAAAAATATTTAACATGCATATATAGCACAAATTTGATTAAACAACACTACTATCACCCACTTTAAACCAAGCTTGCACAACTTCTCTAAGTTGGATCTTTTCCCTTCCATGCAATTTTCACTTTCTCGTGGTCTAGAATAGGCATATAAATACATAATCAATACCATGACCTACCTTTTCAGGAATTATAACTCACCCCCAACCCCTAAGGTCATGTTCATGATTACTCCTTTCCCGTTCTAGGGCTTTCTTCTGTAATTCACCTAAAACTACCACTTCCATGGTTAAATAGTGAATTAATGGAATGGAAAGACAAACTAACTATTTATAAACAAACTCATTATCTTATTAATTAATTTCCTCCCTTACGCCAAAACAACTAAATTTTATCCTAAAACTCTCTGCAAAGTCCATATATTAGAAATTCTAAGGCTTAATCATGAATCACAAGTTAACAATGATAGATTTTTTATATTTTTGAAGCGAAATAAAGAACTTCTAATGTAAATTTCTCTAAATTTCCCCACATTTACCCTAAATGAGTGTTAGAATAGTAAAATTTTTTAGGGGAAATATTTATTTATGATTTCCACCGCTATTGTGGCATTGACCAGCCTTTGACCATTGATATAGTGAGAATTTATCTGTTATAGCATTGGTTACTATAGTGGTGTGCTAGCTGTTGTAGTAGTGTAAATGGGATAAAATGTCTAACTTTGTCCCAAAATTCTTCTTCTTACAACACCTTAAACTTGGATATTCAAAATAATGTTCTTTAAGCTAAGATCAATTTTGAGAGTTGTACCCGCCAAATTAGATTCTATACATTCCTATGGTTTACTTATCGTCTTAGCTATCTAGAATTCAATTCAAATGCCAATAAATCTATCCAAATCATTCTTCTATTTCCGTAGACCATACCTCACCGTAATTTTATTCAAAACTAGCCTATCCTTAAATTTTTAACTTTAAAATCTAGAAGAATTTTAATATGGAACTTTTAATGAGAGGTTTATAAATAAGTGGAAATGGTTGTTACACATTAGTGACATGAGGAAATAATGAGGATCAGTATTATGTTCCTCGCGGTGGACTCATGGTAGGATATGGTGGTCATATTTATGGTTTCACTATCGATCTATCTTGGTAGGGTTAGACTATCATTCTGTGTTCTCCTATATTCTTGCATATTCCATATTGGATCTTCATATGATTCATGAGTTTTTTGCTACATCTATTCATGTTACTTTTTGAGAAGTTGATTCTTTAGAGAAGGATTGAGGGTGATGATCTGGTGTTGTAACTTATCTAGAGTATATCACTAGGTTAGATTTGATTTCTCTGGATTTTATGGAATTTAGATGATATGGGTATGATATTTTTTATTGTTATCTTATAGGATAGTGGTGGATCCATTATAGGTTTTGGTATATTTAGATTATAGTATGTATTATGATATTTACTTGAGAATTGTGATATCAAATGGCATTGAGGAAGTGATTTGATTATTAGGATGGTGGGTTGTGAATATAGGAAACTTACAGTTATTACACTTATGTGAAGTTATCTGAAGGCGTCATTAAAAATGTGTATGTATGGATTAATTTCCTTATAGGATTCCATTATTACACTAAATGTTTGGTTTAGTGCACTGGTGACGAGATTAGACTTATGGGATAACTAGGGTTACTAGTTGTATTTAGATGAGAAGACCTTATGATGGATTTGACTTGTGATATGACTAACTTAGAAAGATTATAATTAATAGATTCTAGTTAGATAAAAGAAGGTTTCTAGGCATTCGGGCCTTACAATTTGCTACTATCTTCATGATTAGCTTTGCCTTTGTGAAAATACTTATGATATTTTGAAACACATCTCAGTTTGACTTGTAGAAATTCAACTTATAAAGGTACTTACTTTTGATTTAAAAGGTTATGGGTTCTTCTTCAAGGATCCTAACTTGCATTCGGAGTAGCATGGTTACTTGGGTCTGGTTCAAATTTTTGTGGTACTAATTCATGTTTTGAATGGGTTGTTATTGTTCATTAAAGAAAATTATCTATATGGTTCGAGGTTAGAATTTTAGGCTTTCATAGCTAGGATACCTTTTGATAGTGGATTGTGTTATAGTATGAATTAGAAAGATAAGAAAGATTACATTTTTCCAGTGTTAGAGGATTTTGAAGAACTTGTGCATGAAAAAACACACGGGGTTATAGAATTTACCACTTTAGAAGTTAAAGGTACTAGTGAATTATTCTACTCAAGAGTTTGGATTTAGGGTATGCAGTATTATTCTATGGTTCGTATGAAAGATTATAGAATGGGAAATGAGTTACAAAAAAAAGATAAGGAACTTATACATAGGAAACTTTGAGGTATTTAGGATTATGCTATGGGTACGAATTAGAAATTTGAACTTCTGACAATATGGTTAGTTATTGACTTATGAAGAGAGTAATAATGCCTCTCCTAAGATTTGATTCTGATTTGAGTGATAATTAGTGATTTGTGGTAGTCTTGCACTTCTACACTAGGCTGAATTATTCATGATGTTGGAGGTTGCTTATGTACATGCTTTCAAAAAGAGACTTCAAAGATATAAACTATTGAGGACTTTTGATTGATTGACACTACGTGGGTGATGGGACCTAGATAATTATTATGATAGGTTGCATAAGAATTTTGCAGAGTATAAATGGTACCTATTATGGTATGGTGAGTTTTGTAGAGATTTGTGATTTTCTTCAAGGGATGAGCATGAGAATATGACTATCTAAATGGTTATTGAGGTATGATATTTAAGAATCTGTGTGAAAGTGATATCGATTTTTGAATCAGTTGTTCCAACTTGAGGAAATAGTACTACCCACTTCAACATTTATTAGATCACCCTGGGGTAAGTGTGATTTAGTTAGAATACGTGTAGGTGGGCTTAAAAATAGCAAAAATTCTTTTTTAGATAGAGGAAGATATGATTTAGTATCATGGAGAATAAAAATATGTATCCATAGATACATTGGTGTTTTGTTGGTATAGTGGAGACATTGGCTATGTGGTACAATTAATGGGTTAGGGTGTTGATGATAGATTCAATTAAACTGGGTATGTTTAAAACCTCTATCATGGTCAAGTCATTTATTAGTTATAGATATTATTACAAAAATAATGAAAATTAGATACATAGATATTTGGGTTCAGATACTAGAGTTATGGCCTTAAAGGTGAAAATGTGAAAGGATTATGGTTACTCGAGTGAACAGGCGGCACTTTAGGTTTGGATCCATTTGAGAGTGTTGGTATGAGGTCTAATGCAACATTCTTGGCTATTGTCAGTTTTAGTACCTCCTTGCCTTCACGTTTGAGGATGAACATGTATTTTAATGGTGGATGATACAAAAACCCTTTTTAGACTTATTTTGTGTTTTGAACATTTTTCCTTTCATAGTAGTTTCTTTATATCATTTATGAGTTGTGGGGATGGCTGCCATGATCCCTAATGGCAGTAGTTGGTTTGATCATTTGCCTCTTATAGAGTTTGCATATAACAATAGCTACCACTCTAGCATTGATATAGTTCCGTTTAAGGCCTTGTATAGTAGGAGATTTAGGTCTCCTATTGGGTGGCTTGAGGTTTGTGAGGCAGAGATATTTGCCTATGATTTGGTTCACCAAGCTATAGAGTAGGTGAAGGTGATTTGGGATAGGCTTAAAGCCGCCCAAATTCACCAAAAGTTCTATGTGGATGTAAGGCATAGGAAGTTAAAGTTTGAGGTTGAGGATAGGGTATTCTTAAAGGTATCTCTTATGAAGAAAGTGATGCAGTTTAGGAAGAAGGGAAAGCTTAGTCCCATGTATGCTGGTCCGTACTTAGTTTTAAGAAGGGTTGGTAGCGTTGCTTATGAATTGGAGTTTCTTTTTAGTTTGAGCTCCATTCACTTGGTGTTCCATGTGTCTATGTTGAGGAAGTGTATGGGTGATTCATCTTAAATTATGCCTATCAAGGATATTACTATTTTGGATTTTTTGTCTTATGAGAAGGTCCCATTTGAAATCTTGGATTGGCAGGTTCATCGGTTGACGTAGTTTTGGTAAAGGTTCTATGGAGGAATCGCAAGGTTGAAGAGTCTACTTGGGAAGCTGAAGAGGAAATAGAGTCCAAGTATCCATTCTTGTTTTCCGCTCTGAAAGATCGTGCTTAAGGTATGTGTTATTCTTAACATCTTTGTTTTCTAACTTAGATAAAGGTTAGGGTAGAGGCATTTGGGTTTTGATCGTGCTATTCAATTCCTTGTTCCATTATTTGGGGACAAATGATCCAAGTGAGGGAGAATTGAAACACCCTGGGTTTTTTCTCTTGGGAATTTCTTAAGCTTTGAGCTTATTGTCCTAGTGACGACACATCATACAAGTCGTATAGTGTAGGTACGAGTCAAGGAACCCTAGTCGTTAGGAGACCAATAAATAGTGGTTGGGTTTCTATTATGGTAACGACTTGATGGTACAAGTCGTTAGGTGTGGTATGTGTCAGTCTTTCATCAAATTAGAAACTCAGTGACTTAACTTGGCTTTTAGTATGAGTGTCTCAGTAAGAGCCATGAGGATAGGTTACGAGTCATTATGAGAAGTCGTATGTTGTCCAGTATCAAACCCTTTGGATTCTGTCTTGGGTACGACTAGGCCATACGAGTCATATGGTTTGGTAACAAGTGGGATTAGAGAGTTGTATGGTGGACAAGGTGTAGATGTCCAATTCAGTGTGTTGGTGACGATTCAATGGTATGAGTTGTATGTTATGATCACGAGTCACGAGATTAACTCATAACCACCTGTGGTATTTTTATAGTTTTAATTTGGGGCATTCTAGACATTTTTCCTTTTAACTACTTTTGACACCACGACATAAAACACTTTTTGGGACTTCATTAACCAATTATTCCCAATCAAACACTCTTAAAATCTCTCTTAAACTTTCTTTCAAGCAAAAGGCTAGGGTTTCATCAAGATAATCAATTAAGGCTTTCAAGGGTAGTTTCTCTCCGTCTTCCTTGGTGTCTAAGGCATGTTAAACCTCCCTTGTTGTTAGTTTACAAGAGCATGTGTTTTAATGTATAGTTTTATTATATTGTTATGGTTTTGAAACAAAGGTTGGGGTTTTGGATGTTCATGGTTGAACAATGTTTCTCATGGTTTAATTATGTTTTCTTTCATGCTTTTATTATGATTTTGACATTGTGAGATGCATGTTAATGGTAAATTGATTTCGAGGTATTATGTATTCCCCAAATTTCTTGGTTATGGTTTTGAAACTTATGTCCCCTCAACCTATTTGTTAAAATGCAAATGAGAATAATTTATTCCACATAGTTTGATTTTTCTTAGAATTTTGCATTGCATAAATGTTAAATAAAACATGAATTGGTTATGGTTTGATTTCATATGGATTTGTAAAGGCCTTTGTGGACATGTTTTGATTATAAATGGTTTTGGAAAATTGGAAATAATGGATTCTAATTTCGTTAATGGTTTATATAGCATGGTTGGAATAAATTTTCAAGCTCTAATTTTGGTATGGCGATATCAATGATTAATGCCTAATTAAAAAAACTCCTTGGTAAATGGTTGTGAATGTGTAATTGGTTTTAATATAGGCTTAAAGGAACTTGTGTAGCAAGGATGTGAAAGGTGGAGATTCTTCGGGGACCAATACTGGAAACTCATATTTGCTGAAGTGAGGTTTGATCATGGTGATCGTGTGCGTCATGTCACACTTTATATTTTATGAGATGTACTAGTCATCTCAGGTTATTCTCTAGTTCGTGTGGTTAACATGCACCGAACCTCTTAGCAGAGGGAGATGGACCCATATAGCCCATGGGTGCACATTTAGGATAGCAGAGCTACATAGTCCAAGTTAAGGTTTTAAATGCATGCTAAACTTGGTTCCCTATCTTGGCACGATATATATGGACATGTGTGATTGCATATGGCTAATTGATTTGTTTTTGAATAATGACATTATTTTATCTTTATCCTTCAGTTCATGCTAGCGTTCACTCTACTAACCGTCTTTGGGCACTGTATCCCCACGCGATGTAGAAACCATCCATACTACCAGTCCTTCTGCTTAGTGAATTGGATTTGGAGACAACTTTGAGTTAGATTGAAGTGGTGAGATTTCATACTCCGGAAGACTCTATTTCATGCTATGGACTTCTTTCATTTATTATTATTTCTTGGATTTCGGTTTTGTCTATGGTCGGGGGAATGTACTGATGATGTTTTTTGATTTTGGTTAGAGTCTTAGTCTAACTATGTGGGCATATGAGGTGTCGGTATTAGTGTTAGTCTTGGTATTGGGATTGGCAATGAGATTGGTATTGGCTGGACATTTGGTTGTGGTTGCTTGGTTATGATTATAGACTTACTTCATTACCTTTAGATTATTATTGTATTGTCTTGTTATATGTTCGGAATTCATGCAACATGGGGTTTAGGGTGGCCAATGGTGTGGTATTGGGGGTGATCTCCAGTCCTGGTTGGACTTGAGTTACCGAACATGACTAGGCCCTGGTTTCGGGTCATGTCAATTACTAACCTCATGAATATCTGTCTTGAATATCAATGTCATAACCATCAGCATCAACTCAACAATATCAATACGAATGAATATGCAATGCGATCATTAGTCATAAGTAGTTCTAGAACGATATCACAACATTCAATTTCGATATAAGTGTAATACCTTGTATTTTCCTAGCTCAGTTTAGCTCTCAGTACAAGGGTATCTCTATATAAAAATTTTAAAATAATCAGTATATTTAAGTTTAAGACTTACCAATGTGTAGGAAATTGAATTATCTTTCCAACGATATAAAATTCACCCAAATTCGATATCTGAGTAAGAAGCTATGACACTTTTTGTAAAATAGTATGCCAAATTCACAAGCACTATGTCGCGTTGACAGGCAAAATGACATTCGTCAATTTCCAATGAACCACCACGATCCTAGCGTGTCACGGTGAAGTTACAGTTCCCAATTGGCTTTTCCAGTGTGTCAGCGCGATAACAACGCGTCGTACTGTAGTGCCTTTTCCCAATTGTCACATTCCAGTGTGACTCCGCAATCCCACCGCGTAGCTCCAAAAGCCAAAATCACATTTAGTGGGGTACCGCAATTGTACCGTGGCACACCAAGGGTCCAGTTTTTAGTTGTCCATTTTCCAGTGGCCCAACGTGATTATACCGCTGTAACACCCCGATTCTGCACCTCGGATGTCACACGATGCTCATAATCCCGAAGGACCACAAGCTAACCCATGACTGGTACCTACTGTAATAACTGAATAATAATACTGTATAATGCAGAAATTAGGCAAAAAATTTCCATAAGGTTCAAAACTGAAATTAAATGCTGAATACTAAAAATTAGTACTGTAAACTGAAGATCCGTTTGAAATACTCTAGTCTGAAAAGACTCTAACTAAACTATCTAAAAATGGAGTTAATGTGACAAGCCCTGAACTAACTCCAACTACTGAGGTGCTAATAAACCAAAATAATACTCTGTCCTTGAACTATGATGACTCACCACTAAATCTGCTGTAGATGATCTGGGTTGCAAAGTACAGTCAGGAGTCCCATGCGTCTGAACCTATGATATAAGACATCATAGTGTAAAATAAAGGTATGCGTCAGTACTTTGAACATACTTGTATGCTAGGTGAGGTAAGGATGAATGCATAGGTTCATATGTATGAACAATAACTGACTGAATGATATGAACATAACTGAATGAGAGTACATGTATATCTGAAACTACTGTAAATACTAATTATGCAATGCTATGCACAAAACTATGTATACTGTAACTGATATTTCATTAACACTGGATAATGAGTTCTGAAAACTAAATGACTGATATCTGAGTTTACTGATACTATATTACTATTAACTGAGTGACTATTTCTAAAAGTCTTGACTCTGTAGAACTGAACTGAGTTCTATATTGAGCTGGGTGACTGTGTCTGACAGTCCTGATTCTAAAACTGAACTGAGGTTTTATACTGAGTCTGAAACTAAAATTGTGGGAGTGTTTATCTAACCGATATACCCCAATTATAAACCGAGTTGGGGTATAACCTGTGATCCCAATTGGAAGGGTGTTAGCACCTTGCCAAGGGATACTAACAATGGCTATGAGTTAACCCTCTCTGATAGGAATCCCTTTCAGCAACCCTCGCTGGCAGAAAAATTTGTACAAGATGTATCAATCATAAACTGGCAAGAAAACACCTCAACCTATGCTGGATATGTAGTTTTATAATGCAGGGACTGCTACTAAGGGTCAAACCCTCTACTGACAGGAATGCCCCCATCCCTGGGTTCACTCGGTGTTGATTTCTACTCCCAACTGAATAAACACTGAAATGATTTCTAGATTGTACTAGGCTTGTTTGAACTATTACTGATCATGCTGTCTATCTGAACTGGACTGAGTTCACTGAGTTCTGATAACTTACAGAATACACCCAGTTCTATTAACTGGCTGGATATATTGAGTTCTATTATCTGATTGAGTACTACTGTACGTGACATCACTGAGAGTATTCTAAAACTACTATAAATATAGATAAGCAACTGGATTGTTAGGTATTAAATACCCCTAGCACTCGATTGCATAAATTGTAAAACATAGCACAATCATGAAAGCACGATAGCTAGACACTTTGTGACAATTTATTCATTAAGGCATTTTAGCAAACATTTGCATGGAATGAACTCCTATACATGATAATATGATATGATTTCATTACTCAACTCACACGGACAATTCACCAAACACTTCCAGAGAATAATTTATACACATGACTATACTACAATATGCAAGCATTATGATCAAAATCCCAAACTCACAAATTCAAGGGCTTTTAACATGAATCCATAGAGCAACACACACATGCTATTTATTTCCCAAGAAACATGCAATTAATCATGGATTATAAACCCAACTACATCATAATCATAAATACAATCAAGTTCAACATGAAGTTCGTGAAAGAAATTAACTTGTAATTGGAAAAAGGGTTGTTAAACTCCAAGGGTGGAAGGAACCCTTGGATGAAAACCTAACATACCTTGATACTTGAATTCATAAAGATTGATGGTGAATTTCTTAAATCTTGATCTTGACTTGATGGACTAGGATTTTTTCTTGGGAGGATTTTAGTGAATAATGAGAGTATTTTGCCTATTGAGGGGTTTAATTTCGTATTTTGGGGCTGAATAGAAGTAGGTAAAATGTCCCAAATACCCGTATAGACGCTGATTTAATTAATGAAAAGTATGCCCAGTGACGCGCATAAGGATGCACTGTATCGATGGCATCAATGCAATGGCCAATGCACTGTATTGAGTTTGCATTGGTTTACTGGATTTGCACTGAAAGCTGGGGAAAAATTATCTACCGATGTGATGGGCTATGAGACGTGTGAGATCTCATTGACCTACTATTTTAATCACCTAAATATGATTCAAATGAGGTTTGTAAAATTTGAAACTCACCTGGAGTGACCTATTGACACAACTAATCATGATTCATTCTAATGATCGACGTTTTAAGGTCATAAGAGTCGTAAAAATAGGATCGCCAACTTATGAAGGCTAAAATAATTCTAAGTATAAATACTTAGCTGAAATTTCTAAGTCTGGGACCTCTTTTCAAGCTTTAATGGACTGAGTTAAGCTTAGGATTTTGTGAGGTCTTACAATATCTTCCCTTGGGAACATTCATCCTCAAATGAGGCTGATTAAGCTGAGAATACTGATACAATAAATTTATATATATTGAACATGCACAATTGAAGCATGATTACCTGACTAAAAGTACTGATACACTGAGTTATCATACTGACATGCATATCTAAAGAATGACTGAGTTTTGAAAACATGACATATGACTGAGCTATTTTATGAATGTATGCATGATATGAGAATGCTATGCAACTGAATATAGAGAATTTTAACTAGGATTTCCTCAAAAGAGAGGCTATTATGGACATCAATTCCCTCTATCGGGACTACAACTGCTGGGTCACAAATGCACTTCTTTATCAAGGAGACATGAAACACTGGGTACACTGAAGTTAAGTTAGAAGGAAACTCAAGCTCGTAAGCTACCTTTCTGAAATGGTTGAGAATTTGGTAAGGACCGACATATTGAGGACTGAGTTTCCCCTTCTTGCCAAACCTCTTTACTCTCTTTACAGGAGAAATTTCAACGTCCATAGTGCCTTATTCTCAAGTTCAATCGATAAGTGTAATGCATTTCCATACATAAGTTGATATGGGGAGGCACCTATGGGAGTCTTATAAGATATCTGATAGGGCCACAAAGCATCATCCAACTTCCTTGACCAGTCAATCCTATTGGCATTCACAGTCTTCACAAATATGGACTTGATCTCTCTATTGGAGACCTCAACTTTTGGGCTCGTCTGAGGATGATAAGGTATTGCCACTTTATGCTTTACACCATATTTATCCAACAAGGCCTTAAATATAGGGTTGCAAAAGTGATACACACCGTCACTAATAATCATATGTGGAGTGCCAAATCGAGAAAAGATATTTTTTTCAAAAATGCGATGATACTTATACCTTCATTGTTTGGAAGAACTACTACCTCCACCCATTTTAATATATAGTCAAATGCCACAAAATATACTTTATTCCATAGGAGCTCATAAATGGGCCCATGAAATCAATTCCCTATACATCAAATAGCTCTAACTCAGAAATCGATGTCATGGGGAGTTCAAGATATTGCCTTGACATTTACATTAATCACAAGTTTGTGCAAAATTATGAGCGTTCTTATATATCATAGACCAATAAAATATACATTATAGAATTTTATGGGCTATGCATTTCCACTATGATGACCCCCAACCAGTGATGAATGACAAGGTTTAAGAATGCTCATATATCCATCTCAGGGATACACTTCTGAATCATAACATCCGCACAAACCCTGAAAAGATATGATTCATTACAAAAGAAATTCCTCACCTCATGCATAAATCTCTTGAGTTGCTAAAAGGATAGGTTTTCTAGGAAAAGATCACTTGCCAAATAGTTTGCAAAATAAGCAAATCAGGGGATTAAATCTTGAGATTCTGCCAAGACCCGCTCATCTGGAAAAGTTTATCTTTGTCAAGCTCATCCTCTAATTTTAGCATTGATTCTTCCTTAAGCCAAGATAAGTGATCAGCAACTTGGTTTTCTGTGCCCTTCCGGTATTTCACCTTAAAGTCAAATTCTTTCAGCAAGAGGACCCAACATATCAACCTTGGTTTTGCACCTTTCTTTGAAATAAAGTACCTCAAAGCTGCACTATCTTTGTGGACTATGACTTTGGTCCCTATCAAATAATACTAGAACTTCTCAAAGGCAAAAACCATCACAAGTAACTCCTTCTCTGTGACTATAAAATTTTTTTGTGTGAGGTTTGATGACTTGATAGCATAATAAATAGTATAAAGGATCTTCTCTCTCCTTTGGCCTAGGATATCACCCAAGGACACTCCACTCACATTACCCATGACCTCAAATAGTGCAGACCAATTAGGGGACATAATGATTGGAGCCAAAATCAACCACTTTTTAAGGAACTTGAAGCCCTTGATACATGCATCATAAAATACAAATTTCACCTCTTTCTTTAAAAGCTTGCATAGAAGATTTGTAATTTTAGAGAAGTCCTTGATGCACCTCCTACAAAAACCTACATGGCATAAAAAGCTCTGTATACGTTTAACTAAAACTGCTGGTGGTAACTTTTTAATTACCTCAATCTTTGATTTGTCCACCTTAATACCCTATTTTGAGATACTGTGACCGAGAACAATACCTTATTTTAACATAATATGGCATTTCCCCTATTTTAGTACTAAGTTTCACTCTTCATATCTCTATATTGCGTTGGCCAAATGGTCCAAACAATCATCGAATGATTCCTTAAATACTAGTAGATAATCCACGAATACCTCAATTGTGTCCTCCACCATGTAAGATAATATAGACATTATGCATCGCTAAAAGGTGGCGGGAGTATTGCATAATACGAATGGCATTCTCTAGAAAGAAAAAGTCCCATATAGGTAAGTAAAAGTCATCTTTTCTTGGTCTTCGAGAGAAATAGTGAATTGATTATATCTCGAGTACCCATTAAGAAAATAGCACCAACCCCTGTATGCTAGTCTATCAAGCATCTGATCTATGAAAGGAATAGGTAAGTGGTCCTTCTGGGTCCAAGTATTTAGCTTCCTCTAATCCATGCAAACTTTCCAACTTGTTACTAGTCTCATGGGCACAAGTTCATTCTTTTCATTGGGAACCTTAGTGATTCCACCTTTTTTTGGCACATATTGAATTAGGATAACCCACTTGCTATACGTAATAGGGTTGACCACACCAACATCCAACCACTAAATAATTTATATCTGCACAACCTCTTGCATAGGAGGATTCAGCATCGCTGATGCTCAATGTTGGAAATACAATTTGGCTCAAGCTATATCTTATGAGTACATATACCTAGTGGAATCCCCATAATATCTACAATGGTCCACCCAATGTCTCTCTTGAACTTTTGTAACATAGATATCAATGTTTAAACTTGTGACTCCGCCAAATATGCAACAATAATAACCGATAAGATATTATTGAACCACAAAAATGTATATCGCAAGTGAGATAGAGGGCCTTCAATTTCAAAATTGGTGGCTTCTCAATGGATGGTATCACAATAGGCATGGTTCTATTGTTCAAATCAAGGTGCATCTTTTTTGGAGAATAATTGAAAGAACCCCTACCATGCAACGCATTAACTATCTCCTCATATTCTTCGATGCTATCAGTCTTGAAACTTATGATTACCACTGATAGCACCTCAACCTTAAGACTTTCTTCAATGGTCATAACCTCTTTAGAAACATCATCATCAATTGTGTCTATCACAGCAACTACCTGCATATCATCTAGTTGCTGTACTGACTGATACACATCAAAAGTCACTTGCTCATCATTCAGCATGAACTTTAGCTGTACTAACTACAAATCAATCAATGCCCTACCCATGTCTAGGAAGGTTTTACCTAATATAATAGGGGCTTGAAAGTCTACCTCATATTTAAGAATCATGAAGTTAACTGGGAACATAAAGGATGCCACCTTACTATTACATCACAAAAAACACCAACCGGTTTCTTTATAGATAAAATGGCTATCAATAACTTCATGGAAGTAGATTTGACCTTCAGCACCCCCAAAAACTTGTATACAACAAGAGACATTAAATTTATCTCGGCCCCCAAGTCATACAAAGACTGTCTAACATTAAAGGGCCCAATAGAACCCAAAATAGTGAACGCTTCAGGGTCTTTTCTTTTCTCTACCGAGGATATGGTAGTAATCATACTGCAATAGCTCACACCATCAATACTTGTCCACATCTCATACTCTGCGCAGGTGTCTCATCAATCATGATGTTATCATTCTTTGACTCCTCAATAATAGTAGGCAAATGGGGATCAACAGTAGTAGCACCACTCCTAGTGGTGATGGCTAGATAATGACTGATGATTGTAGGATTATGAACCGTGTTGCTTGGAAGGGTACGCGACTACCTTTGGTTCAAAGTGGTAGATATCTACCCAAACTGCTGGTCTAAGTATTTTATCGCAGTTGCATGCGGTTCTATTTTTTGGGCCAAACCTAAAATATCAGCCCTAATCTCCTTAATGCATGTTTCTTGACTTTTTGGCCCTTTACCATTTTAGAAAACACCACCTCCATTATTGATTTGGTATCAAGATTGTTTAGAAGAATATACCTATCTCCTTTCTCTTTGTAATCATCTTTCCATCTCTAATCACCTTTACGGTCCCTACTATAATCTTTCTATCTATCTCCATAATAGATCCAACCTTAGTTTCCTTTCCCCTTGTCTTGGAAACCCACCAATTCTTTATCAAGATACTTAGCCTCCTCCTCTATTTTAGACTTATAAGCTCTAGAGGCTGCACCGTATGACCCTACTACGTTCACCTTATTAGAATTCACTGATGCAAACTGCTTTATTAGCAACCTAATATCTATCCTAAGATGCACAATATCTTACGTCGAAGTGTCATAAGCAACTATATGGTCGTCGAAAGATCTAATGGCATCAGTTCCAGGACTTCTTTTTGCCTCTCGAGTATGCCATATTCGATTGGTGAGAGAGATCTAGTCTTATATCTACCATAAACCTGGAACTGATAGTCTGGGATCTATAAAATATCTCCAATAAGTTTGTCCCTGAAATGCGATGATTGGGTACTATGCTCAACTTCTTCTTTACCAAAAATCAAGCCTCGTATATCGACTCGGAATGTAGCTACCTAAAGTTATATAGTTTATTTTTTAGTTATAGCATCCTAATCAGAGGATAGAAATGGTCTAAGAATTTCCTGCATAACTCCTTCCAAGTGGTAATAAATCCTCTTGAAAGTTCCCCTAACAACAATGAAGCTTTTCCAGTCAATGAAAAAGGGAACAACATCAATTTGAGTGCCTCTTGATCTACCATCAAAATAGAATATGAAGTGTAGAACCCAGTAAAATTAGCAAGATACATATTTGCATTATCTGTAGCTAATCCCACAAACACACCCTTTAAGTTTAAGAGTTGGATCATGGAACTGGTAATGTCAAACTTTACATTAGGGGGCAGTGCAGGAGGAATGATAACTACTATTTCAGCCGACTTAATGTATTATATATCCTCCTCATCATTTTATAGTTGTAAGTAATGGTATGTAGGGACCACTTGAGCTTGGCCACCTCTAACTCTATTTTGATTACTGCCAAGTGTTGCTTGACGATCTGCTTCATGCCTCAACCTTACTTGCTTTGGCTCTTGATCTATATGCTGAGCATCTTTTTTCCTCCTCTGGTTAGCAGATTATGCTAACAGTTTCTCTAATCTTTGGTTAATTATATCCTGAACTCTTGTCTGAGGAGGGGGAGAAAAATTATGTTTACAATCTTAAACCCCTTAAAGAACATCATCACGAGTTTGCTCTGGCATTGTAAGAGTCGGTTGTAGAGTTCTCTCTAGATTTAGATTTAATGGGAGTAAGAGATTGCCTCTACTCCTTGTGTTAGGCATGCACCAGCGTATACCTAATTAAAAATAGTAAATAAAAACTCAAAGCTTTCATCAACTTTAATCAATAACTCAACACCAAAATTTTGATGTCGCCCATAGCTATACCTCAAATTGAGAGTAAAATGGTCAAAGCAAAATATAGTAACCCAATGAAGGTTGGGATGGAGTCCCAAGGGAATACATGGAATTGTATCTCTCATTTGCTAGAATCAGAGAGTAATGCTGAGAATAAATGGGTGATTTGTAGTAGTAATCTTGAACAAGTAATAGAACTTTAGTTTGGTTGTAATAAGTCAGAAACAAACACTAGGATTGTGTTACCTCTGGATTCTCAAATCAGTAGGCTTATCATTCTTTGTTGAACCAACCTAGCACCTTGCATATAGAATCTGTTAATTTATGTACTATCAATGTATTGTGGAAACATTCATGGATTTCATCCTTTACCTTTTGAGTCTCAGGATGTCGCATTAATAACCCTTATCCTAGATCCCAGTTAACTATTACCTTTTGAGTCTCGAGTTATTTGATGATAGATAAATGTCTTAGTAGATAATGATTATTATCCTAGATCGATGATTAATCTTCAAATTACTATTGTGATTATCTTTTCCTAATCCCTACTCCTCCTGTGAAGTAAGTAGTCAGATACTAGGTGGGACACTAACATTTTCAACCTCTAATACATTTATTAAACTAAAAAAAGCTGCAATATATACAAAAATACTAGTTTAGAACAACTTAGCACTTCCCGTACTTTGTTAATACGCTAAGATTCCTGCAACCCTAGCTAAGGGCTTAGCTTCTCATGCTCATGAAACGATAAATGAAATTCATAATTCAAAGCATTAAGCAATATCACAAAGATTAACAAGTAACACCCAAAGTTTTTAACTTAATTATCAACCAAAATCAAGAACAAAGTAATTTCAAGACCAAAATTGGATCTCAGAATCAAATATATGTTTGTAAGTATATGAAGTGCATAAACTAAATAAAAAACATTAAAAGGGTATATATAGAGTATAAGAAACCCCTAGAAAACCATTCTCGAACTAAAGAGGAAATTTGAGGTTGGTAGCCACTTACTAGACCACATACAGGCTGTAGGTGCCACCTACAGACTATAGGTGGACCCCGTAGGTGACCTCCAAAAGATCTTTAACTCTCTTCATATTGCTCCTCTACAATCTACTCTATCACCTATAAATTATAGATAGCACCTACAGGCCATAGGTGCCCTCCGTAAGTGACTCTATCTTCTATTCTAAGCTTTTGAGCCTCTGGATCTCAATTTTGACACCTACTTTGGCACCTACGGGCCGTAGGTGGCATATATGGGCCATAGGTGCCCACTTCTTGGTTAAAATTTTCAACTTTCATTCCTTTCTTCAAGAATAGTCCCAAAACTTGATTTCCTGAAAAATATACCACAAAAACTATCATATCTATCAAAAAATCGTATGTGACTCACATATTTTCTTTGTTTTAAGCGTTGAAAGTGATATGAATCCATAGAACATCAAAAACCTAGGGTTATCTGATTGGCGTGTCAAATTCAACCCCTTTGTAGCCTTCTTGATAGAGTGATGTATCTAATGAACTTTTATAGAACAATATGCTTAGACCTTAACTTCCTAGTCTTCCTGTCTTGGATAGCAATAGGCTCCACCTCATAGGATAAATCATGATTTTATGCAATCGAGTCCCACCATGCAAATTATGTAGATGATAATTCTTCAACATGAAAACATAGAATTCCAGATGAACAAAAGATAGATGTAGACGTCAAGCTAGCCTATACGCCATATCTCCAAACTTCATAAGAATCTAAAAAGGTCCAATAAATCTCAAACTAAACTTCTCTTTCTTCCCAAATCTGATCACATTCTTCATGGATGATACCTTTAACAAAACCCACTTATCAAATATGAATGTTACATTATGAACTTAGCATAACTCTTTTGCATACTCTGGCAGCCACAAGCCTTTGCTGAATTAATCTAACTCGATTCATTGATTCTCTCACAAATTAGTGCCTTAAGGCCTAACCTCGAATGAATCAAACTATCCCATGGATATCTACATCTTTTCTGATACAAAGCTTCACAAGGTTCTATTTGAATGCTTGAATGGTAGTCATTAGTGTCAGAAAACTCTACTAAGGTCAAGAACTGGTCCTAATGACCACCAAAATACTTACACTTAAAATATATCTTCTAACACCTGAATAGTCCACTCTAACTAGACATTTACCTGAGGGTGAAAGGTCATGCTCATATCAAGTTGAATCCTTTACTCACTCTATATAGAACTCCAAGAATTTGAGGTAGGGACTACCTCTATCAAATAGAGATAGGCACTCCATGTAATTGAACAATATCTCAAATATAGATCTTGTCCAACCTGTCTATATTATTGCTTACCCTCAACCTATCCATAATTAGCTAAATAGAATCAAAGTTCCCTAAAGTCGGGAGTAGACCAATAAAAATTTATATAGTGATGAGCTCCAACTTTTACTAGAGAATAGGCATTTTTTTCATAGTAACAATGGGATGTTGATGCTCATACATCACTTACTGGTAATTCTGATGCTTGACCACAAATTCAATAGTGTCTTTCTTTATAGCACACTACTAATAGTGTAGTTTCAAGTTATGGTATATTTTAGTCGCTTCTGGATAAATAGAATATTTTAAACAATGAGCCTCCTCCAAGGTAAGTCTAGCCTATCCATGAACTCTCGACACACAAACATGACCACTAATTCTCAAAACAATATTAGGATCAAGAAATGTAGTCTTCGCCTCACTACTCAACACTTTATCACAAATCACCCTTAACTTCTTATCATTAAATTATCAATCTCAAATTTTCTCCATCAATAAAGATTTAGCC
This sequence comes from Capsicum annuum, assembly GCF_002878395.1. NCBI lineage: Eukaryota > Viridiplantae > Streptophyta > Magnoliopsida > Solanales > Solanaceae > Capsicum > Capsicum annuum. The sequence continues at coordinate 144,541,755 of NC_061120.1, read as the reverse complement.
TCAACAAAGGCCAAAATACATTTGAGTGTCGAAATAACAAGTCTAACTAATTGGTTATCCAAGTACTATATGTCTAAGGATAAAAGCTGATCGCCTACCAATAGATGAGCCAAACTCCCTATACTAACACCTTTTGACTCAAGGTATCTGCTACCACATTACCCTTGCTTAGATGATAAAGAATAGTGAGATCATAATCTTTAAGTAACTCTAACCGTCAATGTTGTCTTATACTCAGATCTTGCTAAGAGAAAAGGTACTGAAGCCTATGATAACAAAAGAAAATCTCACAATGAACATCATACTAGTAGTTTCTTCATAATTTCAACACAAACACAATTTTCATGAGGCTTTACCTATCGAGAATCACAAGCAATCACCTTACCCTTATTCAACAAGACACCACCAAAGCCAACTCTAGATGTATAAAAAAACACCTGCTCCCTCATAGGAACTGAATACAATAACTCCTTACGATTTTGAAAGATCACTTCACACGCATCTAACACTAAAAAATAATCTTCTTTTGAGTCAACTTGTTCAAAGAGCTACAATAAAAGAGAAACTCTACACAAAGTATTGGAAATACCTTACTAACCTAATAAAACACTAAATCTTAGTCGGAGAAATATGTCTAACCCAATCACGAACCATCACTACCTTGGTTACATTGATCATAATACCATCCTTGGTCACTATATGACCTAATAAATAAAAATAATCTAACCAAAACCTGCACATGGATAACTTGGCATACAACTTCTCATCTCTTAATCTCTAAAGTATGGTCCTTAAATGTCACATGCTAGATTACCTTATTCATAAGATCTATATATATTGTAGGCGCATTAGTGATCCCAAAACATATAATGAATAACTTATAATGGCCGTACCAAGTCTGTAAAGCCTTCTTCGAGTATCCAAAGCTTTAGATAAAGAATGATGAAAGCCAAATATCAAATCAATATTAGAAAGCACAGAAGACCCCTAAAGCTAATCAAATATGTCATTAATGCATGGAAGAGCATTACTGTTCATGATAGTCACCTTATTCAATTGTTGATAATCAATACATATGCATATGGATCCATCTTTCTTCTTTACAAATAAAACAAGAGAACCCTCAAGGAAACACTCTCATTCTAATGAAACCTTTATCCAACAAATCTTATTTTGCTTCTTTAATTCCTCTAACTTTGGGAGGTTCATCCTATATGAAAGAATAGAAATGGGCTTAGTATTTGGATTAACATCAATGGAAAACCAATATCTCAATCTGGAGGCATATCGAGTAAGCTCATAGGAAAATATCCATGAACTCCCTAACAACTGCCACACGATTCTAAGAAGGTGAAACAATACTAATATCACAAATATAGGCCAAATAGGAAGGACAACTCTTTCCTACCATTCAACAAGCACATAGAAGAATATCAAACCCTTTGCACATGAGCTCAAAACACCTTTTCATTATAACCTTACAATACCAAGAGTAACTAAAGTCCCAATATTGGAAAAATAAAGCAAAACCGCCTGATAAGGATCTAACCAATCCATAGCTAAGATAAACTCAAGATCAACCATATTAAAGATAATCAAGTCCACTCAAGTTTCACATCCTAAAAATGTAACAACACATAATCAATAAATCTTGCAACATAGAGTAACCATAAAACCTTAAAGAGCCTGAGCTGGTCCCATATCTTCTTGTTGATAAACCTTTTTATTATGCTCAATCTTAAGCTCGAGAGAGGCCGCTCTAGCTCATTCTCTAGATGGAGCCTCTCCTTGCACCTAACCTCTACCTCTTACTCATTGTGGCCCTTGCCTTACCTCATGACTGGGGCTCCAACAATGGGTGCTTGCTTACCATCTTTAATAACTTTGGATCTAGTCTTACTATCTACGAAAAAAATGGAATATTTGTTTAAAATATTGGACATGAACAATACATATGATAAAATTAGAGAAGTTTTCCTAAAAATGTCACATAGCCTCCAAAAGTTAGATGCAGACGTCAATTTATTAATCTGAAGGACTCTATTAGACATCTTTCTCTTTTACTCATGAGATCAGTGAAACTTAGTGCTCTCATATGAATTTAACAAGACCCAAAAACTGTGGTCAATATTTTACCTATCCCGAACCAACCTTTCTAATGAATTAAAATATGAAAAAGAAAAGAAATGACGCAATACAATACTTCTTGAACAATGTCAGGCCATAATAAGCATAAATCCAAAATATCTGAATAAAAATACAATCAAATTCCAAAACCTGGTATCATAAGTATAAAGTTCATATAAGATAGTACTGAAATCTAATAATAAATCATTGAATCCAAAATAAAAGTAAAGACATAAAAGATAGAGGGAGGTTAGAATAAGGCTTCAGATGGGGAGTTCATGTCATGATCTAAATGATCATGATTGGCACCTACCCTAACTTATGGCAGGTGAACATACTAATCTCAAAATCACTAACTTAAGTACTCCTTTCATATTCATATTATGTTAACCATATCACACAAGCGTAAAAAAATCTACTTGTCATCAATAATAAAAACATCAAATTGACATAAACATCAATGTCTTATAGACTACAAGAAGCTATACTTACGTACTAGAAAAACTAAGAATTTCTAAAGAGATAACTAATAGAATATCTAAATAAAGAAATAATAAAACAATGTCTTAGTCTTCAAACAAAGGACATGTGTAGAGAGTAGAAGATCCAAAGCCTGCCAAATCATGGTGCTTACCCTTAAAACTAAGTTTGGAACTGCTCTCTAAAGTCAAGGTCTTATCTTAAATTCAACACTACATTCAACAAAAATAAGAGCACAAATAGCATTAGTAGAACAACACGTACTGGTAAGTTTCATACGTTGACTCAATCTAATACCATACGAATAAGTAATCAAACAAATGCAAAGCTATCAACATAGATCTCATAATCAAAGACAAAATAGACAGTCATGTCATTTCACTTTAAGGGAAAAAATAAACTTATACCCATGTAATTTTATACTTAGTCAAATTCAGCAACAAGTTGCTATACACAATATGATTATAAGTGGTTATTCAATACACATAAATGAAAACATAAATGTAAGATCTACACATAATCTCTTTCTTTTCTCATTCTCATTATCATCAATATTATCTAATAAATATTATTATTAATACCAACCTCATGAACATTATGGCTTGCATATCAACATTATCGTCACCATTAACCTAATAATATAAATATGAGTGAGTATAAAATGCAGTCATGAATTATAAGTAGTGCTCAAAAGACATCACAATATTAAATTCACCTATAAGCACAGAGTCAATCAAGTCTATTTGCTACAATAAACTATAACATACCTTAAATCCTTGTTCAAAGTCACTTTTTAGCCATACTTTTGCCTTTTCCTTCTTCTTAAAATTGTTCCTTATCTATAACAACTAGAACACACACCTATTTTAATAAATCTTCCCCTTTTAGCTACTATGAATCAACATCCATTGATTCTAACCATAAACTTACCTTATTTTATCATCTTAGGGTTTTATATCCTTAAACCTCATGAAGCTTATTTGAATTCACATGAACAATGATGTTGGGCGTATTTATACGTCTAAGCACCATAACTTACCCATGTTTTAGCTAAGTTTTGAGAATAAAATACATAATTCTTGCACTTTTAGTCTATTTTTAGTTAAGTGAGCTAACCTATGTGATTAGCATGCTTTTCAGGTACTAATGAGGAAGATTACAACACTTTGGGGACCTGTGCACAGCAAAGGAAAAACTTCACATAAAAAGGAAAGCAGCTTTTGGACTGAATGTGATGTATGGGAACTTTTTCTTGGGCAAACCCAATATTTTTAAATAGTTAAGGATGCAGTAGCAATTTATTAGAGAAGGATGTTATTAAAAGCATTATTGCTGAATTTTTAGGGATTATTCACATTTTGTACTAATTTGAAAAACAAGAGAAAGCGGCTTAGCTTGAGGACAGAGAGAGAGAAATGCTTCTCTCTCTTATTTTCGCTATTCATCTTTATCACCAAGATCGTTCTAAGTTTTGGTATGATGAATATGTCTATTTTGATTTTCGTTTTATTCATGAGTAGCTAAGTTTATTTGTTAGGGTTATGGAAACCTTGTAGTATACTCTCTATTGCTATGGGTTTTTGAATTTATGATGTGTTAATCCACTTGTATCATTACTCTCTTCATTTTGATTGAATTCTCGTGGTTGTAAACATAGGGAATGCGCCATTATAACAATAATTTGTTCGATAAAAAAGTTATCATTTGGAAAAGAGAGTGTGACAAGAAAATAGGGTTTCCAACCTCTATTTTACACGTTAATGCCTTAGCAGGATTAACTTCTTGGAGAGTTCGTACAATTGGTTGTACACTTTGGATTCGAGAGAACTAAGGTGAATAAATCCTTGATGGTTGAAAAACACTTGGATTTATAATTAGAATATGTCTCTCTATAAGTGCATGCATGTATAAAATCCGTATTACTCATAGTTAATAGAGAAGTAGAAGCTACAAGGTGGACATAACCCTAACTTGTCATTCTCTGTGATCAAATATTATTACACATATCATCTCATCGTTACACTGATAATATTATTATGCACCTAAACTGAAACCCCCCTTACCTTGGAACCTTCGATCAACAGTCTAATAATAATCGCAATACTTAGTGATCATAGTATTCCCTGTGGGATTCGACACCCAACCCAGTTGGGTTCTACATTTGACAGCGACCGCTTGCACTTTCTAACGAGAGTTGTAATTTGGGCGTATCAAATTTTGGCGCCGTTGCCGGGGAAGATGTCTATGGAGGACATGATGGCTAAGTTGTTGAAAGGAGTAGAGGCAACCAACACGGGAGTAGCTGAGCTGAAAAATGATTTGTCCTCAATGAATCAATTGGTTGACTCACATTCCACCTTAATAAAACAGCTGGAACAACAAATGAGTCAACTATCGGCGGCATTCAATCAAAGAAAAGCTGGCACTTTACCAAGTGACACTGTGTAAAATCCAAGGAAAGATGGATCATGTTTGGCTATTACAACCAGGAGTGGTAAGGTATTGGAAAATCCATCCAAGGGCAAGCCTGTGGTTGATAGTATAGAGGGGAATGTTATCGAAGCAGATTATGATAATTCTATAGAAGTTGAAAATCAGGATAAGAACGTGCATGATACCGCACCTAGATGTCAGCAATCTGAAAAGATTGATACTGGGAAGCATAATAAAAAGGAAGTGGTAGAGAAAACTCTTCCAAATCCACCACCACCTTTTCCTCAGAGACTGAAGAAGAAGGTTGATGACACCAGGTTCAGTAAATTCATAACCATGCTGAAGTAGCTGACCATAAATCTGCCTTTGGTGGAGGCACTAGAGCAAATGCCAGGGTACGCCAAATTCATGAAGGACCTTTTGACAAAGAAAAGGCAGCGAGCTATGAACTAGAAGATAATTTTCATCATTGCAGTGTAATTGCCATGAGGTGTTTGGTATAGAAGAAGGCAGATCCGGGTGCTTTCACTATTCCTTGCACGGTTGGATCTTTAGATTTTGCTAAGGCTTTATGTGATTTAGGGGATAGCATTAATTTGATGCCACTAGCTATTTATAGACAATTGGGTTTGGGGGATCCTACACCAACCAACATGCGGCTTATAATGGTAGATAGGTCGGTAAAATGACCTGTTGGTATCTTATATGATGTATTAGTAAAGGTTTCTACCTTTATTTTTCCTGGAGACTTTGTTATTTGGATTGAGAGGTGGATTTTGAGGTGCCCATAATCTTGGGTCGACCTTTTCTCACAACAGGAAGTGTCCTTATTGATTTACGAGCAAATGAGCTTTTATTTCGAATGAATGATGAAGTGGTACGTTTTGATGTATGCAAATCAATGAATCAGCCAAGGATATGAATGTGTTCTCTATAGTTGATGTTTATTATGAGGATGAGAAGGAATTATCTTTAGAGAAGCAGCTTACTATTGAGCCATTGGCTGCTGTGCTTTTGAACTTTGATCGTGAGGATGTTAAAGAGTACGAAGAAACTATCTGTTCTTTGACAGGGATGGGGTCGTATTTTTATGCCCCCAAGAAGCTGACCTTGACCTTAAGAATCGACCTTCACCACTGGCGAAGCCATCCATTGAAGAGCCACCGGTGCTAGAATTGAAAGAGCTACCTAGTCATCTAAGGTATGTGTTCTTAGGTAGTGGAAATACACTGCCGGTTATTATTGCTACTGATTTAGGTGAACAACAGGTAGAGGCTCTCATCTCTATTCTGAAGAGGTACAAGAGAGCTATTGGTTGGACTATTGCTGATATAATTGGTATCCCTCCTGGCATATGTATGCATAAGATTCAGTTAGAGAAAGATTGCGTACCCACTATTAAGCATCAGTGTTGTCTGAATCCACTTATGCAAGAGGTGGTGAAGAAAGAAATCATAAAGTGGTTAGATGCAAGGGTGGTGTATCCAATCTCAGACAGTAAATGGATGAGTCCTGTACAATGTGTGCCCTAAAAAGGGGGCTTGACAGTAGTAGTGAACGAGAAGAATTAGCTAATTCCACTCAGGCCTGTCACAGGGTGGAGGGTGTGTATGGATTACCGGAAGCTAAACTCGTGGACATTAAAGGACCACTTCCCAGTGCCATTCATGGATCAAATGCTTGATCAATTGGCAAGAAAGGGATGGTTCTGTTTCTTGGATGGTTATTTCGGATAAAATCAGATTTGCATTGTTCCTGAAGATCAGGAGAAGACCACTTTTACATGCCCATATGGTACTTTTGCATTCAAACGAATGCCATTTGGACTATGTAATGCACCTGCCACTTTTCAGCAGTGTATGATGTCCATTTTCTCTAATATGGTTGAAGACACCTTGGAGGTGTTTATGGATGACTTTTGGTTGTAGGTGAGTCATTTGAGTCATGCTTGGCAAATCTGAGTATGGCTTTACAACGATGTGTGGAATTCAATCTGGTGCTAAATTGGGAGAAGTGCCATTTTATGGTTAAGGAAGGCATTGTTCTCGGGTATAAAATCTCTGAAAAGGGAATTGAAGTTGATCAATCCAAGATTGAAGTTATCGAGAGACTACCACCTCCAATTTCTGTGAAGGGGGTTCGTAGTTTTCTCGATCATACTAGTTTTTATTGGAGGTTTATTAAAGACTTCGCCAAGATTGCAAACCCATTATGCAAACTTTTTGAGAAGGAGGCAAAGTTTTACTTTGGTGAAGATTGCTTGAAGGCATTTGAATGCCTCAAAGGAAAGCTAGTTGAAGCCCCTATTATTGTAGCACCCGATTGGTCTCTACCTTTTGAAATTTTGTGTGATGCAAGTGGTGTAGCCTTGGGTGCTGTACTTGGTCAGAAAAGAGAAAAGTTATTTCATCCAATCTACTACGCGAGCAAGGCCTTGAATAGAGCACAAAAGAACTATACCGTCACTGAACAAGAGCTTCTTGTGGTTGTTTATGCTTTCAAAAAGTTTCTTGCTTACTTTTTGAGAACCAAGGTAGTGATTCATACAGATCATGCGGCTCTAAGATATCTAATGACAAATAAGGATGCCAAGCCAAGGCTAATTAGGTGGGTTCTACTGCTTCAAGAATTCAATTTCAAGGTAAAGGATAGAAAAGGTTGTGAAAACCAAGTAGCTAATCATCTATCTAGACTTGAGAGTGAGCACACAGTGTAGACCAACCTTGATATTGATGATGCATTCCCCGATGAAGAGATTCGAGCAACTATGGTGGAAAACTTACCGTGGTATGCAGATTTTGCTAACTACGTGGTAAGCGAAGTGATTCCTGAGAATATCTCCTTTCATCAAAAGAAAAAGTTCATGCATGATGTGAAACATTACTTCTGGGATGAGTCTTATCTTTTTTGATGATGTGCTGATGGCATTATTAGGTGGGGCATCCCAGATATAGAGGTGCCTAGCATACTGGAAGCAAGCCATGCTTCCCAAGTTGGAGGTCACCATGCAGGTGAATGGACGGCCAAGAAAGTACTGCAATATGGCTACTATTGGCCTTTATTATTCAAGGATGCCTACAATTTTGTAAGAAGATGTGATCAGTGTCAGCGGCAAGGTTCTATCTCAAAGCACCATGAGATGCCCATGTCCAAAATGCTTGAAGTAGAGTTATTTGATGTCTGGGGTATTGAATTCATGGGCCCATTCGTGAGCTCATTTGGGATGAAATATATCTTAGTTGCTATGGATTACATATCCAAATGGGTCAAAGCAGTCGCTCTAGCTGATAATGAAGGTAAGAGTGTTGTGGCATTCTTAAAGAGAAATATCTTCTCTCGTTTTGGGGTACCCCGTACCATCATAAGCGATGGAGGATCCTATTTTTGCAACAAGATATTCAGAGACGTATTAGCAAAGTATAGGGTTAAGAAACATAAGGTAGCTACACCGTACCACCCACAAACTAGTGGGCAGGTAGAGGTTTCAAACCGAGAAATCAAGCTGATCCTTGCTAAGACTGTGAATGCCAGCAGGAAAGATTGGTCCAGGAAGCTGGATGATGCCTTATGGGTATATAGGACCGTGTTTAAGACACCAATTGGCATGTCACCATACCAACTAGTTTATGGAAAGGCTTGTCACTTGCCAATTGAGCTAGAACATAAAGCAATGTGGGCACTGAAGCAGCTTAATCTGAACTGGGATGATGCTATAAATATGAGATTGGGGCAGCTGAACGAGATGGATGAATTTCGTCTAAATGCATATGAAAGAACAGATCTTTATAAGGAAAGGATGAAAAAGTACCATGATCGGAGGATTATCCAATGAAACTTTCAGAAAGGCGATTTGGTACTCCTTTTCAACTCCAGACTGAAGCTGTTTCCAGGTAAGTTAAAGTCTAAATGGTCTGGTCCATTCAGAATTAGCCAAGTTTACTCATCTAGGGTAGTGGAGTTAGAAAACGATGATGGCAGTGTCTTTAAGGTGAATGGCCAAAGAGTGAAGCTATATATCGGTCCAACCGACTCGATAAAATGTATAGCCACCATATATCTTGATGAAGTCTGAGTAATCGAGATAACTATGTCGTGTCGCGATAATAAATCAAGTGCTACATGGGAGGAAACCCATCATTTTACTAGGATTTTATTTTTGGTAAATAAAAATTCAAAAAGAAGAGTCGAGCCACGACCAAAACTAAGGCGCCTGGTGGGAAGCAACCCATCCTTCTAATCATTTTTGTTGTTTTTGATTAAGTGTAGGTGCATAAAGTACAAAGGAGGAGATTAGTCCTAATTTTGATTTGGAAGTGAGTCATGTCAATGGTGGTAAGTCTAGGAATGATGGAACAATACAGGTAAGTGGGAGTGGTCAAATGTGTAAGGCTCAAGTATGATTTGCATTAGAGTCGCGCCTCGAATTATGTAGATTTGACCCAAAAAGTTTCGTGGTGCAACTTTATTTTGTGACTTTCAATGAGGTCTATGGTGGTAGCATAGGCATCGGGCCAATAGGCCCTATCCCGAAGCCCACCACTAACCTCAATGGGGGTGTAGGGGTGAAGCCCCCACGGTATGGACCTTTTCGACCAAGAGTGTGCCGCTTTTCCAATTGCCTATGCTCACTGCCTCACATAGGTGATAGGTTGGGCGCCGCCTATACCAACATAGGCGATAGGTTAGGCACCGCCTATGCCATCGCCTATGCTCACTGTCTCACATAGGTGATAGGTTAGGTGCCGCCTACGCCAACATAGGCGATAGGTTAGGCGCCGCCTATGACATCGCCTATGCTCACTGCCTCACATAGGCGATAGGTTAGGTGCCGCCTATGCCAACATGAGTGATAGGTTAGGCACCGCCTATGCCATCACCTATGCTCACTGTCTCACATAGGCGATAGGTTAGGCGCTGCCTATACCAACATAGGCGATAGGTTAGGCGCCGCCTACTTATGCTTAGGCGATTCTATAGGCACCGCCTATCAACGTTAATTTTGCCTAATAACCTGTTTGTGAATGGACCAACCCGACCCATGTCTCATCTTTTAAATATATCCTCTACCCTTAAACCCCACTAAATTTTTCTTAAACCTAAGCGCCGCCCAACATCCTTGCCCTCTCCAAGACCTTCTCTTTTCTCATCTAATCCTGCAGGCTTACCTTCCCGATTCATCACAAATTTTTCACCAAGTAAGTTGTTCTTTCATGTTCTGTAGTTGTTTCAGTGCTACGCTTATAATGGTTAACTAGATTTTGTAGTAGTGCTTGGTGATAAGAGTATGGTTAGCTTGTTATGATTTTTGAAAAATACATCTCATTGAGTGAAAGGATTCTCGTAGGTAATCTTGATTTTACTCCGGCATGTATTGATTGGTATTCACTGTCATAATTTTTTATTATTATAGAGTTAAGATTTTGAAGTTTAATGCATAATTTTAGGAGTTGTAAGCTTGACTATGTGAGTGACTCGTTCATCGATGTAATGATCATGGTTAACCAAAAGCATAAGATTGTGTAATTGTTTCTATGCTATAGCATGATAAGATTTCTATGTGGTAGTCTTGTTCGAAGATTGCATTGCTCCAATGAAATAAAGTTGGAAATGATAGTGAAGATTATAGGACCATTATGTGCTGCTTCTCTATATCAATCTGAGAAATTGTTATGTAAAGTGAAGGGTTGAAAGTGTGACTGCACTAATAATGTTGTTGGCACATACCATCTAAATGTAAGTCGATGAAGTCTGAGTAATCGACATCACTTACTCAATTAGTTTGTGCAAACAAATTAAGTGTGGGGTGGTGCCATCACTATTTTCTTTTTCGATTATAGTGAATTTTACGAAATGAGACTAACATGACCCTATTATGATCTCAGGTACCATGGCTTCGAAAGGACGACAGGGAAAGGAAAAAGCATCCAGCTCACAAAAAGGTCAAAAAAAGACCAGGCTGATTCCTTCTCTCTTCAAGTGCCTCGACGCACTTTTAGGATCAAATGGGTTTTGGAGGAGGAAGGGAAGGAATGGTATAGAAACAATAAAGTGAAGAAATATGTACATGTGGAGTCGATGCAGAAGAAAAGTTTAGCAAAGAACTGCCCTCGTATTTTGGCAAAGATTATGGCACTAAATCTTGACTTTATCTTCCGAGACATGGACGAATGTAATCTTGATTTGACTCGAGAGTTTTATGCTAACTGGTCCCCAAGGACTACGGGAAATGAAGTAAAGATTCGGGGGAAAGTCTTGCTATTGAACGTTGATTTCTTCAACTCCTTCCTGGGTACTGCAAGTATGGATCAATCACCACTCAAGGAGCTCTACAACAGACCTCCCTACAGAGCCATCAGACATACGTTGTGTGGATCAAGGTCCATGACCCAGTGGACTCGTCATAAAGATAATGGTCATCACAATACTTACCCATATGGTTGTTTGAACAGAGAAGCTCGAATATGGTTAAGAATAATCAATTCCTACTTGATTCCTAGGACACAATACACTAAGGTCACGCATGATCGAGTCTGCTTAGTATATGCTCTAATGACGAATGTTCCCATCAACATTGGTGCAGTTATACGAACGTCGATGCGAAAAGCAAGGGTGCACAAAAGGTCCTATTTCAGTTTTGGCAACTTGTTGACTGCAATTTTAAGGAAAGAGCACATTGAGGAGGATCCAGCAGACCATAAGTTACCACAAAACCCGAAGAAGGTAGATCTCACGAAAATCAAATATCTAAAAACTAGTCAAGGAATCAACCTTACCACTGCTGAGAGACATGCTCGAGATGAGAGTTTTTTTTGCCATCTGTATGGCATGACTAGGTTTACTATAATGAATGAGGGTCGTGTGCCGACTGATGTAGAGGTTCGGCAGTTGAACTATGACTGCCCGCTTAATGAGCATGCTCGGGCCATGTGTGGAGTGGGGGTAAATTTTTAAGAACCTCTAGATGATGATGTGCCGACAGAGGCTGATCACCGACAACTAGACTCTGATGTAGAGGACAACTCTGATGATGAAGACTCTGATGATGATTCTGACGCAGGGGGTATGACCCCGGATATAGAGGAGGAGTCTGACTAACTAGGTTTAAGCTTATTTATTTACACTAAGGGCAGTGTGTTCCTTCTTAGTGTGGGGTGCGGGTATAAGTACGTGTACGCCTGGATTGCCTTGTCCGCTGTATTGCGTACTGCTTGCCCGCATTTATTCTATAGTCGTTTTGATTTAGTCGTAGTTAGTTAGTTGTAATTAGTCAGATTTTTGCAGGAAATTGTTCTTATAGACGGCATGACATTATAACAGGAGTTTGTGCTGAATCACTACTATTGAAACATTTAGGCTCTAAGTTGTGACTCATTCTGTGATAATTGTTTGTGGTTTAATTCATTTATCTGTTGGGTCAAGAATCTATAATGCTCCCAATTAAGTTGACCATGTGCCATGTGTGTGTAAGGTTATTGTATATTCTTTGTTGCGGCTGATGCTAGAACTTGCCTAGTGTGTGTGTGAAGCGAAATAAAGATTGTGAGTTTAGGAAATGATTTAGGCATTTCTTTGGCAACCCTGATTTTTTATCTTCTTTTTACCTACCTTTGTACATTATCCTAGTGAACACCCATTGAGCCTTTAGCTATTTTATTTGGCAACCCCATATGTAGCCTAATCTATTTTTTTTGAAAAGACCATAATTTGATCCAAAAGCTCCTAAGCGCTTTAAATTGTAGAATCAAGTTGAGTAAAGAGTGTGGCAAAATAAGAGGAAAATGGTGAAAGTGATGCGCCAAAGTTTAGTTATTGGTACATGAAAATATTGTGATCGAGGGTGGCTATCATAGGGATGCTTAAAAAAATAATTAAAAAAAAGAGTTGTATATTCCCATCATAGTGTTTTTGATTGAGTAACAAAATGGGTGAAGGGGGGTTGGTAGATGAAAGGAAGGTAGAGTGGTTGTTAAAAGTTAGTGTAAATGGCATAAGGTAGTGTATTAAAGCGCTTAGGGAACATAGTCACCATTTCTGGACAAAATAGTCCTACCCGTCCCTTTAGCCTACTTTACAACCCGTAAAGACCTATTTGATCCTAACCTTAGCATTCTGATATTAGTGGAGCATTACACTAAGGGCAAGCATAAGGTCATCAGTTGTAATCTAAGAATTCTTTGTGAGAGTGAGAGCAAGCAAGTTCTTATACCCATATTTCTGAAAAATGCAAAACTATAAGTGATTATGGGTAACATTTTGTGTGAGCGCACATGGTTGATGATTGTTGGGTTGTTTTATATGATTTTTTTGTCTTAACTTGTCTATACAAATTTACCAACTTAATGAGTCTATGTTGGAGGGTGAGTTGTTTCTAGTAATGATCAAGAAATCTACTCTTTGTTAATAATTGTCGTGTATGTCTTGTTGGAAATTTTGTGTTGCTCTTGTGAAGTTTAGTTAGGTATTCACATGGATGTACTATTTTGTTCAAGGACAAACAAAGCTTTAAGTGTGGGGTGGTGATGTTGGGCGTATTTATATGTCTAAGCACCATAAGTTACCCATGTTTTAGCTAAGTTTTGAGAATAAAATACATAATTCTTGCACTTTTAGTGTATTTTTAGTTAAGTGAGCTGGCCTATGTGATTAGCATGCTTTTCAGGTACTAATGAGGAAGATTACAACAATTTGGGGACCTGTGGACAGCAAAGGAAAAACTTCACATAAAAAGGAAAGCAGCTTTTGGACTGAATGTGATATATGGGAACTTTTTCCCGGGAAAACTCAACATTTTTAAATGGTTAAGGATGTAGTAGCAATTTATTAGAGAAGGATGTTATTAAAAGCATTATTGCTGAATTTTTAGGGATTATTCACATTCTGTATTAATTTGAAAAACAAGAGAAAGAGACTTAGCTTGAGGACGGAGAGAGAGAAACGCTTCTCTCTCTTATTTTCGCTATTCATCTTTATCACCAAGATCGTTCTAAGTTTTGGTATGATGAATATGTCTATTCTGATTTCTGTTTTATTCATGAGTATCTAAGTTTATTCGTTAGGGTTATGGAAACCTTGTAGTATACTCTCTATTGCTATGGGTTTTTGAATTTATGATGTGTTAATCCACTTGTATCATTACTCTCTTCATTTTGATTAAATTCTCGTGGTTGCAAACACAGGGAATGCGCCATTATAGCAATAATTTGTTCGATAGAAAAGTTATTGTTTGGAAAAGAGAGTGTGACAATAAAATAGGGTTTCCAACCTCTATTTTACACGTTAATGCCTTAGCAGGATTAACTTCTTGGAGAGTTCGTACAATTGGTTGTACACTTTGGATTCGAGAGAACTAAGGTGAATAAATCCTTGATGGTTGAAAAACACTTGGATTTAGAATTAGAATATGTCTCTCTATAAGTGCATGCATTTATAAAATCCGTATTACTCATAGTTAATAGAGAAGTAGAAGCTACAAGGTGGACATAACCCTAACTTGTCATTCTCTGTGATCAAATATTATTACACATATCATCTCATCGTTACACTGATAATATTATTGTGCACCTAAACTGAAACCCCCTTACCTTGGAACCTTCGATCAACAGTCTAATAATAATCGCAATACTTAGTAATCATAGTATTCCCTGTGGGATTCGACACCCAACCCAGTTGGGTTCTATATTTGACAGCGACCGCTTGCACTTTCTAACGAGATTTGTAATTTGGGCATATCAAACAGCCATAATTCTACACCCATTAGTATTTTCTAACACCTTAGAGTCATTATCTTTATTCTTATTCCCACCATTTTACCTCAAATTCACAAACTATGGCTAAACCTAAATTTCCCCTATAAATTTTCAATGCTTTCCCAAGACTATGCGAACTAATTCAAGTTTAGAATATAACAACTTACCTTTGAAGATGAAAACTCCAAAATCTCTTAGAAAACTGCCTTCCTTGGAGCTCCTTAGTATTTTTAAAAAAGTGGAAAATGCAAAATATCTTTTGAGTTCCAAAATTATCAAACATCGTGTGTTACTGCAACAATTAAATAATTGTAGTTGTTCAGAGCATAAAATTATGGTCTGCTGTGGTGGTACATATTTTTGCTGCCACAGTATTGTTATAATGTTTAATCTTTCTACTATATTTGTCTGAGGTAAAGAATCGAGACACTTCATGAATTATGATATTGAGAATCAACCCTCGATCATAAACTCTATAAAGGGAGTTCTATGATTTTGTGTCAGGTGATAGGAGTTGAAATAACTCTCTAAACTTGATATCTATCTAATTTTCACCTCAACTATCTCTACCAACGATCAAATTATTACTTGATTTTGTTAAACTAACACACCCTCTAAAATAGTCCAATGCAAGACTAGCCTTGAATTTCTCAAAAATAGTTAAGAATGGACTAGGTATTAGTTGTGCCCCTTAATTTAGTGTAATAATATTTTGGGTCATTACATTAGATATATTTACTACACATTCATCTATGAATGTTAGATGACCCCAAAATACATATCTAAGCAAGAAAAGTACCTGAATTGATAAAGTGTGAGTATTACATATCCATGTCTACTTTTATCTCCCATGTAGCCTCTTTAATAGTACAGTTTCTCTATTAGACCTTCACACAAAGAGTATCATGGGTCCTCAACTTTGTCACATCCGTATCTAATATAGCAATTGATTCCTCTTTGTAGAGTAACTCATTATCAAAGGATTCAGGATCCCCGAATGATGTAATCACTGTCCCTATTATACTTCTTTAGAATAGAAACATAGAAAATTGGGTGAACAAAATAATAGGTAAGGCCAATTAGTATGCTATCGAACCTATACCCTCTAAAACCTCAAAGAGTCCAATGTACCTTGGACTCAACTTAGCCTTTTCCAAAGCGCATCACACCCTTCATGGGTGACACCTTCAAAAGTATCTTCTTCCCTTTCTCAAACTTGAATCTCACAATTAACATTAAGTTATTGAGGATGTCAGTTCCCTAAGGCCTTACCTTAACTACATCAAACCACCTATTGGAGACCTACACCTTTTACCTTATAAGGCCTCATAAGGGGCCATGTCAATACTACAGTGGTAGCTATTATTATAGGCAAATTTTCATAGCAGTAAGTATTAGTCCCACTAAACTCTAAAGTCCATAACACAATCTTGAAGAATTTACTCAAGTACTTGTATAGTTTTATTCAATTCACCATCGATCTATAGGTGAAAAACTATTCTCAAGTTCAATTTAGAATTTAATTTTGACTAGAACCTCTTCTAAAATTTTGTGGTGAACTGAGTAACCCTATCTGAAACAATCAACATAAGTACTCCATATTATAATCTACTTTTACTGAAATAAAGTGAGACAACTTGGTCAACTATTCTACAATAATAGGTATAGAGTCACACTTCCTCAATGTTTTTGGAAGACCCACTACAAAGTTCATCATTACTGTTCCCACGTCCATTATAATATCGACATTCTCTGAAATGTACCACGAGATCTTTAGTGTTCATATTTTACCTGTTGGTAGTTTTGACACTTGGTTACAAAATCCATAATGTCCCATTTCCTTCTTCTCCACCAATAATGTTGCCTCAATCCCTATTTATCTTTTTGGAACCCGAATGTATAAAGTACTTAGAATTATGTGCCTCTTCTAGAATAGTTGGAATAAAATGCCCTACTCATGGTAAATACAACCACCCTCGAATTCTCAATAATCCCTTATCATCAAGAATGACCTCCCATTCCTCCTCTTGTAAAATATTTTCTTTTATCTTTCTTAATTTTTTATCCTCAAATCAATTGCTTTTGATATGGTCATAAAATATGGACCTGACCTCCACATGTGCTAATACCCCTCCTTTACTTATTTCCAGTAATCTTAGAAATCATTAACTAAAGACTATACTTCTCTTGCCAATAGGCACCTTCACACCTCAAACCATGCTAAACTTTCTATGCTTATTGGTTTCTATCTTAGTGAGTCTGCTAAAACATTATCTTTACCTTGGTGATATAGGATTAAGATGTCTTAGTCTTGAAACAACTCCATTCATATCCTCTATATTAGATTCAGATTACCCTAGGTGAATATATGCTGAAGGCGGCGATGATCTATGAATACATCACACTATACTTCGTAGCGATAGTGCCTCTAAATTTTCCAAGTGAACACCATAGATCCCAATTATAAATCAT
This sequence comes from Capsicum annuum, assembly GCF_002878395.1. Taxonomy (NCBI): domain Eukaryota; kingdom Viridiplantae; phylum Streptophyta; class Magnoliopsida; order Solanales; family Solanaceae; genus Capsicum; species Capsicum annuum. The sequence goes on along the minus strand of NC_061120.1, from coordinate 144,524,497 downwards.
GCATGGGATAGTTTTTCTCATAGGGCTTTAGTTGTCTCAAAGCATAGACAATTGCATTTTGAACCTACATAAAAAAAATACCTAAACCCAACTGTGAGATATCAAAATATATAATGAAATCCTTACCCTTAATATGCAGGGTTAGTATTGTGGCCAAATTCAATAAGGTTTTTGTTTTTGGAAGCTCTTCTAACAATTGTCATCCCACATAAATGGAAATTCCTTTCAAGTAAGGAGAGTCATATATGAAGTAATGGCCCCTTAACAAATCAATGATAATAATTGGCCAAACCAACAAAACTATAAATTTCTATCACATTCATTGGTCCAGCCCAATTCTTATCATCTTTAATCTTTTTAGAGTCCAATATAACTTCTTTATTAGAAAATATGTGCTCCAAGAAGGACACTAAAGAAAGACAGAACTCATACTTAGAATAATTAACATATAGTTTCTTTTCCTTAAGCAACCCTAACTTCATACACAAGTGAGATTTATGCTATTATTCACTTTTGAGTAAAATAATATGTTGAATGGCATATACAAAAATATATGGGTCAAAGGTTTTACTTTCAAGATGGCCTTTCTGATATGGATAATATGGAAAGGAAAGATTGCAGTGGAGGAAAACACAAGAAGATGGGTTATAGAGGGCCCTACAAGTTATTGGTGTTGCACTATACAAGATCAAGAAACATTTTCACATGTGTTTCTAAGATCTATTATTGCTAACAGGAGTTGGTACTATTTTTCTTCCTTTCCAGGTATTACTTAGAATGGATAAAGTCTGAGGAATTTAATACTAACATGGAGGAGTATAATTGATCATGGAAGAGCTAAAGAATACTATCAAGCCATTCCTAGCATGATACTTTGGGAGTTATGGAAAAGAAGGAACAACTCAAAACATGAAGGGAATTGGATTATTAGTTACAGTGATGAACCCTAAATAAGTATTCCCTTCTAAGTGGCCAAACATCCAGAGAGAATTGGAAATAAGGAGAATGCTGATTAAGTACACAAAGGTGGAGTGGAAATTCTCAGACAAAGGACGGATAAAGTATCACACAGATAGAGCATCTGGGGAAAATCCAGGGATTAGCTCATGGGCATATTGTCTAAGGAATGAAAAAGGTGATCTAATACAAGAAGAAGGAGCAAAGATGGACGATACAACTAACAGTGAAGCTGAGACATAAGCTATTCTTAAGGCAATAATTCATTGTAGTCAAACAAATCTTTACAAAATCATTATTTAGACTGATTCGATAGTTATGCTAAAAGTATTGACTAATGAGTGGCAGTGCCCATGGAATTTTCTAGACATTAAAGAGTAGATCATCACATTATTTCAAAAAAAGGAGGTAAAATTCATGCATATAATAAGGGAATGGAATCAGCTAGTAGACTACTGTTTAAATCTAGCAACAGATGGAGAAAATTTCAAATGTTCTTTATTTCAACAGCTAGACAAAGCAAGGAGAATCTTAAATAGTGTTAAGTTACAATGTCTTTATATCCAAATTACACCAAGGAAAAAAATTTAGGGGAGAATGGGGATGAAGATGATACCATCAATAAGCAAGTATCAAAACCAATATTTACATTCCATAGAGGAATAAAAAATAAAAATATTGCCAAATCTATACAACTTTAGCCAAACAAATGGACTCTTAGCAATGGGGAAGGGTCAGTGGATATCTATGTTACAAGTACACCTGGGTGACAACTTTAGGTACAAGTGTTTTTGGGTTCGAGCATCCCTTTATCTCTCTTTCTTTTACAACTACAAGGAATGTACATGGTCAACATAGAAGAAGAAAGATGAGAAGAGCAAGCACAAAAATACATTACTCACTTGGATAGAAAAGATGGACCAGGGGTGAAGACCAATCAAATTAGCACCAAAAAGCAGCATAAATTGCATTAACCAAAGAACTCAACTAATGTCTCACCAAAGTTACTCAAATCAATAAAGTAACAATGAAAAAGAGTTGAAGAGTGAATATCCAAAATAGCTGAAATAGAGTTACTTACTTTTGAGAGTTGTAAAGCAAGATAGAGCATCTTCTAAAGGGAAAGCAATTGATAGCCCAATGTAGAAGCCTCGAAATTAATGATTCATAAGTAGCGCAATCATCAAATTCCACCTGTAGATGGGAGCAAATCGCAAAAATAGAAAGAACCAACTTTAGGCAACCCTATTTTTTGCATTTATATGTCTAAAGGGTCGGGTATGGTCCAGTTCAATGGATCCGATACAAGCCTAATTTTTTTATTCATTATTTTGGTTTGTGTTAGCACAATAATGTAAATGTAAACTTATTTAAGGTTTGGTGTTGATAAATAAAAAACCTATTAATTAAAAAAAAGTAAAATAATATGTTATTAATGAACATAATAATGAACAAATCCATGAACGACTTAAAAACTCTATTCAATTGACTCATGAAAGTAGCTGGGGCATTGGTCACGGTAAAAGACATAATTAAAAACTTATAGTGCCCCTAACAAGTTCAAAAAGTAGCATTTGGGATGTCCTATGCCCTAATCTTGAGATAATGATAACCTAATCTCAAGTAAACCTCAGAGAATACTACAACTCCTTATAACTGATCAATCACATCATCTATCCTATGCAAGGGATATTTATTAGGAATGGTGAACTTATTGAACTAGTGGTGGTCTGTGCACATTCTTATGTTACCATTCTTTTGTTTACAATTAACACCAGCTCACCCTGTGGAGAAACACTTGGGTGAATAAAACCCTTTTGTAGAAACTTTTATATCAAAGACTTCAACTCCCTCAACTTTACTAGTCCCATACAATAAGAAGGGATAGAAAGGGATCGAGTCCCTAGTTTAAAATCTATAAAAAAAAACAACTTCTCAGTCTAGAGGCATATTGATAAATCACTATAACCACTTCTATAATTCTCATAGCACTGAAATTGATACTATAAGAGGAACTATAGATTTATCTTCCCAAATATGGCCCAAAAATTTCCTATACTCCTTTATCACCAATATTTGGGCATGGATTGATGACATAACTATTATAGGACTAGTCCTAAAACTACCTTCCCACTATAATTTATCCATCTCGAGCATCGCTATAGTAATGGTGTTTGCATAACATTCAAGAATAGCACAAAAGGAGACAACTAACTCATTCTCAATATAATTCAAACTCATTTATATCTAAAATAACTAGGTCTAATAGGGTTATACACTTCATAAACATCATAGGACATGTATGTTACTCCTGAGTAATCCATACAGGCACCCCAAATGGCATGGTCACATATATAGAAACATTAAGATATTCATAGTCTAAGTCCCAACCCGTTGCAAATTTTATAAACACATAAGAGAAAGGGGACCAAGATCAAATAATATATAAGACATGATCACAAACAATAATAGTACCTATGATCACAACATCTAAAGATTCAGCTTTAGGATGAGCCATAACATTACAAAGATAGGCCTTATCACCACCTTGACCACCACCTCTACCAACCTAAGCACTACTTTTACTAACTTGTCCTCCACCTTAATTGGCTTGGTTTCCCCCTTAGCTTGGCCACCATGCCCCCTATGAGTGACCTCTACCATTTTACCACCATAACTTGCCAAAACTAAACCAATGGAAATCAGTTGTTAAGTCAATTAATCTATATACAAGAAGTTAGGACAATACATTTTGAGATGGAAAAAACCCCACACTCATGGAAATTTATTCCTAAAGTAGGCCTCTAAATTGTAGAGGATAAAGGTGTATAGTTATGGGTTTAAAACGACTGATACCTGACCTCAGATAGGCTCTCAACAAATAATATCATGGGTGAATAGTAAGGCCAAGATAAACCACAAACCTTTGGGATAATTCCACTAAAATAACCTAAGGTTTGATCCTTCTTATTTTTTCTATTTACCTTTCCCTACTTCTTAATTGCCTCAGCCTTCATAGAAAATTTAACTACCTACTAAAAAGACTTACCTGCTACAACCACTGATAAGGTAGCCAACTAAATTTAAAGTTCAGACCCTTCACAAAGTACCTAATCCACTCTTCCTTTAAGGTAATCAATTAAAGTACATAGCTGGACAAGGCATGAAATGTGGCCTCATAGGCTACCACAAATATGTTACCCTGCTCAAACCTTATAAACTTATCCTTTATTGGATTAAGATAAGTGTACAAAACATATTTCTCAAGGAATACATTCTAAAATTAAACCCAAGTAAGTGGAGGTAAGGTATCCTATTAATATGCCATCATTTCATGAAACTTTTGATGCTTAAAGAAATAATATTATGCAAGTACTAAGGTTATTTTTTGTAATATGTGATGGATTTTGGTTTTGGTTTTGTAGGAAAATGTAACACCCCACACTTTTCCTAACTTAAAATCATCTCTAGAATGTTAAAGATTTAATTCAAAGATCAATACATTTTATTTCATATGGTATTTTAAAGATTTGGACTTTTTATTGTGTGGAAAATTGAATGATCTTTCCATCGATACCTAATTCACCCAAATCTGATACTCAGTTAAGGAGTTAGAGCATTTTTAATTTGATAGTGTCCTACTTGAGCAACCACTGCATCGCGGTGAAGGACAATTTCATAATTGTCAATTCAAGTGGTCCTCCGTGATATTGGCACATCGCGGCAAGGTACAAATTCCCAATTGTAAAAATTTACTAGCCCTACGTGATACTAGCGCGTCGCACCGGTGGCCAAAATAGTAGTCCAAAGGGGCACTGCAATGACTCCACATCACGAAGTCCGCCCAGTTCCCACTCGTCCACTTTCTAGTAAGCCACCACAATAGTGGCGCGTCGCGGTGGCCACCCAATTTGGAAAAATATTACATTTTTGAGTACTATTTAGAAGTTTAAAGAGGGTATTTTGGTCAATTGCCAAGCCCCCAATCCGTCCAAACATAAGATTTAACCCTATTCTAAGCACTTTATGCCCAATTTTATCCATTCTCTCAAAGAAAAATCCTAAACCTCCAAATTTTCTTCCCCAAGAAATAAAATATTCTCCATAAATTCTCCAAGAAAGTTCCAAAGTGAGGATTCCCAAGGCAAGATAATCAAGAAGTCAAATAGGAATCAATAATTCAAGTTTCTTCATCTAATCATCAATCAAGGTATGTTGGGTTTTCAACAAGGATAATCCTTTCATCCTTGTGCCCAAAAACTTAGTTTAATTAAAAATTTGTTGAATATCATATGATTTCCCATGAAATTCAAGTTAGGATTTATACCCATTATTGTTATTTACAAGCTTATGAGATTTCCAGTGATTTAGAAGTTAAATTACATGATTATGTTCATATTTCCATTAATATTGTAGAAATTTCCAGATTTTAAGTTGATTTATAAATGTTTACATTACCAAGCATGAACATTATAATTTTTTAAAATGAGTTTGATGCATGGGTCATCAAGCCCTAATTACAGATTGCTATTTGAAAGATTTTGTTGTGCTATAAGCACCCTATGACTAGATTCCTTTCAGATTATTGATAAAGATTTAATCTTGTTGTCTCAAAATTGATATAAAATCCACTTTACATATTCAGATTATAGATTTAGCTTTATAGATATACAATTAGTTTTCTTTATAAATTATTATACTTTTTTAAAAGTGGATTTCCATCAGAATGAGTATAGAAATTTAATGGGAGTATTATTTAGCACTGAGATGGGTACATTACTATGGTTTCATACCCCAGAATTATGAGCCAACATAGGATTTAGATTGTTTTCACTTCTACGTAGATGATAGATATGTGATCACTTAGATAGTTTATACTCCCAGGCAAGAGTAAGACCTCTCTCCCAATCATGAGGATTCTCCTTAGGGGGACAATAATGTTGGATTCCATGAATGCTCACATGGTTTGTGTCGGTTAGAAGAATCTCCCATGTAGAATAATTTTTCAAATTTCTAAACCCTTAGATAAAGTGTTTTAGAAAACAAGTGTAAAGGCTCACAAAGTTTACTTAGATTATACTTTATAGAAATATATTAGCTACAGATTTCATCTTTCAGATTTTAAAATTTAGAGTGAGTCCTTTCTACACTTAGACAATATGATTTAAAGAGAAAATACAAGATCAACTTTCAGAACTAAATGTTATGACTCCCTAGATTTATAAAGCGTGATTTTCTTCTTATTATTTTAGTATTTTAGATACTCCAACTTATATGAGTCATTTACATTTAGCATGCATTGTTTTATAAATTACGATAATGAGATCATCTTTTACTTAGGCATTTCACCCCCATATACTCATTACATCCTCAAAGTACTGATCCATATATGTATCTATGTGCTATATTATCTCATAATGTAGGTATCAGTTCAGTTGTAGCACACATACCATATTCAGACAGTTTACAGCTTCTAGTCAGCAGGTGATGAGTCCTCTTGATTCAAGGGCTAGTGTCATATAGTTTGAGCAGTATTTTATTTTTATTTATTCAGTCATCTTGATTTGGGATAGCTGGTGGTCATGTCCGGATTACCTATAGTCAATACAAGGTGAGGCTTCATAGACAGTCAATAGAGTTAATGTATTTGATTCTAATTTTCTTTTGTAAAAGTAGAGTTGTAAATATTTTAATTTATTTAGGTATTCATCAGATTCAAACAAAGAGTTATCTTTTTCTTATTTCAATCAGATTTATGTATTTTATGCAGTTGCTTATGAGTTATTCCAGTAGAAGGGTTAGCTTTGGATCACTTGTGGTCCTAAGCACTGTGTGACGTCTCAGGACCCATTTTTAGGGTGTTACAAACTTGGTATCAAAGAACAAAGTTCAAGTGTCCTCGGGTGTCTGTGAAGCCATGTCTAGTAGAGTCTTGCAGAATAGTATACAGACGTCTGTACTTTTCTTTGAGATGCTACAAGGAATTTAAGAAAAGTTTCCCTCCTTTCATACTTTAGATCATGCTGTAAAGTTTTTCCTTAAGAAACTCCTATCTACTCGTGTGTTACCCCAAAATTCCTCATCTATGACTTATTCTTGAGATAATATGATTAGCTAGTTCCAATTTCCTCCTCAGATAATGCTCTCAGATTCACCATCTATAATCTCAGAAGTCATACCAAAAGCTTAAGAGGAGCTCTCTAGTATGTCACAAGTCCCTTAAGTTAAAATTTATGTCCCCATCCTTATGAGTTATTCAGTTAAGACAGAACTAGATATGTATTCAGATTTCCCATTGGCCTTTTTCAATATAGATAGTGCTTATAAGAGAAGATAGTGTGAACCTAGATTGTTAAATATAGAGTGCATTTGAGGGATATTACGAACTTCAGTGTTGCAATTATAGAATAGTAGAACCCTATTATAGTAGGAAATATAGGTATAGAAGAGTAGTGGCAAGAAAGTGGGAATAACGATTGATAGAAAGTATAAAGATAAACTTAGGCATATTTTCTAGTTGTGTTAAGGTGATATGTTTTTGTGTACTAGTTTAGTGAAAGGTAGAGAAAGAGTTACTAGTTAAGGAGAATTGTTGTTTCCTTAAAGTACGGAAGGAGTTTTTGATGGTATTTATTATGATTGAAAAGTATAGGATATTAATAAAGTATTTGGTGATTGAGTACTGTTAATTTAGGTGTATGGAAGGGTAAATAGTAGTGATGTGTAGAAGTAGTATGTGATAATGGATTATAATGAGATAGGCCATATGATTTTGACCGATTACTATTATTATGAAGATCTAGTGGACTAGTGTTTCTTGATGTTTAATTTTATAGATTCCAAGTGAAAATTGTATGTAAGGTGGGTTGTTAAATCATGTTTATCACTAGACACTAAGTTTGAACAGTTTATGGTCATCAAGGTGGATGTAATGATTTCTTGGTTAGTGTGGCTAGTTGTATGAAAGCAGTCTAGTAGGCCTGAACAGTGCACACAAGAGTTTAAGTTTAGTTATTCGTTATTGTGTATGTTGTTGTATGTATGATGAAAAAGTATGCCTAAGGTGACATAGGGTTTCATTATCTTCTAAGGTTATTATGTGTTGTGTGTGGTTAGTTGAGTTGCTAAGATAAAGGAGACTAGTTATATATTATATAATGTTCTTAATGGCTAAGTTAAGGAGTTGAATCATGGATAGATGATGTTGAGCCTTTTTGGTATGATCTTAATTCTCATGGTTTAGAAATATAAGTTTAGAGATGCGATATTAGTAGGCTATGATAGAAGTAGTATGGTTTACTAAAGGTTGAAGATATTCATGTTAAGTGTTAGAATCTAAGTTTGAATCCTTGAAGAATAAGCGAATAGAAATGAGAGTTGAAGCTCTAGATGGTAAGAATTCAGAATGTGGTGAGACTCATGAAGATTCTAAGTTAGTAAGTGTTCAAGATATTATATGATGACTAGTGAGGGCTATAGAAAGATAGAGTTGTACCTTTGAAAGAAGTATTAGAAGTGGGTTTCACACTTTCAGGCATAGTCTTTTAGAGTAAGTTTATTACTTGTGTGTATTATTGTATTCTAGACTCTAAAGTGTAGTGAGTGTAGTCCAGTTTAGAGTTTAGTAAAGGGTTCCTCAGACTTAGAATGATGGCTTAAAGCTAAGGGGAAGATGATACAACGAGTGACCAAGTCAAGCTCTCAAATTCTAGTAGTGATGCCAGTATGTTATAGAACATCAAAGAGTGGGGCTGAGGCTCAAGCCATTCTTATTTCAGTATTAGTATTCAGTTATTCCAATATTTACAAATGCTTTAATTGTTAATTCCATGATCATAGTTCATGTTCATGTACGTAATTGAGGATCATGTACTCTCTCAGTTCTTAGTACAAGGAGTTCCATTTCATTTAGAAGTTGGAACTTATGCTTTATAGTATGTTCAGTTCTAGTACTTAGGCAACACTCTTAGTGATCTGCAAAATTTAAATCTATATCATGTATGTCCTCATATTAGATCTCTTTAATAAATCCATGTCGTGAACTCTCTATTCCCCAGGCCTCGATAAAGCATCAAGTTATGCTTGGTATCCTTTCATGTTTTAGGCCCTGGTATTCCAACCTTTTAGTGACCTTCCCTTAGGTCAAGATAGTGATGATGAAAAATTACGTAGATGGGAGAGAGTAAATGTGTTATGTTAGGAAAGATGGTTGTATGCTAGTTTTATGTAACTCTATAAGCTTGAAAGAATTTTTGAGTTAAAGTTTATTTTCTTGTGTATGACTTGGTTAGTTGAGAATATTTTATGCATGCATTCTCAAGAATAGTTCATAGAAAATGTTATTAATAGAGGTGTTAGAGAATACAAGAAAGATGCTCTTATGGGTATTTATTTAGAAGTGCATATGTGGTTATAAAGATATGCGTGAACGTTATGTTGGTGTATAAGGGGATAGGTGTGTGGTGTATTAAAGATTTCCTAGTAAGAGGTTGAATTTTGTTATAGAAGTGATAGGAAGAATTATCTTAGAGAGGAGTAGTTTGACAATGCTTAGGGTATTGAATCCATGGTTTAGACTAATATCATGGTGTTAGGTGCAGTACCTTGTGATTCCGAGTTAGGCTTGACCACGATGAGAAAATATGGTTCAGTTAGAATTTAGTAGACAGATTTATCAATGCCATGTGGGAATTATAAGTTAAATCAAGTGAGTATGGTATTTGAGGGGAATAATATAGTTGAGAGAGTGTTTGAGAAGAGTTGCTATGCTTGAAAGTAAGAAGTTGCATTCCTTACGGCTATAAATTCTATCCTGACTTGAGATTTATAGGTCTAAGTTCCATGCTATAGAGCCGTAGCAATGTTGTAGTTTCTTATTCAGATATTTTGTTCAGATCATGCCCAAAGTTCCTTGCTCCCTAATATTATTAGAATTTCTTAGAAGAGTCTTAGATATATAATCCATTTGGGTATGAGTATTCAGTATGATTTAGTCTGTATAGCCAGCAATCCAGTTTAACAATCGGACAGACAAATTTCTATAGCTTTCTATCGTTCGATTTAGTCTAGTCTTACTACCTGAAATTTCATGAGTATGGCCATTTCAAGAGGTAGTTTATTTGTATCCAGGTAGATTGCAAAATTCAGCTTAGTATATGCATCATGCATCAGTTTTAGATTCAGATATTAAGTCACGATTCAGTCTGTAAGTATCCTGTGTATTATCCCAGTCTTTTCGTAGTATTTCAACCAAATCAGTATCATTTAGGGACGAACGATCCCAAGGGAGAGATGTTGTAATACCTCGAGTTTTCATGTCATAAACCTCTCATCTTTTTCTCACAAGATCAGATCCAGCCAAAAGTAATGATTACTCAAAAGTTGACGCTCTAGTTTCTATCTCAGCCATATAGCTATTTTCATGAGAATTCATGCACTCACAGATCAGTTCAGTAGCTCACTATGTTGAGAATTTTTCATACATTTTATTTTAGTTGTTTATTATAGCCTAAAGCATCAGATTCCTCAGTATTTTTAGCTTAATTAGCCATATTCGATGACGAATATTCCCAAGGAGGAGATATTATAACACCCGATACTTTTCCTAGCTTAAAACCATCCCTAAAATGTCAAAGATTTTCTTTAAAGATGAATACCTTTTATTTCTTGCAATATTTTCCAGATTTAGACTTTCTATTGTGTGGGAAATTGAATGTTCTTTGCATCAATATCCAATTCACCCAAATCCAATACTCGGTTGAGGAGTTAGAGTATTTTTAAGTTGACAGTGTCCCATTTGAGAAAACCTCCGTGATATTGGCACGTCGTAGAGAGGTCAAAATTTCCAATTGTCAAAATCTAGTAGCCCAACGCGATACTGGCACATTACGCCGGTGGCCAAAATGGTAGTCCAAAGGGGCGCCGCAATGGCTTCGTATCATGGAGTCCGCCCAGTTCCCACTCGTCCACTTTCCAGTAAGCCACCACAATAGTGGTGCGTCTGGTGGCCACCCAGTTCGAAAAAACATTATGTTTTCCAGTTCCTTTAGAAGTTTAATAAGGGTATTTTGGTCAACTCCCAAGCCCCCAATCCGTCCAAACATAAGATTTAAGCCTATTCTAAGCAATTTATGCCCAATTTCATCCGTTCTCGCTCAAAGAAAAATGCTAAAGCTCCAAAGCTTCTACTCCAAAAAATCAAAAATCCTCCACAGATTCTCAAACAAAGTTCTAAAGTGAGGATTCCCAAGGCAAGATAATCAAGAATCCATCTCCAAGAACTCAAATAGGAATCAATAATTCAAGTTTCTTCATCTAATCATCAATCAAGGTATGTGGGTTTTCAACAAGGATAATCCTTTTACCCTTTACCCAAAAAACTTATTTTAATTAAAAATTTATCAAATATTATATGATTTCCCATGAAATTCAAGTTAGGGTTTATACCCATTATTGTTTTTTACAAGCTTATGATATTTCTAATGATTTAAAAGTTGAATTACATGATTATGTTCATATCCATGCACATTGCAGAATTTTCCAGGTTTTAAGTTGATTTATAAATGTTTACATAACAAAGCATAAACATTATGATGTTTTAACATGAGTTTGATGCATGGGTCATTAATCCCCAATTAAAGATTGCTATTTCAAAGATTTTGTTTTGCTATAAGCACCCTATGACTAGGTTCCTTTTATATTATTGATAAAGATTTGACCTTGTGGTCTTAGATAGATATGAAATACACTTTACAGATTTAGATTATAGATTTAGCTTTACTGATATATAGTTGGTTTTCTTTATAAACCCTTATACTATTTTAAAAGTGGATTTCCATTAGAATGAGCATACAAATTTAATGGAAGTAGTATTTAGCACCGAGATAGGTACGTTACTACAGTTTTATACCCCAGAACTACAAGCCAACGTAGGATTTAGATTGTTTCCACTTCTACGTGGATGATAGATATGTGATCACTTAGATAGGTTATACTCTCTGGAAAGAGTATGACTCCTCCCCCTAACATGAGGATTCCTTATTAGGGGGACGAGAACGTTGGACTCCATAACTTATCACATGGTTTATGTTGGTTAGAAGAATCTCCTATGCAGAATAAGTTTTTAGATTTCTAAATTCTTAGATAAAGTGTTTTCCTTACAGCTTAATGGTAATAATTTTTAGAATAGTTTCTCAGAAAAGAATAACAACAAAGATTTTAGAAAGCTAAGTGTATAGGCTCACAAAGTTTATTCGAATTATGCTTTACAGTAATATATTAGCTACAGTTTAGATTTTAGATTTCAGAATTTAGAGTTAGTCCTTTCTACACTTAGATGGTATAATTTAAAGAGAGAATACATGATCAACTTTCAGAACTAAATGTTATGACTCACTAGATTTATAAAGTATGCTTTGCTTCTTATTATTTCAGTATTTCAGATGCTCCAGCCTATGTGAGTCATTTATATTTAGTATGCATTATTTTATAAATTATGCTGATGAGATGATGGTTTACTTATGCATTTCACCCCTATATACTCAGTACATCCTCAAAGTACTGATTCACATATGCGTCTATGTGTTACATTGTCTCATAATGTAGGTATCAGTTCAGTTGTAACACGCATACCATATTCAGAAAGTTTACAGCTTCCAGTCAGCAGGCGATAAGTCCTCTTGATTTAAAGGCTCGAGTCAATCATATAGTTTGAGCAGAATTTTATTTTTATTTATTCAGTCGTATTAATTTGGGATAGCTAGGGTGATGTTTTAGTTACCTATAGTCAATACTAGGAGAGGCTTCATAGAAAGTCAGTAGAGTTAATGTATTTGATTCCAGTATTATTTTGTAAAAATAGAGTTATAAACAATTTAATTTAGTTTGGTATTGATCAGATTTAGAAAAGAGTTATCTTTAGCTTATTTCGATCAGATTTATGTATTTTATTCAGTTGATTTTGAGTTATGCTAGTAGAAGGGTTAGATTGGGATCACTTGTGGTCCTAAGAACCGTGTGACGTCTCGAGACCCATTTTTAGGGTGTTACAAAAAATAGAGTTTAGAGTACAGGAGGATAAAAAAAGGATGAATAAAGTAAGTAGGCTACCTATGAGCCCTACCAATGGGCCATAGGTAGTACTTAAGGGCCCATAAGTTGGCTCCCTAGGTTGAAGTCCACAGATTCTGAAAGTTGTTGTATATTCTAATTCCTACAAGGAGTACCTACAAAGAGTATATAGTACCTACAGCCCCATAGGTACCCCTTGTAGGTCGGGTTCTAAAGACCTAAAGACTCATATGAATCCTACGAACCTACTTATGCCCCATAGGTACTACCTATGGCCCATATAATGGTGCCGATTCTAATTTCCCACTTGATTTAGGATAAGCTTTCTAGGTTTTATGATGTATCAATAAATACCCATTGTATGTTTCATTATTATGTGACGCACTTAATGTGCTTTACATACTTATTAGATTATATTGAGTTTGGAGATACACTTTTAATCTTTGAATTCTTATTCTTCGTTTTTCAGGTTTGATATAAAGTTGAAACTTCAATGTTCATTTTTATTATTCATAAGATCATTTTTGTGTTTTCAATTATGAATTCTATGAGTGTTCTTACAAACATTAACAGCTAAACCCCAGAACTATGATTGTGGGAACCTTGATGGACTAACAAAATATAGAAAATACAAAGATATTGTAAATTGGTGTTCATGCATATATTGTGGTTTCTTTATTTTAATTGCTTTCTTAATAGTTTCAAATGTTAGAAACTTGCCTATATTTGAGACTAACTCAAGAGAGATATAGAGATCAGAAAAAGGATATCATAATAGTAATGTGAAGCTACCAACCTTCATCTAATTAACTTGAGACCGAGATAAAATAGTTAATTTGGGATTTAGAATAGGTATTAGTAATATGACACTCTGAGACTGAGAGAAGATGAGTAAAATTCACCCAAACTAAGGTTGAGAGACGGTTAGGTAATACATAACTTGTTAGATTCTGCATACAAAACATTGAGATTGTTTGACGAGATGATAAATCTGTATAGTTAAAAAGTTTGGGGGAACACAATCCTAGTGATTGTCTCATATTGGTTACAATCCTACTTACCAACAATCGTTACTATAACTATTTTCCTTTCAAAACCCCCTATTTACTTTCAGCTCTTTCCAACTACATCAGTAAGCTTGTGATAGATTTTTGTCCTATTTCTTGTGGGATTGACCCCAACCTTATTGGGTTCTATATTTTACAAACACCGTGTTATACTTTTTAGGAGGTGTAATTTTGGAGACATTAAATTATGTCGCTATTGCTGGGGAATACAATTATGACTTGAATGAGTGAGTTTGTTGAGGTTGTTGGCTTTTGGTTTTCTATTGTTTCTAGGTTATATGTTAGTGTATGACCACTACTTAAAGTCAAGACAATCCCTGATTCCATTGGATCTTGATCTTAAATGGAACTTATGATAGAATTATAAGATGGAAGATTATAAGAATAGAGATCGATATGATGGGATTCAGGATGACTCAAATGCCTTGAATTTGACATCTCTGCAAAGTGTCAAGAAATAGACATACAAACCAATACTTGGTTAATAGATGAATAGAGTATGATATTTGTAGTTACCCATCATACTACTCTTGAAGAGGAAAGATTTAGACAAGATAAAGAGCATCGAGCAACACTCAATAGAGATAGAGCTAGAAGGGATAGATTTCAACCACCCACTTATCAGTACTTGCTAGTGTATGATGATCTGGAGAAAGATTAAGGTATGTTAAACCAATTGATACATGAGCTATCATTCCTCCTAAGTTTCCCTAAGGAACAATGTTTAATATTACGAGTTTAATAATTCAGTTGCTTAATATGAAGGGTGTATTTATTGGTTTGCTGACTGATCATGCAAGCATTTACATTATGAATTTTGTGGGGATTTAAATGTTGTATAATCTATTGGGGTGATTAAAAAATCTTTACGACTTAGGTTATTCTCATTCTCTCTTACAGATGAAGAAAAATTATGGTTAGGAGAATTTTCTTATGGCTCCATCACCATTTGGAATGAGCTGAGGACATAATTTCTGGACTGATTTTTCCTGCCTTCTAAATGCTATAGATAAAGGATGTTATTTATTAATTTAAACAATGACATTTAGATTACTTGTATAAGATATGGTTGATATTTAAAAATAAGTTGATGAATTTTCCTAATCACAGCAACCCTACCTATACAAAGGACATCAAAGCCCCTTGACTAGGTTAGAGATATAACGCTTTCCTTATTTATTATTATTAAAAAAGGAAAGGCACTTTTTAGTTTGTGTGCAGGAGCACACTTCCATTTTCCTTTACTAGTAGGGGGTCTTGTGGTTTCTGTGCTGTCGTGTTTCCCGTTTATTTTATTTTAGGTCTTCAACCCAAAATGATAGCTTCAAGCTAGTTTAGTGGAAAAGATGGTTGCACTCCAGCTCACTCCAGAATGGGACAATAGTTGTCTATCAGCAAGATCATTCTGATCTTGAGCACAATAAATTAGAATCCTAAAGCATCACTATGAACACTACCACGCATCTGCCTGCAGTGCAATAAGGCACTGCCCTATTATTCCAATAACTAACTCTAGTGTGTCAGCTTAGTTATCATCATCAAACCACTTACTTGATGTCTAGCTTCTCAACTGGTAGACAATTTTTTCCCCCAAATTAATGAAAAAGAGAGACATAAGTTGATTCTTCTGGAGAATCTAAAGCAAAGCACTATGCCAAGGCAGGGGAGGGAGAAAGAAATAGCTCCATTGGAAAAAATTAGGGTTCCTAATGCTTCCCCACACTCAACGAGATGAGCCAACCTCGGGATTCTTTACTCTTAACCCTATAAAGTTTTGAGATGGAGCTTTACCTGAGTCTCAATTAACAATGACGATGATATTATTTCTGAAGATGCACATTTCCATGGATAGTTTTATTTAAGATAGTGATAGAGGACATAGTTTATGATTATCGTCTTTGATCATGCCACTAGGCATTTGATTAAGACATTGCATAGTAGTCCAAACACTTTGTCGCATCTTTTCGATATGAATATAGTAATGATAATAGAAATATCCTTTGGTACCTACTGCTATGTCAGGATCTAATAGGTTATGAACATTGTATGGTCCTTCTTTTGGCAAATCCCAACATACCAGAAGTTTCCTAATCACAGAGTTTCAAGG
Source organism: Capsicum annuum (assembly GCF_002878395.1). Lineage (NCBI taxonomy): Eukaryota > Viridiplantae > Streptophyta > Magnoliopsida > Solanales > Solanaceae > Capsicum > Capsicum annuum. The sequence continues at coordinate 144,508,297 of NC_061120.1, read as the reverse complement.
AGTAACCTACTGAAGATATGCACTTGGTCATAAATTTACCTAATCACACAGTTTTAGAAATGAATCTATTAGAGATATTCAATAAAGCTTTGAATGAAAATACCAAGGTGGTGGCTAATACTATTATTAGTGGGCTATCATGAGTTTTTGTTAAGAGATAGTTGCAAAAATCTTAGATCGAGTGCGTAAAACTAGTGGAAGCATATTCAAGAGGTGGACAAATCAGTTGGTACTTATGCTATTAGGGCTTTTAGTAAGTAGAGACCCCTAGATGAGATAATGGATAAAGAGGAAAAATAACTGAGGATCAAGATTGTGTTACTTACTAAGCAATTTGTAGCTATTGGAGCAGAAAAGGTGAATTATATGGGTGCATAAGGTAAATTTTCTTGACATTATAAATATAATATGAAAGAGGAAGTAAATCACCTTGGGTTCCTGGCCCTTGGAAAATTTCTTAGATTTCTAGTCTTTGGACAGGATACGACCAAGGGAAATGACTTGTACACTAGGATAAGAGTGGTATGGGTTAGTCGTATGCTGAATAATATTGGTTGGTTGGATTTAGTTTTTGGTATGTATACAACTTGGGTGGTATAAGTCATAGTAGTGGATATGGGTTGTTAGGTTACTTTATTTAGACTTAGGCTTGGTAACTTAAGTTGGATCTAAGTACGCATGGCTTATTATAAACCGTAGGCCAGGGTATAATTCATACCATGGACTCGTATAGTGGTCAGTGTTCAATTCTCTTGGGATTCTATTTTTCCAGGGGTAAGGATCATGGGTACTAGTTGTATATTTGGATACGACATAGTTTGGGGTGATTCATAGCCTGGACAGTGTTGGGTCGAAGGATATGGCCTTGGGTATGAGTGGTTGGTACCACTCGTATTGAAGGATATAACTGGTATGGATAGTCGTACCCACTTGATGGGATTTCTAGTAGTTTAAGTAAGGGCAATCTGGATATTTTTCCACTTAACCTAATAAGGCCCCGCGACTTTTATTCCAATTAGGAGGCTATATTCTCTATTATTCTATTCATTAACACTTAGAAACTTCTCTTAAACACTCTACAATTCTCTCTAAAGCTTTTTGGTAAAGGAAGGCTAGGGTTTCATCTTAAGGATTAATTTGGTTCTTGTGTTGGTGATTTCTCTCCATCATCTTCTAGGTTTAAGGCATGTTCTCTTCCCTCATTATTAGTTCCAACTAAAGGAATGGTTTTATACAATATTTTCATAGTTTGATTATTATATAGTTTTGGATATGCAAATATAATTTGGTGGTTTTGGTTATAAATTCTTGGTTATGGTTTTACCATGTTTTAATCATACTTTTATATGCTTTAATGGTTGTTTTGGATAATTGGATGCATAGGAATGGTTATTTGGTAATTCTCTTTGGTTTAGGAAATATTATGTCCTCAATGTGTTTGATAAAATGCCTATGGGAATGTTTTCACTACTTTGTTGGATTTTAATGGAACTTATGGAAGATTTAAACTTGGTAATAAACCCTAAATGGTTAAATTGTTCGGAATGGTTTGGTGGTCGTAGTTATGGTTAATTTTACTCTTTGTGGGGTACAATAGAATGTCCCAAGTAAATATGTTAATGTACAACTTATGGGGTACATAGGACTCCCCGAAACAACTTAACAGTGGAACACTTATGGTGTACATGGGACTCCCTCAGGTTAACTGGTAAATGGCTACACAAGAATCCCTTTACCTTAAAAGGTTTTGCTAAGGATAATAGTTTCAAGTTATAGACGGTATGACAATACTACTACTCATAGACTTGGTAAGTAAGATATGGAATAGTGAATTGGTTTACTAGAAGTGGCTTTAATTAGGCAATAATGGCGGAGTGTGATAGCTAATCGTAAAATTGGGGGTTCCATGAATGAACACTGGAACTCATATTTGCCGATATAAGGGGTAGGGCATGGCAACCTTTTTATGATACTATGAGGTATGAGAGAGTCCTCTAAGTACATTTTATATATGTATTATGGAGGGTGAGGTTATTTAGGAATCCTTTACTCTTATTGTATCTTTGGTTCATACTGCTACACGCACTGAGGCTCGTTCAGGGGGTTACACTAGACCCATATAGACCTTGGGTAGTTAAGGATGGTTAAGCATCACATACCTAGGTTAATGGTTTTAAATATATGCTAAACCCCATTTCCTTTCTCGACATGGTTATATATATGTATGGTTTATATATATATGTTTGGTTTACTTGATTTTACTGGTTGACATTATGTTATCCTTATCTTGAGTTCATGTTATCGTTCACCCGCTAACTCATATTCGAGGGGCTGTATCCCCAGCTATGCAGGAACTGACCATTCTATTCCTCCTACTTAGCTATCGGATATTCAGGATAAGCTACTGGATTTAAGTGGTGAGTTTCCATCTTTCTGGAAGGATTCATTTCGTAAATGTTATTTTATACTTTTGTTTATTTAAGGATATTGGTTTTGGCTATGGTTGGGGGCATGTCCCAACTAAATTTTAGTATTCTTTTGGTTAGAGGATTTTATGGAACTAATATGGGTTAGTATGGGTAGAATTGATATTGGTTTTAGCCTTAGTATTAGTATTGGTATTGGGGGATGATACTGTAGGACTAAATTTTTCACTGTTCAATCCTTTTTTATTTTGGGATTATATATTATAGTTATGGAGCTCATATGATTATGGTTTGGTTGGTTTGGCTATTGGTTGGGTTTGGATGGTTGGAATTGGATGGGTCAGTCTTGGTAATAGACCTATCCCAAAGTTTGTAAATTGGATAATTAGGCTATCTTATTATATGCTCGAAATTTAGCCAACTCAGGGCAGGTGGCAGGAGGTTGGGTTGGGTAACGGTGGTGGTCTTCGATCCCGGTCAAACTTGGGATGCCCATTATGATAATGCCTTGGGTTAAATTGTGTTAAGTTAGTATCAGAGATTTAGGTTCATGGTCAATTAGGAGTTCACAAAGCCGTGTCTAGTTGAGTCTCTTTTAGGGTTTTGTATCACTCCACACTCATAAGAGAGAGGCTACAAGACATTTAGGAAGTTTCACTTTCTTGGTATTCTATTTTCAAGCTTGGAGTCTAAGTCCAGGAATTTCCTCTAATCCTTGTTTGTTCACTTTTTAGATCATTCCTCATTGATCTGGAACATTAGAAAATCCTTCTGTCCCTATGGACGATGATATTAATGGAGTACACCCTATATGTGGATTTCAAACTTGATCTCAGTGTCCTATCCCTGATTGTTCTGGAGTTTGTCCGATTGCTTCTATCCCTCCTCAAGGTGAGCTGACTAATATAAAATTTTGTTAGTTGATTCACACTATTGCTCATTTGGTTGCTGCTTAGGCTAAGTGGGATATATTTGGTGTTCTATCTATTAAGGCCATAAGGGTTGGCTAGTTTATAAAAATGAATCCTCTTAATTAACTGGTGCGAAGGTGGAGTAGGATCCTTAGGGTTTCTTGGACAAAATGGAGAAGATATTTAGAGCGATACAGGCCACTAATATGGACGGGGTAATTTTTTTGCTTATCAGCTCAGAGATGTTATGTACCAATAGTACAAGAAGTGGGATAGAGATAGAGGTGATGTGGATGAGCTATCTTTGTGGGAGGGCTTTTCTAATGCCTTGTTGGATCGGTTCTTTCCTCAGGATCTAAGGGAACCAAAGATGGAGGATTTTTTGAATCTTAAGTAAGGAAAAATGTTTATCAAGGCATATGTGTTGAAATTTAATCATCTATCAAGGTATGCTTTGGATTTAGTGGCTTATATGGGGGAGAGAATAAGAAAGTTCACTTCTGGGTAATATCAGGATTTCATCATTGAAAGAAAGACAGCTATGCTAATTAAGGATATGGTTATTTTGAGGTTGGTTTTTCACATGCAGTAGGTAGAGGATTAAAAAAGAAAATAGATAGAGTTCATGGAAAGGCAAGGTAAGAAGAGCAGGTTCTCTGAGCAGGGTATTCTCAGGATCAGGGTTGTCAGGTGAAACACCTTGGTTTATAGACATTAGAAAACTTCCAAGAATTTTAGTCTCCAGACCCAATTTGACTCATGGGTACGAGCCGTATGTTGGGGTACGAATGGTATAGTCTAGTCATATGCTGACTAGTGTTGGTTTGAGGGATGGATTTTTGTTACTAGAATGGATACAAATTAGGGGAATGAGTCATTTTGGTGGTTACAGATCATTTGGTTCCTTAACTTAATCTTATACTTGGTTACTTAGGTTGGATCTAAGTAGAGTGGCTCACTATGAGACGTAAACTAGGGTACAAGTCGTACCCAGGAATCATATGATAGACAGTTTCTAAATCTTCCTTGGGTTTAAATCTTCCAGGGGTATGAATATAGGGTACGGTTCATATAATTTGGATATGACTTGGTTGGATGAGTCATATGTTGGACAATGTTTGATCTAAAGATTGAGGCTAGGATATCAGTGAAGGGTACCATTCGTAATGGAAGGGTACGACTCATGAGGGTCAGTCATACCCCTGTGATGGGATTTTGGTGCAACTTAAGTTGGGGTATTCTGGACATTTCCCCACTTATCCTAATAAGATCCAACAACTTTTAACCTACTTGGAAGGTTATTTCCCTATTATTCCATTAGTTAACCCTTAGAAACTCTTCTAAACACTATAATTTTCTCAAAAGCTTTGGGCAAGGGATGCAAGGGTTTCAACTAGAAGATTGACTTGGGGCTTATATTTATGATTTATTTCCATCATCATATTGGTTTAAGACATGTTCTCTTCCCTCATTGTTAATTCTATCTAAAAGCATGGTTTAATGAATGTTTTCATTACTTTGTTGATTGTATGATTTTTATTTTCAAATATAAATTGGGGGTTTTGATATCAAATAGTTGGTTATGGTTTTCAATGAGTTTAATTATGCTTTTATATGTGTTAATTGTGAATTTAGATAATTGGATTGCATGGGAATGGTTTAATGGTAATTAGAATTGGTTTTGGTCATATTATCCCTCCAATGTGTTTGACAAAATGCTTATAAGGATTTATTCATTGCATTACTACTTTTAATGGAACTCTTGCTTGTTTTGCTTGTTTCAAGACAGTAAAGAAATTATGCATAGTTTAAATAACTTGGAAAGGTAAATGGATAAATGGTTATACTTAGGGGGTACATAGAATCCCTCAAGAGGTTTAATATGGTAAATTGAAGTGTAAATGAAAGTCCCCTTAAACCTATATATGGTTGGCTATGGATAATACTGTCTTGTAAGGATTGGTATGATGATACCAATATTAATTTCCTTTGTCAATAAATGGATAAGAATTTGGTTATTTTTAAAATGATTTTAATTGTGCAATAATGGCGGGATATGTAGAAAAGCCATGAAAGGTAGAGGTCCCGAGGTGTCAAACCTGGAAACTCATATTTGCAGATGTGAGGTTGGTCTTGGTGATCCTGCGTATGATGTTATACTATATTTTAAGTGATGTACTAGTCGTCCTAGGTTTTCTTCCTTGGTCGTGTAGTAAATGCTCTGGGGCCCTTTCAGCAAGGAAAGCTGAACCCATATAGCCCATGGGTGGTTTAGGACAACAAAGCTACATAGCCCAAGTAAAGATTATAAAGGCATGCTAAACCCGATCTGCTTTTCCTGAGATGGTTATAGATATATGTATAGGTGTGTGCATATGGATAGTGTTACTTGGTTTTACAAATGGAATTACTTTACCCTTATCCTCAGATCATCTATCATTCACCCGCTAACACATTTACTGGCAATTGTATACCCAATCTATATAGGAACTGACTTTTCTACTCCTCCTACATAGTGATTGACTCGAGGACATTATTTTGGCTGAAGTGGTGAGCTTCCATCCTTTTGAAAGGCTCAATTTATGTTATGGAAACTTTTAGACATTTTGATTTTATTTTGGATATTGGTTTCAGCAATGGTTGGGGGCATGTCCCAATCAAATTTTATTACTCTTTTTATTAGAGGCTTTATGGTGCTTCTATGGGTTGGAATGGGTGGAATCGATATTGGTGACTGCCTTGGCATTGGAATAGCTAGTAGGCTGACATCATCAAACATAATTTCTCACTATTCCATTATATTTCATTTTAGGATTAATTATCTTATGTTTTGGAATATCATTGGTTATGACCTGGCTTATAGCCTTTGTTTTGGTATCAGTTTGGTATAGTTCTATTATTGGTATGGGATGGTTGGACTCGGTTGGGGCGATCATGGTTGTGACCTTATCCCAGAGTCTTCATCTGAGTTGTCATACTAGCTTGTTACATGCTTAAAATTTATCAAACTCAGGGCATGCGGCTGGAGGTTAGGATGGGTAATGGGGGTGGTCTCAGGTCCCGGTTGGATTTCATACGCCCATTACGACAAGGCCCTCGGTCAGGTTGCATCAAGTTGGTATCAGAACCAAGGTTCATGGTCAATAAGGAGTCAATAAAGCCATGTCGAGTAGAGTCTCTTTTAGGGGTGTGTAGCGTGCCACACTCTTAAGGGACAAACTTCAATGAATTTAGGAATGTTTTACTTTTCTAGTATTATATTTTTAATATTTGAGTCTCAGTCTTGGAATGTTCTCTGATCCTTGTTTTTTTGTCTTTCAGATCATGCCTCGTAGATCTAAAACATAAGAAAATTCTTCTATCCCATCTGAAGGTAATACAGAAGGGGTGCATCCCACTTCTGGGTTTTATCTTCGATCTTACGGTCCTATCTGAAGGTAATACAAAAGGGGTGCATCCTATTGCTTATATGGTCACTGCTCAGGCTGAGAGGGGTGTGAATGCTGTTGTGTCTGCTGAGGTCACAAAGGTTAGCCAATTTATAAAGATGGGTCCTTCTAATTTTTTTGGAGTGAAGGTGAAGAATGATCTACCGGGCTTCTTGGATAAATGGAAAAGATGTTTTGGGTGATTCAAGCTTCCAATATGGAAGGGGTAAACTTTGCAGCTTATCAGCTTAAAAATATTGCATATCAGTGGTATAAAGAGTGAGAGGGATAGGGGTGATGTAGAAGAATCAATCTTGTGGGATACTTTTTCTAAGGCCTTCTTAGATTTTTTATTTCCCCAAGAGTTGAGGGAAGCAAAGATGGTGGAGTTTATGAATATTAAGAAGGGAAGGATGTCTTTCAAAGAATATGCCTTGAAGTATAACCAATTGTTAAGGTATGCTCATGATTTATTGGCTAACATGCGGGTAAAAATATGGAAGTTCACTTCTGGGTTGAATCGGGATCTAATTTTGGAGAGCAAGACTACTTTGTTGATTAAATTATGGATATCTCTAGGTTGGCTGTTCATATACAGCAAGCGGAGGATGAAAAGAGGAAGCAGGCGGAGTTTGGGGATATACAGTGTAAGAGAAACAGGTTTTTTGACTAGGGTAGTGCTCAGTATCAGGGTAGTTGAGATAGTGGTAAATGGCAGAAAAAGTAGTAGGGGAGTTATGGTTCCTACTCTTCTATTAGTGCTTCTTATGAGTCGAGCGACAAGCATCATCTTGGGGGTGATAATTTTCGAGCACTAGGTGACTAATCTTATATAAGTAGAGGTCAGTCTATTTCTTCATACCCTCCTTGTGGATTCTGTGGTCCTCCTTATCAAGGTTATTGCGATGAAGAAAGTGATAAATGTTTCAAGTGTGGCCAGGCTGGCCATCGACTCAGGGATTGTCTGGTTAATAAGGTTGATACGGGTCGAATAATATTCTTGCGGCTTCATATTTTGCTCCTATACCTTATGGTGTTGCATCTACTTATGCTATTGCTCCTGGTCCTAGTGTTGGTCAGAGTACGTTGTATGCTTTGGCATCCTGACAATATTTGAGGCATCATCTAATGTTGTTACTTGTACGGTATAGCTTTTCTCTAATGATGTATATTTTTTGCTTGATTTGGGGTCCACTCTCTCTTATGTGAATCCTTATGTAGCTATATATTTTGATTTTGATCCAGAAGTTATTTTGAATCCTTTTTCTATACCTACCCTAGTAGGTGACTTGATTATTGCTAAAAGAGTCTATAGGGTATATGTGGTATTTGTTGGTGGAAAGCAGACCCTGATGGATTTGTTTAAGCTGGATATGTTGGATTTTGATGTTATTTTAGGGATGGATTGGCTATATTCTTGTTACTCATCCTTGGATTATCGGATCCATAGGGTTATCTGTAGGTTTCCTGGTAATCCGGTTATAGAATGGGAGGGTGGTTCTTTAGTTCCTAAGGGAGATTTATTTCTTATCTAAGAGCTCAAAGGTTAATCTCTAAAAGTTGTCTTTATCACTTGGTCTGGGTTAAAATTCTAATTTGGAAGGTCCTTCTTTCTAGTCAGTCCCAGTGGTTAAGGAGTTTCCAGAGTTTTTTCCAAATAATCTTCATGTTGTTCCTCTGGATAGAGAAATAGAGTTTGGTATTGACTTGGTTTCGTACACCGTCTAATTTCTATTCCTCCATATAGAATAGCACCGGCTGAGTTAAGGGAACTTAAGGAGCAACTTAAGGATCTTTTAGATAAGGGGTTTATTGTTCCTAGTATATCTCCATGGGGTGCACCGGTGTTGTTTGTGCGCTAGAGAGATGGTTCCCTTTCGATATACAATGACTATAGGTAGTTGAACAAGGTGATGGTGAAGAATAAGTATTGTCTTCAAAGGATAGATTATCTGTTCCACTAATTGCAAGGTGCCAAGTTCTTTTCTAAGATTGATCTTCAGTCTGGATACCATCACCTAAAGATAAGGAGATGAATATCCTTAAGATGGCTTTTCATACTCGGTATGGGCATTTCAAATTTTTGGTGATGTCATTTGGGTTGACTTATGCTCTGGTGGTATTTATAGATCTGATGAACATGGTTTTTCATCTATATTTGGATCTTTTCATTATTTTGTTCATTGATGACATTTTGATTTATTTAAAGAGTGAGGTGGATGATGCTAATCACCTCCGTGTGTCATGGAAGACCTTAAAGAAACAATAATTGAATGCCAAGTTCTCCAAGTGTGACTTTTGGTTGATTACTATAACTTACTTAGTTCATATTATTTCTAGTGAAGGGATCATGGTGGATCTGCAAAAGGTTTTTATGGTAAAGAGGTGGCTTAGACCCATGAATCCATCTGACATTCGGAGCTTCTTGGGTTTAACTAGGTATTATAGGTGGTTTGTGGAAAATTTTTTGTCGATAGCTGCTTCTTTGACTAAGTTAATTCATAAGAAGGTAAAGTTTTCTTGTTCAGATGTCTGTGAAGGGAGTTTCAAGAATTTGAAGGATAAGTTGACTTTGGGTCCAATTGTGAAGCTGCATGGGGTGCCTATTTTGATTATTTCTAATCATGAAACAAAATTTATGTCTCACTTCTTTTGACCTTTTCAAAAATGGTTGGTGACTAAGTTTTTTTTTAGTACAGCTTTCCACCCACAAACGGATGGGCTCGCGAAGAGAACTATTCAGACATTAGAGGATATGCTTCGATCTTGTGTGATTAATTATAGTGGCAATTAGATTGAGCATCTAACATTGGTGGAGTTTACTTACAATAATAGTTATCATTCTAATATTGGTATGGTCCCTTTTGAGGAATTGTATGGTAGGAGGTGTAGGTCTCATATTTGTTGGTTTGAGCTTAGTGAGGCAGACATGTTTGGTCTTGACTTGGTTTACCAGGATATAGAGAAGGTGAAGGTGATTCAGGAGTGGCTTAAGGTTGACCAAAGTCGCCAAAAGTCCTATACGAATGTTAGGCATAGAGACTTGGAGTTTAAGGGTAGGGATAAGGTTTTCCTCAAGGTATCTCCCATAAAGGGGGTAGTATGGTTTGGTATGAAGTGAAAGCTCAGTCCCCGATATGTTGGTCCTTAAGAGATTTTGTGGAGAGTTGGTAATATTGCTTATAAGCTGGAGTCTTTCATATTTCCATGTGGAGAAAATTCATTAGTTATCCCTTTTCAATTTTTCCTTTAGAAGGATTGGGTATCTTGGAATATCTATCTTATGAAGAAGTCCCAGTTGAGATCTTAGATAGGAAGGTTCATCGATTGCGTACCAAGTATATGGCTTCAGTTAAGGTTCTATGGCAGAACTATAAGGTGGAATAAGCTACATAGGAAGTGGAGGAGGACATAAAGTCCAAATATCTCTATTTATTTTCTGATCCTGATATTTGTGCAGAAGGTATGTGTCTTTAACACATCTTTATTTTTGTATTTTGTTAATGGAAAGATTAATATCTATCATTTTTGTTTTCAAACTTTGTTAGAGATTAGAAATATATTTGATAATGTAAATAACTCATATGTGTGGTTACCCCTACCTAGTCCGACATTCGGGGATGAATGTTCTTAGTGGGGGCGACTAAAACACCTTGGTTTTTGGATATTAGAAATTTTCCTATAATTATGGTCTCTGGATCCAATACGACTCATGGGTATAAGCCGTATATTAGGGTACAAATGGTATTGTCCAGTCGTATGCTGCCCAGTGTTGGTTGGTGAGATGGATTTCAGTTACTGGAATGGATACAACTTAGGGGTATGAGCCATATTGGTGGTTACAGATTGTTTGGTTCCTTAACTTAATCTTAGTCTTGGTTACTTAGGTTGTATCTAAGTACGACTCATACCCAGGACTCATATGGTGAATAGTGTCTAAATCTTTCTTGGGTTTAAATCTGCCAGGGGTACAGATGAAAGGTACAGATCGTATGCTTTGGATTCAACTTGGTTGGATCAGTCATATGCTAGAAATTATTTGATCCAATTATTGAGGCTAGGATACGAGTAGAAGGTACCACTTGTATTGGAAGTGTGAGACTCGTGAGGGTCAGTTGTACCTCTATGACGAAATTTTGTTGCAACATAAGTGGGGTTATTCTGGACATTTCTCCACTTATCCTAATAAGGTCCCACAACTTCTAACCTACTTTAAAGGTTATTTACCCTATTATTCCATTCATTAACCCTTAGAAACTCTTCTAAAAACTCTATAATTATCTCAAAAGATTTTGGGCATGGGAAGATAGGGTTTCAACTAGAGGATTGACTTGGGGCTTATCTTGGTGATTTATTTCCATCATCATCTTGGTTTAAGGAATATTCTCTTCCCTCATTGTTAATTTTATCTAAAAGCATAGTTTTATGAATGATTTCATGGTTTCATCGACTGTATGATTTTGGTTACCAAATATGAATTGGGGTTTTTGTTATAAAATGGTTGGTTATGGTTTTCCATGATTTTAATTATGCTTTTATATGCATTAATGATGGTTTTGGATGATTTGATTGTATGGGAATGGTTTAATAGAAATTGGAATTGGTTTCGGTCATATTATGCCCCCAATGTGTTTGACAAAATGCTTATATGGATATGTTCATTGCATTACTGCTTTTAATGGAACTCTTGCTCATTTTAAAACTTGGTAAAATAATTATGCATGGTTTAAATGGATTGGAAAGGTAAATGTCTAAATAGTTATGCTTTGGGGGTACATGGAATCCCTCAAGAGGTTTAATATCATAAATAGAAGGGCATTTTAAAGTCCCCTTAAACCTATATATGGTTTGCTATGGATAATACTGGCATGTAAGGATTTGTATGATAATACCAATACTAATGGACTTAGTTAATAAATTGATAATGGTTTGGCTATTTGGAAATTGGTTTTAATTGGGAAATAATTGCAGAATCTGTATCAAAGCTGTGGAAGGTGGAGGTCCTAGGGGCCAAGACTGGAAACTCATATTTGTCAATGTGAAGTTGGTCTTGGTGACCATGTGCATAATGTTACACTATATTTTGAGGGATGCACTAGTCATCCTAGGTTTTCTTCCCTAGACGTGTGGCTTCATGCACTGAGGCCCTTTCAGCCGGGAGAGCTAAACCCATATAGCCTATGGGGCTTTAGGACGGCAAAGCTACACAACCCAAGTAAAGGTTATAAAGGCATTCTAAACCTGGTCCCCTTTTCCCGACATAGTTATATATATATAGGTGTGTGCTTATGGATGGTTTTACTTGTTTTTATAAATAGCATTACTTTATCCTTTTCTTGAGATCATGCTAGCGTTCATCCTTAACACTTCTACTGGCAGCTGTATACCCATGCTATGTAGGAACCATCCTTTCTACTTCTGCTACATAATGATTGACTCATGATAATATTTGTACTAAAATTGTGAGCTTCTTTTATTTTGAAAGGCTCTATTTTATGTTATGGACACTTTTAGACATTTTAATTTTATTTTTTATATTGGTTTTCTTTATGGTTGGGGTCATGTCCCAATCGAATTTTATTACTCTTTTCATTAGAGTCTTTGTGGTACTTCTATGGGTTAAAATAGGTAGGATCAGTATTTGTATCGACCTTGGCATTGGAATAAGTCGGTGGGTTAACATCATTGGATATAATTTCTCATGGTTCTATCATATTTCATTTTTGGGATTAATTATATTATCTTTTGTTATTGTCTGGTTTATAACCCTTGTTTTGGTATCAGTTTGGTATGGTTAGATTGTAGGTAAGGAATTATTGGACTTATTTGGGCTGGTCACAGTTGTGACCTTATCCTAGAGTTTTCATGTGAGTTATTGCACTATCTTGCTACATGCTCAAAATTTAGACAACTCAGGGTAAGTGGCTGGAGGTTGGGTTGGGTAATGGAGGTAGTCTCCGATCTTGGTTGGACTTGGGACACCCATTACAACAAGTCCCCTGGTCGGGTTGTGTCATCTAGATGGCAAAAAATGGCTAAAGAAGAAGTAGGGGAGTTCTAGTTCCTTCTTTATTTCTAGCACTCCTTACTTGAAGTAGTTAGGTGATAGGCGTCAGTAAGGTGGTGATAATTTTTGAGCATAGGGTACCTAATTTTAGGAGAGTGGGCCACAATCGGCTTCTTCATGTCCTTCATGCTAATTTTAGGGTCGTGTTAATTGGGGCTTCTGTGATAAAGGGAGGGATATATATTTTAAATATAGCCAGCCAGGTCATATGGTTAGATACTGTTAGATTAGTGAGGGTGCTTTGGGAGCGTTCAAAGCTTTGGTTTCTTTATCTTCTACTCCTGCACCTTGTGGTGCTGCTTCTGCATCTGCTCCTGCTTCTGGTACCGACACTGGCCGAAATAGGTTGTATGCTCTTGCATCTCAATAGGAATTAAGGTATCACCTGATTGTGTCACTGGTACGTTATAATTTTTTTCTCGTGACATGTTTTTTCTGCTTGATTTGGGGTCCACTCTTTCCTATGTGATCCCATATGTGACTGTGTGTTTTGGTTTTGATACTAAGGTTGTTTCAGATCCTTTTTCTGTTTCTATCATAGTAGGTGACTTAGTTATTGCTAAAAGAGTCTACAGGTGTTATGTGGTATCTATTTGTAGCAAGTAGAGCTTGGTAAATCTATTTGCATTGGATATGGTGGATTTTGATATTATTAAAGGGATGGATTGGTTACACTCTTTTTATACATCCTTAGATTATCGGACCCATAAGGTTGTCTTTAGGTTCTCTGGTGAATTGGTTATAGAGTGGGAGGGTGGTTCCCTAGCTCCTACGGGGAGATTTATTTCTTATTTTAGAGCTTGAAGATTAATCTCTAAAGGATGTCTTTATCACTTGCTCTGGGTTAAATATTCTAACTCTTAAGATCCTTTTTTTTACTCAATTTCAGAGGTAAATATGTTTCCTGAGGCATTTACGGATGATCTACCTGGTGTTTCTCTGAATTGGGAAATCAAGGTAGGTATTGATTTAGTTGAGAACACTCATCAACTATCAATTTCTCCTTATAGAATAGCTCCATCTAAGTTGTGAGAACTAAAGGAGCAACTTAAGGATCATCTAGATAAGGGGTTTATTCATCCAAGTGTATCCTCGTGGGATGCACTGGTGTTGTTCGTCTGTAAAAAGGATGGTTCCCTTTGGATGTCCATCGACTATCGGTAGTTGAATGATGTAATGGTCAAGAACAAGTATCCTCTTCGAATGATAGATGACTTGTTTTATCAGTTGCAAGATGCCACATTTTTTTCAAAGATAGACCTTTGGTTTGGGTATCATCAGCTTAAGATTAGGGAGAAGGATATTACTAAGACAGCTTTTTGTGCTCGATATGGGCACTTTGAATTCTTGGTTATGTCATTTGGTTTGACTAATGCTCCACTTACATTTATGGATTTGATAAACAGGGTTTCAGGCAGTTCTTGGATCTTTTTGTCATTGTGTTTATTGATGACATCTTGGCATATTCTACAAGTGAGGTGGATCATGCCAATCACCTCGGTGTGGTGTTGCAGACCTTTAAGAAACAATAGTTGTATGCCAAGTTCTCCAAGTATGAGTTTTGGTTGAACGGTGTGACTTTCTTAGGTTATATATTTCTAGTGAGGGGATCATGGTGGATCCTAAAACGGTTACGGTGGTGAAAATGTGGCCTAGACCCATGAATCTAATCAACTTTTGTAGCTTCTTGGGTTTAGCTGGGTATTATAGGCGATTTGTGGAAATCTTTTCTTTGATAGTTGCTCTTTTGACTAAGTTAACTCTGAAGAAAGTAAAATTTTCTTGGTTGGAAGCATGTGAAATGAGTTTTGACAAGCTTATGGATATAGTAACTTTGGCTCTGGTTTTGACATTGCCTAAAGGTAATGAGGGGTTTATGGTTTATTGTGATACATCTCGGGTGGGACTTGGCTGTGTTTTGATGCAAAATGGGAAGGTGATTGCCTATACTTCCAGGCAATTAAAGGTGCATAAGAGGAATTATCCTACTCTTGATTTGGAGTTTTTGGCAGTGGTTTTTTCTTTAAAAATCTGGCAGCATTATTTGTATGGAGTGCACGTAGATATTTTCTCTAATCATAAGAGTCTGCAGTATGTGTTCACCTAGAAGGAGCTAAATCTAAGGTAGAAGAGATGGTTGGAGCTTCTCAAGGACTATGGTATGAGTTTTCATTATCATCTGGTAAGTCTAATGTTTTTGCTAATGCTCTTAGTAGGTTATCCATGGGGATTTTAGCTCATATGGATATGGAGAAGTGGGAATTTATGAAGGATATTTATCGCTTGGCTAATCTTGGAGTTTGTCTCTTGGACCTCGAGGATGGTAATGTGTTTGTACAGAAAATGGTTAGATCATCTCTTATTGCAAATATTAAGGAGAAGCAAGTTCCAGATCCTATATTGATGAAAATCAAGAGTAATATAGGTAGGAAAAACGTAATGGTATTCAAAATTAGTGGTGGTGGTACTTTATGGTACCAAGGGAGGTTATGTGTTCCCGACATCGATAGATTGTGACATAGGATCTTGGATGTGGCACATGAATCATGCTATGTTGTTCATCTCGGTTCCACAAAGATGTATCATGATCTCAAAGAGATATATTAGTGGATGGTATTAAAAGGGACGCAACTGATTTTGTATACAAGTGCATGGTGTATCAGCAAGTTAAAGTTAAGCACATGAGTCCTGGGGGGTTGTATCAAGAAATTGATTTGCCTGAGTGGAAATAGGAGGTGATCAATATGTATTTCTTCACCGGTATCGCAAAACTAATTCGATTCAATTTGGGTCATTGGGGATAGGATGACAAAGTCTGCTTACTTCTTTCCACTGAGGACTACTTTTTTGATAGAGGATTATACAAAGGTGTATTTTTAGGAGTTTGTAAAGCTGGATGGTGTACCTGTTTTGATTGTTTCTAATCCTAGGACGCTATTTTCATCTCATTTTTGGAAGGTTTTTCAAAAGGGATTGGGTATTAAAGTGAGTCTGAGTAGTTATTTTAATCCTCCGGTGGATGGGGAAGCAAAGAGGACTAATTGAACATTGAAGGATATGCTTCGGGCATGTTTTATTGATTATGGTGAAAATTGGGTTGAGCATCTACCTTTGGTAGAGTTTGCTTACAACAATAGCTATCATTCTTATATTGGTATGGCCCCTTTTAAGGCACTGTATGATAGGAGGTGTAGATATTTTATTAGATGGTTTGAGCATTTGAGGCAGACATGTTTGGTCCAGATTTGGTTTATCGGGCTATGGAAAAGGTGAATGTGATTTGGGATAGGCCTAAGGCTGCCCAAAGTCGCCAAAAGTCCTATATAGATGTGAGACATAGAAATTTGGAGTTTGAGGTTGGGGACAAGCTGTTCCTAGAGGTATCTGGAAGCACAATCTCCAGTTTGTTGGTCCTTATGCCATTTTGCGGAGGGTTGGTAATGTTTCTTATCAATTAGAGTTTCCTTCTAGTTTGAGCTCCATTCATCCTGTATCTTATGTCTCCATGTTGAGTAATTTCTTAGTGATCCTTTATCGGTGGTTCCCTTAGAGGGCTTTGGTATCTTAAATTCTGTCTTATAAAAAGGTTTCGGTTGAGCTCCTGGATTGGCAGATTTGTCAATTGCGGACCAAAGATGTAGCCTCGGTTATGGTTCTATGGAGGAACCACAAGGTGGAAGACCCTATATAGTTAGTGGAGTAGGATATAAAGTCCGAGTATCTACATTTGTTTTCTGCTCCTGGGATTCTTGTGAAAGGTATATTTTCTAGAACATATATTTATTTTTTAAGTTTGTTAAAGGAAAGATTAATATCTTTGCATTTGTGTTTCCTAACTTGGTTAAAGGTTGGATTGACATTTCATAATGTAAATGAATCTTACTTTTGGTTAACCTACCTTATTCATTATTCAGGAAGAATGATCCTAATAGGGGAGACTAAAACACCTTGGGTTCCTGGGCTTCTTGGATTTCTGGTCTCTAGACAAGATACGACTATGGGAAATGCCTCGAACACTTAAATGCGAGTGGTATGGGTTGGTCATATACTGACCGGTGTTGGTTGGTGAGTAGGATTTGGTTTATGGAATAGATATAGCTTGGGTAGTACGAGTTATATCGGTGGATATGGGTTTTTTGGTTACTTTACTTTGTCTTAGGTTTGGCAACAAGTTGGATCTGAGTACGAGTGGCTCACTATAAGCCGTAAGCCAGGGTAGGAGTCATACCATGGACTCGTATGATGGTTAGTGTTCAATCCTCTTGGGATTCTATTCTTCTAGGGGTACGGATCATGAGTACTAGTCGTATATTTAGATAAAACATGGTTTAGGGTGATTCGTACCTTGGACAGTGTTAGGTCCAAAGGAGATGGCCTTGGGTACGAGTGGCGAGTACCACTCATATTAGAGGGTACGAGTGGTATGGATAGTCATACCCAGTTGATGGGATTTCTGGGAGCTTAAGTAAGGGCAAGCTGGACATTTCTCCACTTAACCTAATAAGTCCCCATGACTTATATTCCTATTGGGATGTTATTTTCCTTATTGTTCTATTCATTAACAGTTAGAAACTTCTCTTAAACACTGTATAATTCTCTCTAAAGCTTTTGGGTAAAGGAAGGTTAGGATTTTATCTTAAGGATTAATTTTGGGCTGGTGTTTGTGATTTTTGTCCACCATCTTCTTGATTTAAGGCATGGTCTCTTCCCTCATTGTTAGTTCCAACTGAAGGCATAGTTTTATACAATGTTTTCATGGTTTGATTATTGTATGGTTTTGGATCTTCAAATATAATTTGTGGTTTTCCCATGTTTCAATTATTCTTTTATATGATTTAATAGTGGTTTTGGATAATTGGTTGAATGGGAATGGTTATTTGGTAACTGGCTTTGGTTTTGTAAATAATCTGCCCCTAATGTGTTTGATAAAATGCCTATGGGGATGTTTTCACTACATTGTTGGATTTTAATGGAACTTATGCATGGTTTAAACTTGGTAATGGAACCCTAAATAGCTAAAAGGTTTGGAATGGTTTGATGGTCACAGGTATGGTTAATTGTACTCCTTATGGGGTACAATGGAATCCTCTATGTAAATATGTTAATGAACAACTTGTGGGGTAGATGGGACTCCCCTAAGAAACTTAATAATTGAACTCTTGTGGGGTATATGGGACTTCTCCAAGTTAACTAGTAAATGGGTACACGGGAATCCCTTTACCTTAAAAGGTTTAGCTAAGGACAATACTTGCAAGTTATTATCGACATTACAATGCCACTACTCATAGCTTAGGTAAATAATAAATGGAATAATGGATTGGTTGGTTGGAAATGGTTTTAATTGCGGAATAATGGCAGATATGATAGCTAACCGTTAAAGTAGGAGTTCAATGAACGAACACTAGAAACTCATGTTTGCCAACATGAGGGGCAGGGTGTGGCGACCCTTTTATAATACTATGTGGTACGCAGGAATCCTCTAAGTACATTGTACATATGTATCATGGAGGTTGAGGGTACTTGGGATTCCCTTACTTTTATGGCATCCCTGGTTCATGCGGTTACATGCATTGGGGCCCGTTCAAGGGGTTACACTGGACCCATATAGCCTATGGGTGGTTAAAGATGGTTAAGCTTCACATACCCAGGTTAATGGTTTTAAATGCATGTTAAACCTGGTTCCCTTTCTCGGTATGGTTATATATATATATGGTTTGTATGCATATGGTTGGTTTACTTTTTTTTACTTGTTGGCATTATTTTATCGTTATCCCGAGTTCATGCTGTCATTCACTCACTAACCCATCTTTGAGCGGCTGTATCCCTATGTGATATAGGAATCGTCCGTTCTACTCCTTCTTCTTAGCTATTGAACATTTGGGATTAGGTACTGGATTGAGGTGGTGAGCTTCTATCTCTTTGGAAGGCTCAATTTCATGATGTTATTTTACACTTTGGTCTATTTATGGATATTGGTTTCGGTGATGGTTGGGTCCATGTCCCAACCGAAGTCTGGTATCCTTTTGGTTAGAGGTTCTTGTGGAACTACTATAGGTTTGTATAGGCGGGATCGCTATTTGTGTCAGCCTTAGCATTGGTATTAGTATTAGGGCTAATACCGCAGGACTAAATTTCTCACTATTCCATCCTATTTTTTGGGACTATATATAATCGTTATGGAACTCATATGGTTATGGTTTAGTTGGTTTGGCTATTAGTTGGGTTTTGATGGTTGGACTCGGTAGGGTCAATCTCGTTATTAGACCTTTCCCATTTGCAAATTGGATAGTTATGCTATCTTGTTATTTGCCCAAAATTCAGCCAACTTAGGGTAGGCGGCTGGAGGTTGGGTTGGGTAATGGGGGTGGTCTCCAATCCAAGTCGGACTTGGGACACCCATTATGACAAGGCCTCAGGTAGGGTCATGTCAGGAATTGAAGTATTTGGATAGATAAATGGTGAGTTTCCAAGCCAAGAGCCAAGGGTTTGCTCAAGACACTTCAAATTTAAGGCAAGGAAATCAAGGTTAGGACTACTATAGAGACAGGTATAGGGATAGGAGTAGAGAGTGGGATGGTGACTGGAGTAGAAAGGATGATTAGAAGGAAAAGAAGGGTGTGTATGTTACATCAAAGAACTATGATGCTGACTCTAGAATATAGGCACTGTTGGCTAAGCTTGCGTAACGGTTTAGAGAACTAAAAGAGTTACCTAAGGAAATTAAGGCAGACATATCAAGTTGAGCCAGAAAGTAGAATTTCATGATACCGTGATTAAGCAGCTTGAGAAGCAGTTTGGGTAGATGTTGACTACATGGAATTAGCCTTAACTGGGCACTCTTTTGAGCAATAATGTTCAGAATCCAAAAATTAATAGTCGTTGCCTAGCCATTACCACTTCGAATAGTAAGGCTACTATTGATCTACCTATGCTTGCGGTTGATAAGTTAAGGAATAATGTTGTGGATGTTGATAATGCACCCAAAACAAAAAACTAAAGTTGATGAGTAAGAGTGGGACATCATAAAATTTGAGGGTGTAGAAGAAGAAGCTGAGAAGTATAAAGGAAAGGGTAAGGAGGTCAAGCCAGTATTTAAGCCTATTTATCAACCTCCTCCATAATTTCCCTAAGGATTAAAGAAGAAATCCAAAGAAGAGAAGTATAAGAAGTTTTTTTCTATGCTGAAGGAGTTGACTATAAATATCCCTCTTCTTGAAGCTCTAGAGCAGATGCCTATCTACATGAATTGATGAACGATTTGGTGACAAAGAGGGAACTATCAGTTATGAGTATGTTGGTGGTTTGCGGCATTGTAGTGTGATTATATCTAGATCTCTTATTCAAAAAAAGGTGACCTCAGTTCCTTCATAATGTCTTGTACAATTAAGTCATTTAGATTTTCCTGGGCTTTGTGTGACTTAGGTGCAAACATTAACTTGATGTCGCTAGCAATGTACAAAAATTAGCTTGAGACCTTCCAAACCAATGATGATGCAGTTACTGATGGCGGATTATACAGTTATGAAGCCTGTGGGCATATTATTTGATGTTTTGTCAAGGTGGATAACTTTATCTTCTTGGATGACTTTGTTATCTTGGATTGTGAGGTTGATTTTGAGATTCCCATAATTTTAGGAAGACCTTTTTTTAGCCACGGGTAGAGCCTTAGTGGATATAAAAAGCGGTGATCTTATATTCATGCTGAATAATAAGGAAGTCATGTTCAATGTTTGCAGAACTATGAAACAACATTAGATATGAGGGTGGTTTTGGTAATAAATATTATTTTGGTAATAAAGAATCTTGATGATCGTGGATACCAACCCTATGTCTTTCTTGATAAAGTTTGAGTAATCAAGGTCCCCATGTCGTGCTATGACGTTAAACCAAGTGCTGCTTGGGAGGTAAGCCAACATATTTCATTACTTTTGTATTTGTTATAATTTGTGTTATTGTGATTGACGTTAGAGTTTTGCCCCTAAGGTTCCATTAGTATGCCCCTAACTCTCTTGCTTTATGTTGGCCTAATGTATTAGGGTTAATGTATGCTTATTTGATGTGGGGTAGGGTTACTTGTGGGTCTAGATATCCTCTTGGGGATTTTGTTATTGAGTCTCTTTTCCCTAGAGTATGTCTTCTTAGTAGAGCTAACATGTTTAGGTATTGTATTGTGTCATGATAGGTGTTGTGTGTTGTTTTTGTTTAATTAGAAGAAAAATAAGTAACCTAAGTGTAGTCGACAGATTTTGTTTTGTGTTAGTAAGTGTTCGAAAAAAATTATACCCCTCCTAATTATTTTGTGAACTGTGTGTTGTGAATATATGTGTGACAATTTTTTGAATCTTGTTATGGCATTAGTATTAGGGAACAAATAATCAAAGCTTAGCATTGCATAAATCTGATAGGTAGTAGTTGATAATATAACCCTGTACTATGTGTGTGAGGTATCGACCTAGTTCACTTTGTACATTTAATCAAGAACTTGCCTAGTTAGTCTTGCCTAGGTCGCACGATTATTGGTTGGGACATGATTATAGGTCGTTTATGAATAAGTCCACTCTTATCCTTAAAGATTGTCCAAATAAGAACAAGTATCCTTTATCCCTATTTTGAGCCTAAGTTGACCAATTTTTTTGTTTTAACTCTTTAACCTTCCCATTTAATTTCAATGAACCAATTTTGGCCCTTGTCCCTCATTTGACATTGTGCACCTCAACTTAGGCAAATTGCCTAAGTTGAGTTTGACTATTATAGAGGTGCATAGTTAAAATTGGGTATGAAAAAAGGTGTTGAATAAAAGCAAAGAAAAGTGGAGTTGGGTGTGGTAGAAATCTATAAAAAGATTAAAAAAGAGAAGAATAATAAAAAAATGAAAAAGAGAAGTGAATAAATGAAGAGAATGAAGAAACAACGCCCAACCTGAAAAAGCAATAAAGGAGAAAAGAGGGAGAAATAAAAGAAGTGTGGTTAAGTAGTGGAGCTAAAAATGTAAGTATAATATCAAGGAGGGTGAGTCACTATATCCTATATGTACCATACCTACCCCAAGCCTACATTACAAACCTATAAAAGTCCTATATGATCCTAGTCCAACCGTCTAAAAAACTATGATATAGAAAATAAAGGAAAGCCTATGGTATTTTATGCACATTGTTGGAACTTCTTTTGAGAGCATAAGTGTCTCGATATAGTCCCTTGCAATGATATGAATGATGATACTATGCGAGTTAGGACTTTCTTACTATAAGGGTACATGGGTTATGTTGTTAACTGGTTATCATTTTAGGGAGTGTCAATTGAATGTATGCTTGGTTGTTTGTTGCTAATATAGTTCCATCACTTGATTCCTTTGTGTCATACTTTCGTGCTACATAGATCCACAAAATGGTTTTGAAAGATATGAATAGGAGGGGTAAGAATTTATACCTAATTTAGTTGACTGTCATAGGTGCCTTAGATTTCTCTTAGTTAAGCATAATGTTTTCTATTATGTGTTAGTTGCCCGAGGATGTGCAAACATTCTAAGTTTGGGGTGTTGATGTTCCATAGTTTCATGAAACTTTCGATTCTTAAAACAAGGAAATTACACAAGTACTTACATCTTTTTTCTATATATGATGTGTCCTTGTATTGGTTTCACAAGAAAAAAGAGTTTAGAGCAGGGAAAGTGCAAAAAGAGATGAAAGGAAACAAGAAGGCTACCTACGAGCCCTACCTACGAGTCGTAGGTAGTACCTATGGACCTATAGGTTAGATCTGTAGGTTGAAGTACAGAGATTCTGAAAGTTGCATATTTCATCTGATTCCTATGAATACTACCTATGAGGCATAGGTAGTACCTATGGCCGCGTAGGTACCCCTCATAGGTAGGGTTCTGAATACTGAAAACTTGTTTGCTTCCTACGAACCTACTTATGCTCCGTAGGTACTACCTGCGGCCCGTAAGTGGTGTCATAGGTTGGTGCCGACTTTGATTTCCTACTCTGTTTAGGATAGGTTCTTTAGTTTTTCTGATGTATCTATAAATACCCATTGGATGTTTCATTATTATGTTACACACTTTGTGAACTTTGCATATTATATTGTTTTGAGTCCCGAGATAAACTTTTGATATTGGAATCATTATTGTTCGTATTTTGGGTTTGATATAAAGATGAGATCTCAGTTTTTATTCTTATTATTTGTTATATCATTTGTATGATTTCAATTATGGATTCTATGTGTTTTCTATCACTCATGAGCAGCTAAACCCCTTAACTAGGCTTATGGGAATGCTGATGGATTAACAAAATAGAGGAAGTCCAAAGTCATTCTAAATTGGTATTCATACAAGTATTATGGTTTTCTTTATTTTGACTGCTTTCTTAATGATTACAACATTAGGAACTCACCTATATTCAATACTAACTTAAGAGAGAGGTAGATATTTGGAAAATGAGATCACAACAATAATTTGAAGCTACCAACCTTGATCTATTAAACTTGGGTTCTAAGAAGACAATCAATTTGGGATCCAAAACAAGGTTTAGTAATGCAACACTCTAAGATCAAGAAGAGATAAGTGAAATTCATTAAAACCAAGTTCGAGAAACTATTAGGTGATACATAACTTGTAATGTTCTTCATTTAAGATACCGAGATAGTTTGACAAGTATGATAAGTCTGTAGAGTTAAGAAGTCAGGGGGTAGACAATCCTAGTAATTGTCTTATACTAACTACAATCCTGCTTGACAAGCATTGTTACAGTTACTATTGTTCTTACAAAACCTCCCATTTACTTTTTGTACTTTGCTGCTACATCAACAATCTCATAACAATTTTTCATCCTATGCTCTATTCGGCCCAACATTGTTGGGTTTTATATTCGACAAGTGACCATTTTATTCTTTTTATGAGGTGTAATTTAGGGGACATCACCTGCACTCTACAAATGACCTCTACCACTTCTTGTCATTTCTTGCAGATGAAAAGAAACAAACTCCACACTATTTCTTTCAACTATACCCATCTTGTGTAGGTGTTCATGACAATATATCAGGAGCTCAAATGCACCCTCGAACTATTTACCTGGGAATATCATAAGCTTCTTCTTTATGAACTTGTAGAATAGTCCATGTTCATTATTAAGAATCACTGGTCCAAGTACCTGTTGGGATATACCCTTATTTCAGACATTTATCCATCCTTCGGGATATAACAACTACATATGGGAAGGTTGGGGACAAGAAGGCCAGAACAACTAGAGTTTCTCCAGTTCCATCCAAGATAATAAAGAACACTAAGACTTGTTGAATTACTTCTATAGATAAGGCAGTGGAGCTGCACTATCCTGTGCGGGGATTATATTATATGGGGCTATCATCTCCTCCATGTCAACTGCCATTTCTTTATTTTGAGTAAGGTCTAGAGCATGTTGTTGTGTGGGAGGGGATAGTGATCTTTGTTTTTTTGTCTCTTTAGCTATCTAGGTTCTACCCCTAATAGGTGATACCATCCGTCCTTATCTTCTAGATTTGCCCCTAACCCGAGGTCTGCCCAAAATAGTAGCCCCCATAACTAGTGTGGGGGCTGTTGTTGGTGCTTTTGCGGGTATGAATACTGAGACTCTAGTGGAATGAGTATTCACCATCTTGTAATAAGAATGAACGAGTTATGTACCAATTTTGATCACTAGATACCAATTAGTACCAAGTAATAGTGCGAATGGAAGAAAGAAAGGGATTCTTTTCCTAAAGCCTTATAGCCTCCTAAAAAATAAAACAGATGTCTGTATACAATTTTGCAAGACTCTACTTGACTTGTTCTTGTTTGATGAGATCTACAAACCCAGTGCTCTAATACCATATCTATCATAATCCAAACATTCATGATTGACACCTATACTAACCTATAGTGGGAGAACCATACTAATATTAAAATCACTAACTCAAGTACTACTTTCATATTAATATTTTGTTAAACTTATCAAACAAGCTGAAAAAAGTCTACATGCCATTAATAAATAAGACCTCAAATCAATATAGATATCGTTATCCAATACTGTGAGAAAGCCTTTCCTTCTTATATCCCCAGGACCTAAAGTCACTATATAAGATCATTTAAGAATATCTAAATAGATAGCTAATAGAATATCCAAATAGTGAAATAACAAAAGAATATCTTAGTCTCAAATAAGGGACATGAACAGAGCTAAAAAGAAACAAAAATTGCCTGATCATGGTGCTAACCCTTGAAACTAATTCTGGAACTACTAGTTAAAGTTGAGGTCTTGAATAAAATACCAAAACATGCTCTTAACTTAATAAGAAAATACCACTAATAGCATCGGTACAACAACGCTTACTAGTAGGCATCATAGGTCTACTTGGCCTGACACCACAAATAAGTAAATCAAACAAATGTCATCACAATAATCATAACCAAACACAAATATTGGAAATCATAGAATTTAACACTAAGGCTAAATATAAACTCTTACACATGTAACTTTACACTTAGTCAAATTTAGCAATAAGTTGAAAATACACAATACAATTATAGGTGGTCATTCAAAGCATATAAATGAATACATAAATGCAAGATATGCACATCATCTCTTTTTTTCTCATTCTTATTATCATTAAGATCATCTAATCAACATCATCATTATTACTGAAACACCCTAGGTTTTTCTCCTTGGAAATTTATTGAGCTTTAAGCTCACTTCCTAGTGATGACTCACCATACGAGTCGTATGGTATAGGTACAAGTCAGGGGACCCTAGTCATTAGGATACCAGTGAATGGTTGTTGGGTTTATAATATGGTAACGACTTGATAGTATGCGCCGTTAAGTGCAGTTATGGGTCATGACTTGAGTTGGATCTGAGTACGAGTGTATCACTAAGAGCCATGAGGATAGGTTATGAGTCATTGTGAGAAGTCATATATTGTTAAATGTCAATCCTTTTAGATTCTATCTTGGGTACGACTAGGCCATAAGAGTCGTATGGTTTGGTAACAAGTGGGATTAGGGTGTCGTATGGTGAACAATATATGGGTGTCCAACTCATTATATTGGTGATGACTCAATGGTATGATTCATATGTTGTGGTCACGAGTCACAGGATCGACTTGTAACCACCTATTCTATTTGTACAATTTTATGTTGGGGGCATTCTAGATATTTTCCCTTTTAACCTTCTTTGACAACACAACCTAAAACAACTTTTGGGACTACATTAACCTATTATTCCCAATCAAACACTCTTAAAATATCTCTCAAACTTTATTTCAAGAAAAAGTCTAGGGTTTTCTTAATATAATCAATTAAGGCTTTAAAAGGTGGTTTCTCTCCATATTTCTTGGTGTCTAAGGCATGTTACTCCTCCCTCATTGTTATTTTACAAGGGCATATGTTTTAATGTATAGTTTTATTATATTGTTATGGTTTTAAAATATAAGTTGGGGGTTTTGGATGTTCATGGTTGAATAATGTTTCTCATGGTTTAATTATGTTTTCTTTAATTCTTTTAGTGTGATCTTCACATTGTGGGATGCATATTAATGGTAAATGGATTTCAGGGTATTATGGATCCCCTAAATTTCTTAGTTATGGTTTTGAAACTTATGTTCTCTCAACCTATTTGTTAAAATGCAAATGAGAATGATATTTTGCCACAGTTTGATTTTCCTTGGAAACTTGTGTTTCATAAATGTTAAATGAAACATGAATCGGTTATGGTTTGATTTCATATAGATTTAGAAAGGCCTTGGCATCCATGGATTGATTGTAAATGGTTTTGGTAAATTGGAAATAATGGATTCTAATTTAGTTTAAAGGTTTATATGGAATGGTTAAAATTGACTTGCAAGCTCTAATATTGGTATGGTGGTACCAATGGTTAATTCTTAATTAAGAAGACTTATCAGTAAATGGTTGTGAATATGTAATTGGTGTTATTTTGGTCTTAAAGAAAGTTGTGCAGCAAAGCCATAGAAGGTGAAGGTTTAAGGGGGTCTAATACTAGAAACTCATGTTTGTCGATGTGAGGTTTATTCATGGTGACCATGTCCATGATGTCACACTTTATAATTATGGAGATGTACTAGTCATCTCAGGTTATTCTCCTATTCATACAGCTAACACGCACCGGGACCCTTTCAGCAGGGGGTGCTGAACCCATAAAGTACATGGGTGGACATTTAGGATGACAGAGCTACACAATCTAGGTTAAGATTTTGAATGCATGCTAAACCCAGTTCCCTATCCCGACACGGTATATATGTATATGTTTGATTACATATGGCTATTTAATTTGGTTTTGAATAATGACATTATTATATCTTTATGCCTGAGTACATTCTAGAGTTTACTCAGCTAATTGTCTTCGTGTGCAGTATCCCTATGCGATGCAAAAACCAACCATACTACCATTCCTCCTACTCAGTGGCTTGGATTTGGGGACAACTTTGAGTCAAATTAAAGTGGTGAGCTTCTCTAATTCAGAAGACTCTATTTCATGCTATAGACTTCTTTCATTTATTATTATTTCTTGGATTTCAATTTTGACTATAGTGGGGGGAGTATCCTAACCATAAGTTCATTGATTCTTGTTAGAGGCTTTGTTGGACTACTATGGACATGGGCAGTGTCGGTATTAGTGTTATCCTTGGTATTGGTATTGGTATTGGTTGGATATTTGGTTGTTGTTTTTTGGTTATGATTATTGACTTACTTCATTGCCCTTAGATTATTAATATTATTATTTTATCTCATTATATGTTCAGAATTTATCCAACATGGGGTGTAAGGTGGTCACGATGGGGTATTGGGGGTGGTCTTTGATTTTGGTCAGCCTCGAGATACCTAACATAACTAGGCCCTAGTTTAGGTCGTGTCAGATTAGTATTAGAGCTCTAGGTTCATGGTTTATGAGGAGTGCACAAAGCTGTGTCAAGTAGAATCTCTTTGAAGGATATCTAGTGCGGCCCACTCATAAGTGAGAGGCTATAAGTCATTTAGGTATGTTTTTCTTTCTTGTGTTATGTTTTTGGGTTGTAGAGTCTAAGGTCCTAAAATCTTCTCTAATACTGATTTGTTTGCTTTTTAGATTATGCCTCCCAGATGTTCTGAAGTTAACAAAAACTCCTCTTCCCAACCCGACAACAATGTTGATGGGACCAGTCCTACTTATACGGTCCAGACTCCGTCTAAAGGTCTAGTTCCTAATTACCCTTCTAGAGTCCCACAATTTCCCTCCAGTCCTTCTTGAGCTCCTAAGAATGATGTGATGAAGGTTGAGTTTCTTCAGTCTATTCATATGTTGGCACATTTGGTAGCTTCTCAGGCTGAGCATGGTTCTCCTATTACTCTATCTTCTGAGGCCAGAAGGGTTAACCAGTTTATGATGTTGAACCCTTGAGTATTTACTGGTGTTAAGGTTAAGGAGTATCGTCAAGGTTTTTTTAATGATATTAACAAGATCTTCCGCATCATACATGCTATAAATATAGAAGGTGTGGAATTCACATCCTACCAACTGAAAGATATAGCATACCAATGGTATGAGGAAAGGGAACAGTCTAGGGGTGACGATGCCATGTGGGATGATTCCTCTACTGCTTTTCTGGACTGCTTCATTCCTCAGGAGTTGATGGAGGCAAAGACGGAATAGTTTGTTAACATGAAGTAAGGCGAGATATTAGTTAAGGAGTATTCTTGAAGTTTCACTAGTTTCTTGATATGCTCTGGAGTTTGTTTCTAGAATGAGGGCTAGAATAAGGAAGTTCCCTTTTGGGCTATCCCGAAACTTAATTCTAGAGAGTAAGGTTGCCATATTGAATAGGGTCATAGACATCTCTAGGTTGGCTGTGTACTTGCAGCAGGTTGAGGAAGAGAAGAAGAAGCAGGCTAAAATTAGAGAAAGGAAAAATAAGAATTTTTAATTTCTTAACCAAGGAGGTGGCCAACAGTAGAGTAACAGGGATGGTGGAAAGTGGTCCAAAAAGAAGTGGGGTAATTTTGGGTCTTATTCAATAGACAGTGCTCCCTACCCAAAGTAGTCTGGTGATAAGCATTTTTATGGTGGAGATAATTATACAGCACAGTGTACCTAACTCAGGCTTGTGGAGCCTAGTCAGCTCCATCCTATCCTCTTTACAAATTTTGTGGTCGATTGAATCAGGGTTATTTTGAGAACAAAGGGACAATTTCTTCAACTATGGTTATCCAGGGCATATTATTAAATGTTTTCTTATTAGTAAGGTTGCCTTTAGGGCAAACAAGGTTCTTGTTGCCTTTTCTTCAGCTTTGGCACCAAAGGGTGCACTATTTAACTTTGGCACTGGTCAAAACCGACTCTATGCTCTCACTACCCAATAGGAGTCTGAGGCATCGCCTAATATCATGACTGGTATGTTGATATTCTTTTCTCGTGATGTGTACTAGTTAATTCATCTGGGGTGCACTCTTTTTTATATGACCCCATTTATGGTTGTGCCTTTTGGTTTCGATCCTGAGTATGTTTCAAACTTTTTTATAATTTTTACCCTGGTGGGTGACTCTGTGAAGGCTAGAAGAATATATAGGGGTTGTGTGGTATTTGATTGTGGTCGGGAGACTTTGTTGGACCTATTTGAGTTAGACATGGTTGATTTTGATTTTATATTAGGGATGGATATGTTGCACTCGTGCTACACATCTTTAGACTGTCAGAATCATAATATTGTCTTTAAATTCCCTAGTGAGTGGGTTATTGAATTGTAAGGTAGTTCCCTAGCTTTTAAGGAAAGGTTCATATCATACCTTAGAGCCTAGAGATTAATTTCCAATAGGTCTCTCTATCATCTGATCTATGTTAACGATTCTAACTCAGAGGATCCTTCATTACATTCCATCCCGATGGTGAATGAATTTCCTAGGGTCTTCCTTGATGATCTTCCTAGTGTTTCTTCTGATAGGGAGATTGATTTTGGGATAGATCTTATTTCGAACACTCATCTTATTTCTATTCCTCTTATTTAATAGTTCTAGTTGAGTAAAAAGAGCACCTAAAGGATCTTTTCGACATGGGTTTTATTTTTCCTAGTATGTTTCCGTGGGGTGAACCTATGTTGTTTCTGCATAAGAAGAAGGGTTCCCTTCGTATATGTATTAATTACCGATAATTAAATTAGGTAATGGTAAGGAATAAGTACCTTCTTCCAAGGATAGATGATTTATTTGTTCAGCTTCTGGGTGCTAAGTTTGTCTCTAAGATTAATCTTTGATTCAAGTATCATTAACTAATAATTAGAGATGTGGATATTCTTAAGACTGCCTTCCATACTCGGTATGGGAATTTCGAGTTTTTGGTTATGTCTTTTAGGTTGACAAATGCCTCGGTGGCATTCATGGACTTGATGAATAGAGTCTCCCATTTGTTTTTAGATCTATTTGCAATTATGTTCAAAGATGATATTCTGATGAACTCTAAGGGCAAGGTGGATCATACCAATCACCTCTGCATTGTATTGCTAACCCTATAAGATCAACAGTTGTATGCCAAATTCACAAAATATAAATTCTGGTTGAACGCTATCACTTTTTTGGGTCAAGTCATTTCTACTAAAGGGACCATGGCGAATCTGCAAAAAGTTTCAGTAGTTAAGTAGTGGCCTAGATCTACGAATCCAACTAATATTCGGACCTTTCAGGGTTTAGATGGTTATTGCAAGAGGTTTGTGGAGAGTTTTTCCACTATAGCTGGACCATTGACTAAGTTAACTTAGAAGAAGGTGAAGTTCTTGTGGTTAGATGCTTGTGAGGGTAATTTTGAAAAGCTGAAGAATAAGCTCACTTTGGCTCCAGTTTTAACTTTGCCTGAAGGCACTGATGGATTCGTGGTCTATTTTGATGCATCTCATGTGGGGCTTGGTTGCGTCTTGATACAACATGGCAAGGTGATAGCTTATGCCTCTAGATAGTTGAAGGTCCATGAGAAGAATTTTCTGACTCATGACTTGGATTTGTTGGCTATGGTATTTGTGTTGAAAATTTGGTATCACTATTTGTATGGAGTGCATATGGTTATCTTTTTTGACCATAATAGTGTGCAAATATGTCTTTACTCAGAATAAGCTGAACCTCAGGCAAAGAAGATGGCTTAGGTTGTTCAAGGATTATGAGATGAGTATTTACTTCCATCCAGGTAAATCAAACATGATTGTTGATGCTCTTAGAAGTTTATACATGAGGAGTCTAGCTCATATGGATAAGGGAAAGCGAGAATTGGTGGAAGATGTTCACCATTTATCTAACCTTGGAGTTTACCTCTTAGACTCTGAGGATGGTAGTATGTTTATATAAAAGGTGGCATAGCCGTCCCTAGGTGCCGAGGTGAAGGAGAATCAAGTGTTAGATCCTATCTTGATGAGGATCAAGGGTGATGTAGGTGGGAAAAATGTGATGACCTTTGAGATTAGCGGTGATGGTACCTTGTGATACTAAGGGATGTTATGTATTCCTGATATAGATAGTTTGTGAGAGAGGATCTTACCCAAGGTGCATGAGTTGATTTACACTATTTATCCTTGCTTGACTAAGAAGTATCATGACCTTAAGGAGATGTATTGGTGGAATAATATGAAGCAAGATGTGGCTAATTTTGTGGCTAAGTGCTTGGTGTGCCAGCAAGTAAAAGTTGAGCAATTGATGCCTGGAGGAATGTATCAAGAAATTGAGATCCATGTGTAGAAGTGAGAAGTGATCAACATGGATTTCATTACTGGTCTTCCTTAGTCTCAAAATCAATTTGATTCGATTTAGGTCATTGTGCATAGGATGACAATGTCTGCTTATTTCTTTCCAGCGAGGAGTAATTTCTTGATTGGGGATTATGCAAAGTTGTATCTCCAAGAGATTTTGAAGTTACTTGGGGTACCTATTTTGATCATCTCGGATCTAGGTATGTAGTTTTCATCTCACTTTTGGCGGTCATTTCAAAAAGGCTTGCGGACCAAGGTAAGTCTTAGTACTTCTTTTCACTTGCAGTCGGATGGGCAAGCAGAAGAGTCTATTTTGACATTGGAAGATATGCGTAGAGCTTGCACGATTGACAAAGTATTTGGTAAAGTTTTATGTCTATTTTTTGTTTTTAGAAGCTTCTAAGTAATTATAATTAGCTTTGGTCAATATTCAGTGATCCGTGTGTCAGATGGGAATTTCATTAATTTTATTATCTCAGAAATATCGATTTTGGATTAGAAGAATGGCTAGTTTGGGTTTCAAGGCTTGCGAGTTGATTATAAATCTTTAGAAGAGAAGTGGTCTTTAGTTGCCTAGAGTTATTTTTGGGAGTAAACTAAAGATAATGACCTGTATTGAAAAATTCGATGATTTAATTAGGTCCAACATATATTTATGATTGATTTCCACTATTCGTCCATATTTATAGGATTTCACATGAGTTGTGGGGGTTAAAATAAGTTTTGAAAAATATTGTTAGCTTGTGTTTTCTCGACACATGGGGAGCACTACCATGTGTGCATGGTTGAATATGCAACCTATAGGGTGCATGTGTATAGAAGGAATCAACCCATTGTGTGCATGTGTATAAGCCCCATTTTGATTCAAAACCTTATGTTCACCTTTTTAAGAGCTAGGAAGCTCCGATTGAGGTGTTTTTCAATGTATTTTTTTTCATATAATTATTGCTATGCGATTCGACATTTATTTCATTTATTTTCCCGAGATTATCTATCTGTTTTTTGTATCTTTGATTCATAATATGGATATTTGAGGCTGAAGTTATAAAAATAAATGTTGTTGATTTGAAGGTAAATTAATGAGCTTTCATTGATTTTTGGGCTTAAAGTCCTTGTATCATGGGTAAACTAATTTTGATAAAAAAAGTTATTGAAATTTTTTATTTTAAAGTTTGCCTGATAATGAAATTTAGGGATTCATCCAATAAGGTGAAAATTAAGTATTTTGATGTTCAGGCACAATGTTTTACTCAATTATCGATGAGATTTTAGATTTAGAATCCTTAAACTCTAGGTAAAGTGATTCTTTATTAAAACACCAATTTTAACTATTTATTTTTGGGGTTGATTTTTGAGATAATTTTAGACCTAGAACCAAAGTATATCAATATGAATATTGTTGGCCTTGTATTTGTGTAAATCTCATATTTGACTAGAATGGGCGTGTTTGGTGATAATTTTAAGGAGTAGAGATTCCATGTGATTCGACTTTGCGGGTCTTCTTTAAGGCACGTTTAGATCAACCTTTACTCTTTTTTGAGGTGTTTATACTTATGTATTTATTGCTTGTGTTTTATAAATCACTGAGGATTTGGGGATCTCACTTAGTTGATATGGCGAGAATCTCCGCGGTTACCAGAGTCTATTGATGGGTTAAAGTGATCAAAACAAACCTATTGACTTTTCTATGTACTTGTTGTTATGTTTATGATAAATTATGAATAAATGACTTATTAATTGTGAATGATTGATGTTGAGTATCTATTGAAGAGTTTGAATCATGTTTATTAGATTTTAATGAAATGATTAGAGTTTAGTAATCACTTAGAGTATAAACATATATGTAGTTATTTGATGGAATGATTAAGGTTTAGTAATGACTTAGTTTAAATATATTTTAGTTTTTTTGATGAAAATATTGGGGTTTAGTAATCATTAGGGTATAAATAGATTGTAGCTATAAATAAGGATTAAGAAAAGGAACCTTGGACTAATTTCTATGTAATGTGAATAAAAGTGGACCTTGGAACATGTTTGTTGGTGAATACTTTTCCTTGTGTTAGTATTTGGGTCTAATTGTAGCAAAATTGATGGAGGTATAAAACTTATCATGTTATGTTGTGATGGATTAGGTGAATTATCCATGTTTACACTATTTGGATCAATTGTCATTATTGTGATGTCTGTGTGTAACACCCCGAAATTGGATCCCGAGACGTCATACGGTGCTTAGGGGTAAAAGTGACCCCAAGCTAACCCTCCTACTGGCATAACTCATAAACAACTAGATAAAGTGCTTAAATCTATATAAAATCAGCGAAAACATAGAACTTCTCTGAACTTAATCAATATAAACTTAAAATTTACAAGATTACAACTCTACTTTTACCAAACGAAACTGAAACTGAATACATCAACTTCTACTGACTATCTATGAAGCCTCTAATGGTATTGAATTTAGATAGACGGGTCATGACTCCCAACTATCTAAGCTCAATACGAATAAAATAAGAAAATACAATACTTCTCGAACTATATAACCAACTCAAGCCCTCGAATCAAAAGGACTCATCACGTGCTGACTGAGAGCGGCGGACTGACTGAATGCGGTATCTGCGCTACAATTTGTACCTACATTATAAGACACTGTAGCACATAGAAATATATGAGGGTCAGTACTTTAAGAAATGTACTGAGTATGTGGGGGTGCAATGCAACATTATAAATAATATCATAATTGATTATGAAAATCATGCATGCTGATGATAATGACTTTCTTTACTTGAATTAACTGAAATATATTCCTTGTAAATCATTAATAGTAATGCAAGCATTATATATCTCACAAATCATTATACTCAACTCAAACTCTTTAACTCATGACTTAGAGTGACTCGGTAACTCATGAAACTTGAACTCTTATGGAATTGGGAGGTTCTTATAACTGACATAAACCATGTGAGCTACATGGAGTCCAATGTTTTTACCTGCTAAGGAGAGAACCCCACATTGGCGGGAGTTTCGTACTCTTGCCAGGGAGTACAACCTAAATTTATTGATCACAATCTCATACTCGACCTCTGGCCCACAATTATCAATATCAATCCTATGGTGGCACGTAGTTTCAGGGGAAATACCACATTTCCCGCTTGGTGCTAAATACTACTCCCAGACACAAGCTCAGAACGCGTTAGAAAATCCACCGCAAACATCACAAGGGTCTATCATGAAGACTAAATCAAATCTCTTTCTCATTTATCAAATCATAATCAATTTGTGGATTCCTAACTCGACTCAAATCAAATCAATATTTCTCAATATCAAAATGTATCAATTCATTAAGTCATGGTAACATCAATAACTGTGAGGAAATATCAAGACTCATTGTAACAACTCAATCTTATGAATCAGTATACTCAATAATCCAATTTTTCATAAGGAAGCTTAAAGCTTGACACATGTATTGAAAGCACTTGAAATACCAACTCATGGTAGAAACATGAAATTCACAATATTAAATATCAAGTCATAATTTGGAAATTGTAAAATAATCACGTATCAAAAATTTCAAGAAAACATCATAGAACTCATTCTTGACTCTCAAGCTCAAATATCAATATGTATATATATTCAATAATCAAACTTCTCATAGAAAATCTTAAATCATGACTCTTATCTCAAATCATTCGGAAATCATCAATTCATAATAAAAATATTCAACTCATGGCATAAGTTCTCAATTTAAGAAATAAAATGATGAAATAGTCATGTGTATCAATCTTGAATAACTCAAATATCATAAATCACTAATAAAGTAATTTGGGTGTAAACCCACTTTGCAAAATCATGAATTTCAATAGTAGAAATTAAATCTTTGGGCACAAGAATGAAAGAAGTGTTCTTCTTCAAACCCCACATACCTTGGATTATGATTTTAAGATGAGCAAGCTTGATGGGAAACTCTTCTTCACACTTTTGAGCTAAGTTCTTGATGAATTTGACTTGGAGAAATTGATTCT
This sequence comes from Capsicum annuum, assembly GCF_002878395.1. Classification (NCBI taxonomy): domain Eukaryota; kingdom Viridiplantae; phylum Streptophyta; class Magnoliopsida; order Solanales; family Solanaceae; genus Capsicum; species Capsicum annuum. The sequence goes on along the minus strand of NC_061120.1, from coordinate 144,472,720 downwards.
CGAACAACTTGGTGAAATCTTTGGAAGATTCTTGAATTTTCTTGTAGAAGATTTGATTTAGGATTTTGGAAGAAACCCTAGTTGTAGATCTTTCTTGGAAAAGAAATGAGAGAAAATGAACTTCTCTTATCTACTTGGATATATATATATAGGACAAAAGTGGGTGGAAATGACCAAAATTCCCTTGTAAAAACATCCCTTAATTGCTGGAAAAAATAGCTAATGATATTCGTGACAAGCTGTCAGGCCCGTGATAGGCCGTCACAAATTATCATCACAAAAAGGGTGGATTTTAGGATTTTCGGCTTAAGGTTGATAATATTTTGTGAAAAGCCATCACAAAAGGTTGGATTTTCTGACTTTCTACCTTAAGGTAACAACATTTTGTGACAAGCCGTCAGGCTTGTGACAAGTCGTCACAAAAGGTTGTCAAAGAGTTTCCAGGCTGACACGTTGGAGTAAAATAAGCATAACTCTTTGCTCTGATATTTGATTATGACATAATTGATATTTTTGGAAATATAATTCAATTATATATGTTTTGGTAAGTCATAGACTCAATGATTCTTAGTATAATGAGGTATATGATCATTTGAAGTTGGATATGGAAAAATCCTTCCCAAGAATTCAATTAGTAAGGAATGTTTTGATTCACCAAATCGCTAGGACATCTTTGAGGCCTTAATACAAATCACCCTTTATTAGAAAACAACTAAAGAACTATAATTTATTTCTCATGAGCTTGATTCATGGTTGCAGTATTGTTTAGAGTCTCGGGGGATTATAAAATGACTCTAAATCAATCACTGGGTGTTCGATTCAGGTGAATCTTATGTCGATGAAAATCTTATCCAATTCTCCACATGATAGAAATTTGAATTTAGGAAATTTGAATTTAGGGAAATACAACACAATATAAATAACAATCACTTTTAAAGTCATCCATATTCACTCAAAAGACGGATTTAGGCTTAAGAAATGATCGGGGCATTACACTGTGTTGGACTTGTGTAAATCTTACTATTGATTTGATTAATTATTATTCTTGTGATGCTCGATCAGGAGCCAATGTTGACTTTATTATTTCTTGGAAAGCTTATTATCATTGTGATTCTCAGTGGGGATTGGTATTGATCTTATTTGAATATTGATAGAAACTTATTATTGTGATACCCGTGTGGGGGCTGGTGTTGATCTGGTTTGAATATTAATAGTTCTTTATTATTTTTGGTGACACTCGTGCAGTGACTTGTATCATGATTTAATGAGAATTGGGTGACATGATTTCATTATACCATTGTTGAGATGATTAATTTTCATAATTGACTTTTCCATGATCATGTATACCCATTCTTCACTCATATTCATGGAACTGGTACTACTATGAATCTTGAATTTCTTTGCAAAATAAAAAGAGATATTTTATAAAAAAACCTTAGTTGAGGAATGTTCCAACAAGGTTGAGTGGTGAGATTGTGATTAGCATATAGATTGTGAAACACCCGTGGATCCACTCAGGGAGCTTAGTCTCGAATGTTGCATATAGGTTATACTTTGACCATTACATTAAATGTCATATCACTATATATTATTGCATTGCCCTTTCTCTTGGATGATATTGTGTTTGAGATATTATTATATGTTGTGTATTTATTACGACTTCATCTATTGAGACTATGGTGCCACACCAATTGATTACATGATATTTAATTTCTCTTATCTAATATTAGATTTTTGATTGGCATGGTGATTGGACATAATATACATTTTTGGTAAGATTGTCTTCTAATGTGATTTATCACTATTACTGTTGATCTTAGACTTGTACGTGTCTACCTTAATTGAACTGATAAGGCTATCATATGATTTATCCTATATACTAGAATAGGCTAAGACATTTGAATGTTAGTTTACTTGGGGGTATTCTTGGATGGATGGTGTGGTGGTTCTTACCAACACTTTGTATTAGGATCGATTGTAAATAATGTTTGCTAATTGCACGTGTTCCGTACTCACCCCTTGTTTTTATTTTTGCACTAAGTGCAGGTATTAAGTTAGTGGTTGAATGTTGATTGTGACTCCCAATGTCATATTTTCCATAGATTGAGGTGGCCACTGATGGATCTCAAAGCTTACTTAGATATTTTCTTACTTTATATTTTAGATACTCTAGTTTATGTCATTTTATTTGGTATTTAGAGCCTTTGACTAGTGATAACTAGACTTGCGATGTTGTGATGATGTTATATTTCTTTTATATAAATTGGGGGTTATTTCCATATACTCCCACCATTTTAAAATGACCTACTTTCCTTTTTATTCCATAAAAAAGAATGATCCTTTTCTTTTTGACAATTCTTTAACTCCAAATTTCAAAAAGTCAAGCTTAATATCACAAAATTAAAGGGCATTTTGTTATGTTTGACATAATTTTAATTTAATACGATATGATTCAAAAGTCTTCTTTATTTTCTTGAACTCCCTGCTAAGTCAAAATCAGTCATTCTTTTTTAAACGGAGGGAGTATTACTTTTTCAGCTTAAGTTTTTGCTTAGAGTATTGAATTTGGGTTGGGATATGCATACCTATATCGGAGGGTGTGTAAGGTGTCATCACGATCCCTATTTTAGATTTTGACACATCATGATACAGTTTTAGCTTCACTTTCATAGAGGTCGAGTTGGGTACAACATCATGTTCATGATGATGCCGACGTAATTGTTATGAGAAACCCACTTGGAGAAATTTTAATTTTAATTTTTGAACAAAGCTTTCATAATTCTATTTTGGGAGCTTGGGATCTAAGCTTGGGGAAAAAAAGAGGAGTTTTAACATTTATTCTTAAGTTATAATCCTAACCCAAAAATTACATATTCCCTGTTTATCTATCATTTAATCCATGTTTTGAATTGTGGAAATTGATCATTTTTACTCCAAAGTGAAAGTTTATATTTCATTAATTTAGGGTTAGATTAATGATCTGTAATAGCTGATTTTGACTTATGAGTTTTCAATTTATAGTTGAACCAATTTTTGACATATTTTTAGATTCTACACCGGGGTTTGGGTTTAACATTTTTACTCAAATTTTGAAGTATTTTTTGTGGCAATATAGGTGTTTATAGACTAATTTACTTACCTAGGCTACATATTTGACTAGATAAGAATCATTTGGATGCTGTAAAATAACAACAACATACCCAGTGAAATCCCATAAATGAGGTCTAGAGAGGTTAGAGTGCACTTAAACCTTACTACCGGTGAAATCCCATAAGTTAGGTCTGGAGAGGGTAGAGTGTACTTAAACCTTACTACTACCTCATAGAGGTTGGTTTGTTTCAAAAGGCCTTTAGTTCAAGTGCACTAAATCAAAGTACAATAAATAATAAAAGAATGAAGAAGACATAACAACTAATAAATGAGGCAATGCAAACCTAGAAAAAGGAGAAAACAAAAAGAAAAAAAAGGGTGATAATCAAACACAATAAACAATAGATCATAATAGATAGTAAATGCAAAAATAATGATAATACATATAGAATAGGAAAAATATCAACAAGCCTAAACCATAAAAAACATGACAACCTCCTACTACCTACCAACCCTTTACCCTAATATGCATCCTCTACACCCTCCTATATAAGGTCATGTACTTGATAACCTAAAATTGTAACATGTCTTGTCTAATTACCTTTCACTAATACTTTTTTGGCCTAACTCTAACTATCATTGTACATACCACATCCAACCTTTCACATCTCCATTCAGGTGTCTATGTATCTCCTCTTCACATGTCAAATCATTTAGAGGCTCTAATAAAGGAAAAACATATTTTGACCCTCTATACTTTACTTAAAGCAAGTTGAGCTCTCTACCCCCCCTAGATAGTAGTAAGGTCTATGTACACTTTATTCTTCCTAGATCTCACTTGTGGGATTTTACTGGGTATTATATTATTAATGTTGATTAAAGTAAGGTGAGATTTTCTTTGAGTCTTTATGAAGGTCTAGTCTGTCACTTGATCCAATAAGGTGGTAACTGATAGTGGGGGTCTCATATAAATGATATAAAAAATATACATACATATATATATATAAATATATATATATATATATATATATATATATATATATATATGTGGGTTCTGATGCCATGTCATGATTTACTTGAATAATTTGCTTGTTTGGAATGATTTAATGGCATGTAAGCATGATTTATGGAATATGTGACTTCTTTTGACTCTATATGTAAGTGATGGTTTTACTCTTCTTTGTAGATTTAGAGTCGTATTACGATAATATAACAACAATACGCCTAATGTAAACCCACATAGTGGGATAACAATTTGTGATAATATTGTGCTAGTTATATATCAAACTAATTTGAAGTGTTGGTATGAATCAAAAAATTGAAAAGTGAGAATCTAGTGATAAATAAATTAATTGTCTTCTATGAGTTGTATGTGACTTAAAATTTGTATTTTTTATTCTGGGGTTGATATTGTACACTTGCGTTGCTTTAGATTAAGGTACATGGGTGTGTCCACACTAGCCATATTATTGAGATTAGAGATATATACTATATTATTAGGATTAGAGTGCATTCTTGCACAATATATGTATGGATCGGAGTGCATGCCTTCCCAATAGATAGACCTCATGTACTCCTCAAAGGTCATGATTGCCCAACATGGTAGGGGTGTATATACAATATATTCATTTAACTCATTACCATCTTATTTCTTTTTGGTTGAGATTACATAAAGTATGTTCTTAAGTGTTGAGATCTTGAGTTAGTTCTTATATAATGTTGATTGAGAGTCAAATATTATATTGACTGAACTGTTGTTTCGTTTAGCTGCTAGTTGGGGTCTTTTATAGTCTTTCCTTTTTTATGTTAACTATATTTTTTTACTTGTTAAACCTGTTGTTCCTATCTTTAGATGCTAGTCCAAGTCTTTTATGAAGGCGATTTGTTATTTGTGAGTATGTACTGAATAGGACAATATATGATCGAACATCATCATCACTTTATTTACGTATCAGTTAACAATATTGTGTCATGAACCAAATATGGGTCATGATGACACTTATCACAAGTGACCCTTAATAAGTAAGCTAGTCACCTAACTAGGTACAAAGAAAACAACATTGATAATAACATGAACCTAAGTGAGACTTCAAGACTTCTCTCTCTCTCTCTCTCTATATATATATATATGTATGTATATATGTATGCATACCAAAAAAATGAATGTATGAAGAAATATATAAACTGCCCAAAACCTTGTATCATAATATACGATCAATCTAAGTACAAAGCCAAAACTGAAAGTACAAAATCTATATCAGACCCAAATAACGATACAAGTAAGATAAGTGAGATTCAAAAAAAATCTGCCCTGAATAGTAGAATGGTCCAGTACTTCAAATATCACCAATCAAAAACATGATCTCAACCTTCACGTATTATAATAGTGTTAGGATCTGCACTGAAAGGGCATAGTAAGAGTGAGAACGGTCTACTTGTACTTAGTAAGTATCATATACACTTACACATCACCTACAAATAAAAAAGTTCCAAACGGTAGATCACCATCTTCACTAATAGTTCTAACGTATATAAGAATCACAAAAGAGGTAACAACATAAATATAAAAGAGAAAAATAAATGGAAGCCACACACAAGTCAAGGAAACTAAAAAAAGAAAGAAAGATATGTATGCAATACAATGCTATATGGATGGAATGAATCGAGAAATCCATTGCATGACTTTTCATAAACACCCACCGAGTTTGCAGCTACTAGGTAGGACCCATGGGGGTTTGCATCCCATCTATTGTTCTTATATCTCAATATAAATGTCAATCATAACTCTCCTCTCTGATTGTGTTTATAGAGAGAGTTTTAATCTAAGTGTCTTATTTTACATCAAAAATAGTGTTTTCCAGTGGTACCAATATCTCATGAATATATATGTTTAGAATGACAATGTAATGCTCGCAATCAACTCAAATTATAATATCCAATCCATCAAACATGGAATATATAAAAGTGAGTCTAGAAATCAACTCAGTATGTCCATAATTCATATTTAGCAACTCTAATTAGGTACCATTCGAATAAATATGCATACACATATCATTAATAGCATATCAAACCCTGAATCATGTATTTTATCATGATAAAAGAAACCAATTCTTAAATAAGGCCTAAATAGCAAAATAAGCCTCCGCACGAGCATGATATCTAGAATTAAAGGCATTTAGATGCACAAATAAGCGATTTAAGCAACACTCAATGCCAGATATTGCGAGTCAACAACAATAACATATAATCCCCTACATGGGAACAAAATATTATAAATAGTTTTAAAATGTAAATCCCATAGTTATTTTCCCCAATCCGTAGCATACTTTACCTATTCATTAACCACCCAGCTCAATCTGAAAGAAGTTAAGCCATAACCTACCTCAAAACGATGAAATTCTACTCTAAAGTGATTTAACACGAAGCCTTACCCTTATAAATACCCTCATAATAAACTTCAATACTCAAATATAACATCTACACATTACAATAAATCTAACGATACCTATTTCGCCTATATTCAGGGCCAAAATGGGTATGAAAAATGAGTTAAAAAATGTAACATATAAATTTGAATTTTATTTAAAAAATATATTCCCCAAGGTTATAGGATTCTATGAGATAAAAACCATACAAAACAGATTATAATTGAGGTCCAAAGCGAAGAAAAATCCTTTTGAAACTTTTCTAATAAAACCCCTATTCTTCCACTTTAAAATCATGATTTAAAGGTGTTTTTGAAGATAAATCCATGGAAAATAGTGAAATTGTGATTTTAGAAGTTACCCACATAAAAATCAATGTCGAAACCCTTAAAAATTGCCTTTCTCAAAGCTTGGAGGTCCAAGATTGGAGAAACTGCAAAAAAAAGGATTTTATACTATTAAGTGAACAGTGACTCAATATTCTGGGCCCCTCCTCACAATTAGGAGGATCAATGTTGATCGACAATGAGTCTGGTTGTTAAGATTCAAATGAACATGAGTGGCACTATAAGACCCTATAAAATTTTGATCATTTTAGTTTGGATCCTCCTGTTTTTATCCTATTAACTTCTTACTTGAATTATGATGAGGGATGTTAAAGAGGTGTTTTGGAAAAATTTTAGAATTTCTGGGTAGGGTTCGGGGTTATTTTGGAACCCCCAAGGTAGTGAGGTTCCATGAGAGTGGAGTGCCATACCATTTGTGCTCTGCGATAGAAGCGTGGCACGCTGGCTGCGGTCTGTGATAGTGGCATGCTATGACGTTATGCAATTTTCATCCATTTTTGTTTTTTTCCTCTTTGGGAAAGATATTTTTTTCCCTTTGCCACTTAAATGACTTTAAAATACCTAAATGGCCCCATTTCTTTTAGTTATGAAGATCAAACATTATTCTTCTCCTCCTTAACTCCCACGTCAAGAAAATTCAAGGGTTTTATAAGGATTTCATCATTTGGGTCCTAAACTACAATTCCTCTTTGACTTCTTCTGTATTTCAAGCATGTTACTCATTCTGTAACTTGTATTTTACATTGTGGCATCAAATTAATCAATATTTATGTGTTTTTAATGATGGTTTTAAAATTGGATTGAGGGTTTTTTTTGTTAATACTTGATTACTTTTTCTTGTTTTTAATGTATTGTTCATGCTTTAATTAATGAATTTTAGAAATGAATTAGTGCATTGTTCTAATGGTTGAAAAAGGTGACATGGGTTTTACTAAATTAATGAAATTTTGGCATGGTATTGACATTAACTTCAAACCATATTTTAATCTTGGGTTTGAATTGTAACGCCCCAGAAAATAGGTCCCGGATCATCACATGGTGCTTGAGGCTATGAGTAGCCTCAAGCTAACCCTTTGAGCTATTTCATTCAGTTCAACACGAATCAACGGAGTTTCCATAAATAACCCTAAAATATCAACAGAGTAATCATCATCCAAGAATAAAAGAATTTCAGAAAGATAAAAAAATACGACTTATTAGTCAACTCCCAACATCTATACTAGTTTGACAAGCCTTTAAGAAAATCAATAAAACCAGCGAGCCATTGTGACATGCACCAACTGAATCATACTCAGTTATCAAATATAAATAATTCCATGAAACCAACATCAGACATCAAGTCCTCAGAACATGAGGACTCGCCACGACAGAGGATGTAGAACAATGTGCCCAAAGAATCTCTGTCGAACCAGGAACTGAGTACCTGAACCTACATTCTGAGAAAATGCAGCCAACATCTGAAGATGTAGGTCAGTACCATGGAAAGGAACCGAGTATATGGGGGTGTATGCAGTTGTATAAACATCATCATCATAAATATTTATAAGAAATATACAGGATGTATGAAAGACTCACACAGCCCGAAGAAAATCACCATAATCATGAGAGGATGAAATAAGTACAATAACACATGTAAGTCGTCATATAATTTGTCAATCACTTTCAGTTCATCAAGAATATCAATTCTCATAATGTAAATATCATTTAAATCTTTCGAAAGAATAACTTTCTCAATTCCACTTTCAAATCACTTCACCATTCACCATAAACACAAGGAAACACATTGGGAGATCTTATAACCAACATAAACATGTGAGCTACATGGAGTCCAACGTACAACCCACGTTGGGGAGAGCTGTCCTATCCTTGCCATCACAGTAGGACTATCGGTATAAAATCTACACAAACTAGTGATCACTATATAAATCAGCCTCAGGCTCACTCCTACGGTGGAACATAGTTCTATGGAAGTAAGGTCGCTTTATACCTCCCTCTCGGTGCTAAAGATTTCTCCCAAACTTAGCTCAGATCATTTCAAAGACAATTTATAACAAAATAATTTCAGTAATATACAAATTACGATGGGAGCCATCATGCTTCCCATCTATCAAAATCAACCACGTTGTGGATTTCTTTCACACTCGAGTTCAAAACAACTCCATTAAGACCAAAAGGTCAGATCATTCAAAATATCTCAAATATTCAACATCAACGTGCTTATAACACACACTTTCTAAAAAACACAATTTCCAATGGGGATTCACGACCCAAATATCAAAATTATGATAAATATCATTCAAGATTCATTCTTTATATCCCCACACATGTAAATTCATCTTTCAAAATCATAAATATCAAGATTTCATAATAATAATCATAAGATATGGGGTCATGCTTTAAATTCGTAAAAATCAAATAAAAATCATACCTTTGTAAAGAAAATTACTTTTGGGCACAAGAACGAAAGAGAGTTCTTGTTGAAAAACCCCACATACCTTAAATGATGAAATTTAGATCGATACTCGTTTTTGAGATGTTAATCATGCCTTTGAATGATGGTTCTTGGAGTTCTTGAACTAGGAACTTGGAATCTTAAATAAATGTGCAGAATTAATGGTGAACTTTGGAGGTTCTTGAAGTTGGATGTAGGAGCTTAGGGTTTTCTGTTTGAAGGAATTTGATGAAATATAACATATAATGCTTCTAATAGGCTTTAATATAGGGTTTGGAAGGATTTTGGGTGAGAGAGAATTACCAAAATGCCCCTACAAATAAAATAATTCTTGAATCTGTCCTTTGGTGGACTGTTTTGTCTGAAGTTGATCAACCATAACGTTTTACTCTGATATCCAAATTGGATAAAACCAATTTCATTAGAAAGAGGGATATCATATCTTTCCGTTGATATATAGTATCTCACCCAGATCATTGTTTACAAGGAGTTATGATCATTTGAAGTTGACCCAAAAATTTGCTTTTGATAGGCTGAAGTAGATCGACCATAACTTTTTTCTCCGATATACAAATTGGATGAAACCAATTTCATTGGAAAGAGGACTCATAGAGATTTCCGTTGATATTAAGTAGATCACCTAGATCATTATGTACAAGGAGTTATAATCATTTAAATTTGGAGAAAAAATACGCTAGGCCTCAGTACTTTTTCCTGCACGTTTTACTGTTCAGCTTCTCAAGTTGCACTCTCACCAGATTGGTTTTGCCACAACACCTTGACCAAGGGAACTTCATTGTTCCTTAGTCTTCGGACATTGAAATCATGAATCTTAACAGGAATCTCATCAAAAGAAAGATTTTCTTGAATGTCAGCACTCACAGAGGAATCCATTACCACAACATCGCTAATATGCTTTCTAAGCATGGAGACATGGCATATTGGATGAATAGAGGACAACTCGAAAGGTAACTCGACCTCATAAGCTACCTTACCAACACGACTAATAATTTTGTAAGGACCAAAATAACGGGGACTAAGCTTCCCCTTCTTTCCGAATCTCTTCACCCCCCTCATGGGTGAAATTTTAAGATACACTAGGTCACCTACTTCAAACTCAAGGTCTGTCCTTATAACATCCGCATATGACTTCTGATGACTTTGTGCAGTTTTCAACCTTTCCCTAATCAACTTAACTTTTTCCATAGCCTCAAATACCAAATCAGGACCACTAATAGCCGCTTCACCCACCTCGAACCAACCTATGGATGATCTATACTTTCTCTCATATAAGGCTTCAAACGGAGCCATGCCAATACTAGAGTGGAAACTATTATTGTAAGCAAATTCTATCAACGGTAAGTGATCATCCCAACTTTCCTTAAAGTCCAGTGCACAAGCTCTTAACATATCATCTAAGGTCTAGATGGTCCGCTCAGCTTGACCATTGATCTGAGGATGAAAAGCAGAACTCAAAAGCACTTAGGTACCAAGACCCTTCAGAAAATCTTTCCAAAATTGCGAAGTGAACTGAGTACCCCTATCCGAAATGATAGACAAGGGAACTCCATGCAGTCTGAATAGCTCTCGAATATACAATCTAGCGTAATCCTCAGCAGTATATAAAGTATGAACAGGCAAGAAATGAGCAGACTTAGTCACGAAGTCTATATTTATCTCTTTCTGCTTCCAGGTAGGAATACTAAACTCTTCCATCATACCACTAGGTCTTTGGTGCTCAACCTTAACCTGTTGGCATATTGCACACTTAGCTACAAACGTTGTTATATCTTTCTTCATGCCACTCCACCAATAGGTCTTTGGTGCTCAACCTTAACCTGTTGGCATGAATAGAATATCGCACCCCGTACGCTTCAGCCATAATCTTCTGTCTCAGATCATTAATATTTGGGACACACAATCTACCCTATAATCTCAACACACCATCTCTCCCTTGGGAGAAAACTTCTACTTTTTGGCCGTTGACTATCTCCTTCAGTTTGACCAAACTAGCATCTAAGTATTGCTTTTCCTTCACTTCTGAAACCAAGGAGGATTCGAAACTACTCTGAATCCCTATACTACCTTCAGTAGAGTCAAAAAAACCTAACCCCTAATCTAGACAAACGATGTACATCATGAGCCAACTCTTTCTTACCTTCTACCACATGCGAAACACTACCCATGGACACTCTACTTAGGGCATCCGCCATAACATTGGCCTTTCTCGGATGGTACAACACACTCATATCATAGTCCTTTAACAATTCTAACCATCGTCTCTACCTAAGATTTAATTTTCTCAGGGTAAACACATAATGCAGACTCTTATGATCAGTGAAAATATCAACATGGATACAAATAGTGTCTCCAGATTTTCAAAGCAAACACAACAGCAGCCAACTCAAGGTCATAGATGGGGTAATTTTTCTCATGGGGTTTCAACTGTCTAGAAGTATAAGGTATCACCTTACCCTTCTGCATTAATACGTAACCTAACCCAACTCTCAAAGCATCACAGTACACCACAAATCCATCAAGACCATCAGACAAAGTCAAAATAAGGGCTGAAGTGAGTCGACTCTTCAACTCCTGAAAACTCTTCTCACAAGATTCGGACCACAAGAAATTTATTTTCTTTTGTGTCAACTGATTCATAGGAGACACTATAGAGGAGAAACCCTCAAAAAAATGGCGGTAATAGCCAGCTAAACCCAAGAAACTTTGGATATTAGTCAGAGAAATAGGTCTAGGCCAATTTCTAACAGCTTCAGTCTTTTGGGGATCAAATCTAATACCCTTGGAGGAAATGATATGACCCAGAAAAGCAACTGACCTTAGCCAAAACTCACACTTATTGAACTTAGCAAACAACTTGTGATCTCTAAGGGTTTGCAAGACAGTTCAGAGATGATCAGAATGTTCATCCTCACTACGGGAGTACACCAGTATATCATTGATGAACACTATGACAAACATATCTAGATATAGTCTGAACACTAGATTCATGAGGTCCATGAAAGCTGCTGGGGCATTAGTTAACCCAAAAGACATAACAAGAAACTCAAAATGGCCATAAAGAGTTTGGAAAGTGGTTTTCGGGATGTCACACTCCTAAACTTTGAGTTGATGATAGCCAAAATGAAGGTCTATCTTTGAGAAATAACTTGCTACTTGCAATTAGTCAAACAAATCATCTATTCTCAGAAGGGCGTACTTATTTTTTATGGTGACTTTATTCATTTGGCGGTAATCAATGCACATACGCAAGATCACCCCAAGGAGAAACACTGGTCCTTATGAAACCCTTATTTAGTAGATCTTTGAGTTGCTCTTTTAACTCCTTAAGTTTTGCAGGGCCATACAATAAGGAGGAATAGAAATAGGCTGAGTATCGGAAAGAAGATCAATCTCGAACTCTATCTCTCTATCAGGAGGTATCCCTGGGAGATCATCAAAAAGACATTAGAAAACTCATTGACGACGTTAACAGACTGGAGAGTTAGAGTCTCAGACTTAGTGTCTTTGACTCTAACAAAATAGTAAATACACTTCTTGGAAATAAGCTTTCTAGCTTTAAGGTAAGAGATAAAATGACTCTTGGGTGACACAGAATTCCCAGACCACTCAAACACGGATGCACCCAAAAAATGAAACTTGACCACTCGGGTCCGACAATCAATAGAGGCATAAGAAGAATACAACCAGTCCGTACCCAGAATCACATCAAAATCTACCATGTCTAACTCAATCAGATCAGCCAACAAGACTCTATAAAGAACGGTAACAGGATACTTTTTATACACTTTTCTGGGAAACAATCGAATCACCCACTGGGGTAAAAACTAGGATAGGCTCAGGAATAATCTCAGGACTCATTTTGAAATTCATAGCAATCAAAGGTGTAACATATGAAAAACTGGATCCAGGATCCAACAAAGCATACACATCAAACTAGAATATATGAAGCATACCAGTAATAACATCGGGAGAGTCCTCCTATTCCTAGTGGGATGGTAAAGCATAAAATCTATTCTGGTGCTACCCACAAACATTGCTAGAAGAGGCGCCCTGAGTTGGGGTAGGCGAGTCGCTAGAACTGGAGCATTAACGGTCTGAGTCTGGGTCTGAAGGCGATAGTCACGACGCCCTTATCCATCCTATGGACAATCTCTAGCTCTATGACCCATGTCACCACATCAGAACCAACCCCTCTTCTTACCCCAACACTCAACTGAATGAGCCCTACCACACTTAGGACACAGGGGACGATTTACCTTACTATCAGCACTATACTAGAACCTAGATGCATATGACCTGCTACCTTGCTCTTGTCTATCTCTAGGCATGGGAGCACTAGCAGATGACGGTGCTGGCATAGAAAAACGATCCTGATACTGAGGGCGACTCCCTCCGTACGATCTAGTCTGACCTTGTCCGTGTTGCTTGGACCTAGCTCTCTTATTCCCTCTGATTCTACCTCTCTCCTTAATCTTGTCTGCCTCAATCTATTGGACATGAGTCATTAGTCTAGAAAGATTCATCTCACTATTCAGCATAGCAAACCTACACTCCTTCACCACATAACTAGACACTCTAGTCACAAACTTACTCATACTAGCCCAATTATTAGCTACTAAGTCAGGAGCATACTTGGCCAACTGATTGAACTTTAGACAGTACTCCCTAACAGTCATAGAGCCCTGTCACAGGTTCATAAACTCTTCCACCTTTGCCTCCTTTATCTCCAAAGGGAAAAACTTCTCTAGGAATGCATCTTGGAACTCTTGCCAAGTCATAGGGACAGCTTCCTCACCTCTACCTTTCATCCAAGCAACAACCCAGTCATAAGCAAGGTCTTTCAACCTATACACAGCCAACTCCACACTATGTTCCTCAGATACATGCATCACCTGACTAATCTTCCGTACCTCCTCTAAAAACAATCGTGGATCCTCATCATACTTGGAACCATAGAATTCTGGTGAATTCATCTACATGAAGTCACGGATCCTGGCAGCAGATGAATCACCTCCCTGCTGCTGTGGAGCCGATGTCGGGTTGTCCTCAACATTTGTAGTAACAGCTTGGGCCAGCGCTTGAAAGGCTACCTGAAATTCAGCATAAGACACGTTTTCATTCAATGGGTCAGCGGGTTGAGGTTGCTAACCATCATTATTTCTTCTCGCTCAACGTGGAGGCATATTTCTAAAAGAGAAGAGCACGAATCAATAGCAGATAGAGACACTTTGAGCACGATAGAATTCTAAAAGAATGAATCACATTTTTTTCTAAAATGTCTTGTTGCCTCTTGCTCATAGATGTGGCGCGCTACACACCGATGATCAAGACTCTACATAATGCGGCTTGTCAGACTCCTTAGATACCTTAAAACCTTAGGCTTTGTCTTGTAGCCTCTTTCTTATAGATGTGGAGATCAATGACACCTTAAAACCTTAGGCTTTTATACCAAGTTTGTAACTCCCCAAAAAATGGGTCCCGGAGTATCACATGGTACTTGAGGGTATGAGTAGCCCCAAGCTAACCCTTTGAGCCATTTTCATTCATTTCAACATGAATCAATGGTGTTTCCATAAATAACCCTCAAATATCAACAGAGTAATTATCATCCAAGAATAAAAGAATTTCAGAAAGATAGCAAAATATGACTTATTAGTCAACTCCCAACATCTATTCTAGTCTGACAAGCCTCTAAGAAAATCAATAAAACTAGCGAGCCATTGAGACATGCCCCAACTGACTCATACTAAGTTATTAAATATAAACAATTCCATGAAACCAACATCGGACATCACATCCTCGAAACATAAGGACTTACCACGATAGAGGATATAGAACAGCGAGCCTGAAGAATCACTGTCGAACCTAGAATTAAGCACCTGAACCTACATTTTGAGAAAATGCAGCCCATATCCTAAGATGTGGGTCAGTACTATAGAAATAAACCAAGCATATGAGGGTGTATTCAGTTGTATAAACATCATCATCATAATATTTATAAGAAATGTGCAAGATGTATGAAAGAGTCACACAGCTTGAAAAAAATCATCATAATCATGAGAGGATGAAATAAGTACAATAACACATATGAGTCATCATATAATTTGTCAATCACTTTCAATTCATCAAGAATATCAAATCTCATAACGTAAATATCATTTAAATAATTTGAAAGAATAACTTTCATAATTTCACTTTCAAATCACTTCACCATTCACCATAGACACAATAGAACACACACACACTGGGGGATCCTATAACCGACATAAAATATGTGAGCTACATGGAGTCCAACGTACAACCCATATTGGGGAGATCCATCCTATCCTTTCCATCGGAGTAGGACTATCGATATTAAATCCACACAAACTAGTGATCACTATATAAATCAGCCTCAGGCTCACTCCTACGGAGGCTCGTAGTTCTAGGGAAGAGAGGTTGCTTTATACCTCTCACTCAGTGCTAAAGATTTCTCCCAAACTTAGCTCAGATCATTTCACAGACAATCCACAACAAAACAATTTCAGTAATATATAAATATACATCGGGAGCTATCATGCTTCCCATCTATCAAAATCAACCACGTTATGGATTTCTTTCACACTCGATTTCAAAATAACTCCATTAAGACCAAAAGGTCAAATCATTCAAAATATCTCAAATATTAAACATCAACGTGCGTGTAATATACACTTTCTAAAAAAACACAATTTTCAATAGGGATTCACGATCGAAATATCAAAATCATGATAAATATCATTCAAGATTCATGCTTTATATCTCCACACATGTAAATTCATCTTTCAAAATCATAAACATAAGGATTTCATAATAATCATCATAAGATATAATTTCATGCTTCAAATTCTTTAAAATCAAATAAAAATCATGTCTTTGTAAAGAAAATTACTTTTGGTCACAAGAACAAAAGAGAGTTCTTGTTGAAAAATCCCACCTACCTTGAATGATGAACTTTAGATCGATACTCATTTTTGAGATGTTAATCATGCCTTTGAATGATGGTTCTTGGAGTTCTTGAACTAGGAACTTGAAATCTTGAATAAATTTGCAAAATTAATGGTGAACTTTAGAGATTCTTGAAGTTGGATGTAGGAGCTTAGGGTTTTCTTTTTGAGGGAATTTGATGAAATATAACATATAATACTTCTAATAGGCTTTAATATATGGTTTGGACGGATTTTGGGTGATGGGTAATGACCAAAATGCTCCTAAAAATCAAATAATTTTTGAATCTGTCCATTGGTTGACTGTTTTGATAGTCTAAAGTAGATCAACCATAACGTTTTACTCCGATATCCAAATTGGATGAAACCAATTTCATTAGAAAGAGGACTCACATATATTTCCGTTGATATATAGTATCTCACCCAGACCATTGTGTACAAGGAGTTATGATAATTTTAAGTTGATCCAAAAATTCGATTTTGATAGGCTGAAGTATTTCGACCATAACTTTTTTCTCCGATAGACAAATTGGATGAAACGAATTTCATTGGAAAGAGGACTCATAGAGCTTTATGTTTATAAATAGTAGATCACCTAGATCATTATGTATAAGTAGTTATGATCAGTTAAAGTTGGAGAAAAAATACGCCAGGGCTCAGTACTTTTTCCTGCACATTTTGCTGTTTACTACTATTCATGGTTCGATCGTAATGTTCATAAATCGTTGCTCGGGTGTCCATTTTGGATGATACTCATATTTTTGGGAAGATTATTCGATATTATACGTAATGGTATCATAATCTAAGACATTCCGCATGAAAAATTTATAATTCATTCTAGAAGATAGAACCCAACATATTTACGCACAAAATTTTAATGAAAAATTTCCTGGGGTATTACATGAATATGGAATTTTTTACATAATTTAACTTATCTTTTGATATCAATACATTGCATTAAAGGATAAATGGAAAGGGGACAAAAAAGGATTTTAAATGCCCTTGGTGGGTATAATTTTGGAGTGTTGATGTGGTATAGAAATATAACACTTTCGATCCTTAAAACAAGGAAAATATGCAAGTTTCTAATGATATTTTGTTAGATATGATTTTTTTGGGTGTGTTTTGTAGGAAATATTGTTTTGGATGTTAAATTCATGAAAAAAGATGAAAAAGGGTGTTTTTAGCTACTTATGGGATTAATTATGGATGTTGGGGAATTTTTGGAATTGATTGTGATCAAAGCATGTGCGGGAATTCAAGAAGAGCTAAAAAATAACTTTCAACACATGCTAAGTCAACATGCGCTCTACATATACCAATGTGGACTGCAAGTAGGAAAAGCATGTGTCATAAGTCCAAAATATTGAGAGCTAACCTGCAAGAAATTTTCGTCTGGACACATGCGATCACTACATGCGCTCAAGGACAACCCACATAAAGAGACCACATGTATCCACCTACACATTTTTCTCCTATTTTGTTTGAACATTCGTTTTAGGGTTTCCTCATGTACTATAAATTCCCCTTATGTATTTTTTAGTAGAAGTTATGCACTCTTGATTCTTAAAAACATATTTTTATTTTGAGATTTGATTTTAGTCATAGAATTCTCTTATATTGATTTTAGTTGATTTATTCAGCTTTGATTTTAGGTTTTTACTTTTGATTATTATGATTTCATCTTATAATTTCAATCATGAATATTGTCGATTGCTTCGCAAGAATGACCAACTAAAAACTCTTAGCTAGGGTTGTGGGAACCCTGATGGATTAATAAAGTAGGGGAAGTGCTATTATTATTCTAAACCGATACCCATGCATGCATTGTATTATCTTTACTTTAATAGTTATCTTCAAGTTTTAAAATATTAAGATCCCACCTAGATTATTGCTACTTACTCCAAAAGAGGAGTGGTGACTAGGAAAAAATAATGGCAATAGTAATTTGGAGTTTAACTATCGATCCACGCTGCTAGGTTTTATCCTAGTAAGATGGTTAGATTTTACCTAATAAATAGAGACTAAAAAGGTACCATTTTACTGGGATCAAGATAAGGTTAGTAAGGCTCCATCCTAAGACCCAAAAGGTAAAGGGTTAAATCCTTCTACTTGTCCAAAAGACTGTAGAAGGTACATAACTTAACGATTCTGCATGCAAGGCATCGGGTTAGTTCAATAAAACATGATAAGCCTATAGAGTTAAGAAGATAGGGAGAAAACGATCCTAGTATTCACCTATACTTATTTACAATCGAAGTTGATATTCGTTACTTGTTTGATATTTCTATTCAAAACTCCCCATTTACTTTTCTAGTTTTGCTCGTCGATTTCAACAATTGAGATCCATGATTCCATGAATTCCCTTGGGATTGGGTTACTATATTTGGTAGCGATCATATCATTTTCTAAGAGGAGGTGTAGTTTTGTCGTCATCAAATTTTGGTGATGTTGTCAGAGAATACAGTATTGATTTGTGAATTGAGTTTATTGCAGTTCTCGGGTGTTTCATTTTGTTTTTGTTCTTAGTAGTGTATATGCTGGTGTATAACTAACACATGAAGTGGAGGCAATCCTTTACTCTGAGTGAATCTAAATCCAGGGAAGATCCTACAAACACCTAGTAGGATGATGGAATAGAAAAGAGATAATAATGGGTCTGTGATAATGTGCCTCCCTCTCCTCAAAGAAGTTTAGGACATAGTTGGCCAAAAGAATGAGGTGTTATTAGCATAAGTTTATAATCGGGGGAGGGAATAATATTGTCAACACTTAGTAAGAGATACAGACCACCGAGCAGCAAACGGTAACCAGAATAGAGTTTAAAGTGGCTATGCTTAAGAGTTCCCAATGTACCATTATTTGTTACCATATGTGGATGATGATGAGGATTTTGGGTACATTGAGCCAACAAAGACAAGAGCTATCATTCCTCCTATTTTACCCCTTTGAGTTAAGTTCAACTTAACCAGTGTTGTGATCCAGCTCTTATATTTAAAGAGTGAATTTCAAGGGTTTCCTATAGACTATGCAAACATGCATCTATCCATCTTTACTGGTATTTGTCCTTCTTATACAAATCTAAGGGTGAATCAAGAGGCATTCAGGATAAGGTTGTTCCCTTTATCGCTTATTGGAGAAAATCTTTATGGTTAGGGGAACTTCCAAGAAGATCTATCATTATGTGGAATAAGTTATACAAAAAATTATTAAACATGTTATTTCCTTTATTCAGGATGTTGCACCTTAAGGATGAGATTTATAATTCCAGGCAACTACAGTCAGAGTACATTTATGAGACTTGGTTTAGGTTCAAGAAGAAGTTAAGTATGGTGCTGAACCATCAAATTTTAGCGGCAAACTTATTGGATTTATTGTATAGAGCCCTGACCATCAGTTCCAGAGCCATGGTAGACACTATCTCTAAAGGAGCTCTTATGAGATTACGTTGGAAGGTATCTTCTAAACTTTTAGGCCAGATCTCTTTCACTAACTAAGGGTGGCAAACTCGGGAGGCTGAAAGGTTGGTGCCTACAGTGAATAGAGAGTAGCTGATGATTCTATAGTATAAGAGATTTTGCTACTATGGACTGATCTTGGGTTGCTGGCTAAGCAGTTTATGACTGCAGATACTGAGAAAGTGAATGCAGTAGGAGCACAGGGTGCAACTTCCAGAGCTTATGAATCTTAATTAGAAGAGGAGGCTAGGTATCCAAATCGTCAGTTGGTGGGTTTCCAAACCCATGGACAAGGAAACCAGGGTCGTAGTAATGATAAATATAGAGACCATAGTAGGGACAAAGATGGTGAATGGAGATGGAGAGATAATTGCAAAGAAATGAGAGATAGGTATATTCTGCCTAGCAGACGAGATACAAAATCAATAATGGAAGAAATATTGACAAAACTAGTGAAGGAGAAATAATGTTAGGAGGCTATCCTTAAGGGGATCAAGGCTGATATTTTAGGTTTGACCCAGAGGGTTGAGTATCAGCAACAGATACCAAATGGTTAGGCATCATATTGGATAGATGTCTGCCACTTTGTATCAAAGGCAGATTGGGTACCCTCCTGAGTAAAATGGTGCATAATCCTCCAAACATCAATCATTGTCTAGTTATCACCACTTAATATGGTACCACTAATAATGATCCTCTCTACATATTATTGAGGAGTTAAGGATTGATAACACTAAGACCGATGAGACACCTGAGGTAGAGTCTGATAAGTCGATATGGGGTTTTGATAATTTTAAGTATGATAGTGGTGAGAATTGGGTTGTCAAGACTAATAATCATGAGCATCCTTATATTGCAACCCCTTCCTTACCATTAGTTATAAAGAAGGAGGATCCTGGAATAGTTACCATTTCTTGTTCTATTAGGCCTTTTAATTTCAAGCAGGCCTTATCTGACTTAGGATCATGAGTAAATGTGATTCCACTGGTTTTATACAAGCTATTGAGAATGGGGGAACTCAATCCTACATGAATAAAGTTGTTGATGTCTAACTTATCTATGAAAAAACTGATGGGTATTGTATGTGTCATAGAAGTAAGGGTGGTATCTTTTATGTTCCTTTCTATTTCATGGTTATTGATTGTGAGGTAAATTCTTAAGCCTCTATTATAGTAGATAGACCTTTCTATCCACTGGAAGGGTGTTGATTGATATGAACTTAGGGGAGAGAACCTTCAAACTAAATGATGAGCAAGTAGTTTTTGATGTGGGTTAATAGTGTAACAGCTAGATGATATACGAGTTGTGTTTGTGTTGGACACTATAGAGGAAGATGTTGTTATAGAGGCTAGTGTGCCAGATATACTATGTGTTGAGAAGAAAATAGAGGTGACAGGTGCTTGGCTACAAATTGTTGAGACAGAGGTGGTGACATTATATTAATAGATCCTTCTATAGGTTCGAACTACATTTGAGACGGTTGAGGCTAGATTACAGTCTGCACACTAAAATTTGATGTTAGAGCTACGAGCTAAGTTTCACATGCACATATATGCTTTTTAGGGTCGAGTATCGACCTAGTTTATAAGGATTAAGATACCAGATCTAGGAAATATTTAAGAGGAGATAAACCTATATAGAGCAGAGTTATAATCTCTCATAGAGAGTTATATATTAGTTATCCCTCCAGTTATATCCCCAACTATTTAGACATCACCGCCACATGGTCCCAGATACTTTGATTTATTCCTATAGAATGATATGGCGGTTGTCATAGTTGGGACAAAGAGATATTGAGAAGAGGAACTGCAAAATCCAGATTGACCATATGAGTAAGTCCTAAAAAAATCTACCTATAATTTGATGGAGACTATGTTTGTAGATAAGCAGAGGCCAGACAAGCTAGCTGCGTGTGCATCTTCTCATAGTGCACCACCGCCACCCTAGCATCTGCCAGTGGATATACCCCCATTTGGGGAAGATTATGACACGGACATTTAGTGCATCCTAGGTAAGTCCTCATTTCCTTTTATTTATATTATTTTATTGTATTAAATACAGTGGGTAACTTTTAGTTGAGGGTGGGGTATACCATAGCCACTGTAGGTTTTTGTTATCGTGCTTCTTTTCCTGTCAGCTGTCGTATGATTGTAGACTTATCATGTCAAGGTTAATTTGTGTTGTATTATGTTTTGTTTTATTTTTTGTTGTATTTTGTGTAATTAGGAGATTTTTAAGTATTTAGGGCAGTAGTGATGTTTTGATTGAATTTTTATACCCCTCCAAAAAAGTGTTTAGAACTGTATAAATATATATAAATGTGAACATTATGGATGTTGTTATGGCATTCGAATTAGTGACATGATAATCACTTGCTAACAATTACATGAACCCGATATGTAGTAGTTTGTAATATTGATTCTGTGCCATGTGTGTGTGAGATGCTACTTAGTTCCCATTATGTGTTGAATTCAAAACTTGCCTGATTAGTTTTTCCTAGGCTAAAGGATGCTCGGTTAGGAAAGGATCATAGACCATTTTTATTGTATTTCACTTTTAGCCTAAATTACCTTCCTTGTGTAAATTATATACCTTGATCCCTAAGTTTGAACCTTATAGCTTATTTCTTTGTTTTCATCTTTCACCTTCCCATTTTGTGTTACAATGAACTATTTTGGCACTGGTCCTTCTTGGACATTATGCACCTCAACTCAGGCAAAAATCCTAAGTTGAGGGTTAGTATCATAGGGGTGTATAGTGTAAAGTGGGTATGAAGAAGGGTAAAGTAAGAGAAAAAAGTTAGTAGAGCTGGATGTGGTAGCAAAAGAAAAGAAAAAGAACAATAAAATAAAAAAATTTAAAACAAAGTGTAAAATAAATAAAAGAACACACCCAACCTAAATATGCAATAGAGAATAAAAATATAGAAATAAGGGTGGAATAAAAAGAAAATTGGATAATAAGTGAGACTCCATGGTTAGTGTAGTGCCAAGGAGGCTTAGTCACTTGATATGTCCATATGTGCCATACTAGCCCACTAAGCCTACATTACAAGCTGAGAAAACTGCTATAGTGATCCTAACCTGACTGACTAAATGCTAAGGTAAATAAAATAAGGGCAAGCCAATAATATATGATGCACATAGATTGGAACTTCTCTTCTGAGTGTGAGTATCTCTTGACTGTCCTTGTATTGATATGCATTATTTCATATGAGTGAGTGGAACTTCTTTGTTCTAAGGGCACTTGAGTCATATTGATAGTTGCTTGCATGTTATGTGTAGTGTAACTCGTATATATACATGATTTTCTATTGCTAATGTAATCCCATACTTGACCCCATTGTGTCATATTATTTTGTTTCATGTTTTTATGCAGTTGGTTTTGAAAAGTAAGATAGGAGGAGGTATTTTATTTTGAGATTAAAAGTGTTGACTGACTGCCTTAAATAGCTTAGATTCTCCAAGTTAAGTGTCGTGTTTAGTTTTGTTTTGTTTCCTGAGGACATGCAAATGTTCTAAGTTGAGGGTGTTGATGTGCTATAGAAATAAATCATTTTTACGCTTAAAACTAGGAAAATATGCAAGTTTTTGAGGTTGTTTTATTAGATATGATGCACTTTGGGTATGTTTTGCAGGAAATCATGTGTTAAGTTTGTAAAAAAGATGAAAAAGGTGTTTTTGGCTACTTGTGGGAGAAATTATGGATGTTCGAGAAACTTTTTGTATTGATCGTGATCAAAGAATGTGCGAAAATTCAAGAAGAGCTAAAAAATAACTTCCAGCACATGCTAAGTCAGCATGTGGACTGTATGTATCATATGTGGACCGCATGTAGGCAAATCATATGTCAAAAGTCCAAAATAGTGATAGCTAACCTATATGAAAATTTGATCCGGGAACATGCGATCTCTACATGCACTCTGACTACAGGACGCATATACTATATGTGCCCAAAGACAAGGCCCATGTAGAGACCATATGTAGCCATTGACCTTTTTTTCTGCTATTTCATTTGGGCTTTGGTTTTAGGGTTTTATCATGTACTATAGATACCCATGTATACATTGTATTATATGCACTTTAATCATTATCTTAATAGTTTCAAACGTTAGGATCCTACCTAGATTATTGCTACTTACTCTAAATGAGAAGTAGTAACTATGAAAAGATAATGACAACAACAATTTGGAGTTTAACTGTCGATCCACACTACTAGGATTTTTCTAAGTAAGATGGTTAGCTTTCATCTAATAACTAGAGACTCAAAAGATAATAGTTAACTAGGATTAAGATATGGGTTAGTAAGGCGACATCCTGAGACCTAAAAGGTAAAGGGTGAAATCCTTCTGCTTGTCCAAAAGACTGTAGAAGGTACATAACTTATCGATTCTCCATGAAAGTTATTGGGTTGGTTAAAAAAATCACGATAAGCCTATGGAGTTGAAAATCAATGGGGAACACAATCCTTGTTTTCATCTACGACTATTTACAACCAAAGTTAATATTCACCACTTGTTTGATATTGCTATTCAAAACCCCCATTTATTTTTCCAGTTTTGCTCATTGATAACAACAAATGAAAGCCACGATTCCACATATTCCCTTGAGATTTTACCCCAACATTTATTGGTTACTATATTTGGTATCGACTATATCATCTTTTGAGAGGAGGTATAGCTTGGATATCATCAAGAGCCCTTGCTGGCCATGGTTCTTGAATATGGAATTTGGGAGTCTAATGGTTAAGTGGTTTTGGTTTTTCATAAATGAAATATCTTGCAAGTATATTGGTATGATGATACCAAGTTGGAAAATGCCTTAATGAAAGACTTATTGGTTAATGGTTGGTTTATGTGCATATTATTTTAATTTTGGCTTAAAGATATTGTGTAGTTCTGGGGGGAGCAACATTGAATGCCATGTTTGCCGACATTAGAGGTATATATGAACTTATGTCTGATGCACACATTATGTTTAGATGGCTATTGCCTTGATGTCTTTACCCTTTCCTTGGTACATGGAACTAACATCGACTAGGGCTCTTTTTGTAGGGGGAGCCGAACCCATTTAACATGTGGGTGCCGAGAATTTTGGTACGAGCTACATAGTTCAGGCTAATGTTTTAATCTATAATTTATCATTTCCCTTGTCCCTATCCTAGAATCCTATATATATATACATACGTACATACATATATATACATACATACATATATATGCATACATATATGTATGTATATATATATATATAGAGAGAGAGGTGTGCATGTGTTTTATGACTTAATTTTAGTAAATGGATTATTTTACCCTTTTTCCTTGGGTTACATGCTAGTGCTCTCCCCTCTGACCATCTGATGTTGGGTGTATTTATGTATTTTAGCATTTTTATTCTAGCCTTGTTAGCCTTATTTTGAGGTTAAATCATCTACCTCATGTGTTTATAATGGTATAAATGTTCATTAAAGTGTCCATGTATGTGTTTACAATGTTTAATGGTGTTTTCACATGAGTTTTGATTCAAATGATCATTGGGAATTCAATCGACAAAACTAGTGTGACTAGCTTGAGCTAGGTGTTTGTCTAGTCTATCATATTGGGTTCTAATGTGGTTAATGAGTTCCTAAGGTTGTAATTGTGTATTTATATTCGAAACAACTTGTTTCTAATATTCAAGGGTCAATAGGATTAAGACAAGACTCAAAACAATAAACTCAAGATCAAAGTGAATGAAGCCTATGATTAGCTCGTGTTTCTAGTCCACCATTTTGGAGGTTGTGTTGTGTTGAGCTCTAAATTGTTGTGTTTGATGCCATAGGATGCTTGGTGAATAGACTATGGTGATATCTGAAGGATGTAAAAGCTTCATATCAAGTGGAAACAACTCAAAAAGTCTTGGAATCGATCAATAGAAGCACAATACACAACTTGTACTCAATTTGGAACCTGGAATGTCCAGGGAGAGTGATGGAGCGTGGAAAGTCCTCTTGGAACATGAGGAACACTAAACGGTTCAGAAGACTCCCAAAATAGTGACCCACCACATCGGGGTGCTAAAAGCGATGAAAGAGGCGCTGCATCACGGTGAAAAGTAAATCTACAATTGTCAATTTCCAGAATCTCAGTGCGATTACAATGCTTCACGTGTTAATAAAAATCATCCCACAACCACGACACGATGAACATCAAAAGTGATATTTTTGTGCCCAGCTAAAAGTAGCGTGGAAACCTAATCCAAGAGGGTTTTTGACTTATCTATTATAAATAAAACATCTTATAACAGATTTTTGACATCTTGGAACCCCTAGATCGATTGGAACAATATTGGATGCTACTACAACTTTGTTTTAGGTTTTATATTCTTTCTTTGTAGTTTATTTATCGTTTTAATCATTCATACAATTATTTGGATGTTGATTATGGCTATGAGTGGCTAACAACTCCCTTTCCAAGGTTAAAGCCAAGAATATGAGTACTATTATTTTGAATTAAGTTCATTTAATTTTTCTTATCATTATTGGTTGTTTGTTTATTCTTGATTTAATTATTTGATGGATTGATCACCTGAAAAATATATCTATTGTCACCCTTGTGATCTCGGGAAAGGGAATAGGGCGATAGAACATGGGAATAAACAAAGTATGGTTTGTATTCTTTTATAAAATAAGGAATTAAAATTAGAAGCTAGGACAGGAATGTACTTAGAAGCCTTACTTGATTCACATGTAAGATGATAGCTTAAATAACTTAATTGGATTATTACATCACTGCTTAACTATGTAGTTGTAATGTCTAAATTAAGTAAATGGTTAGAGGCCGGGAGACCATGATCATTTAATCAAGCCTTCCTTGATTCACATTTAATGAAGTTTAATAACATAGTATTATTATTCGAAGTGCTTTAACCTAGGGCTTTGCTCCATTGATTGTCTCAAATACTTTTAATTTACGCATAGTTTACATTTCTATAGTTTACGAATTGCAAACTCTTTTTTAGTTGCTTTTGCACCAATTGAACCTTAAAGGTTAAACTAGAATTGAATCATTGTTAGATCAAGTCTTTGTGGGATTGATACTTTACTTTCTTTAAGGCCACTTTACAACTTGGTAGACCACGTACACTTGTGTGTGTGCTTGGGCGCTGTCATGTTCTTGATACCGCTGCTGGGGACTTGTAATTTGGATACTGTTTTATTCTTAGTTTTACTTTTATATTTGTTTGGTGTTTTTTTTTACGCTTGGTATTGGTTTTGTATTTGTAAGAAATAGGTTTATAAAGTAGTAAGTTGGAAAGGGACCGGGACTTCATTGAACTAACCTCCAAACCTAAGCAATTTTTCCATCAATGTAGGAGAGAAACAAACCTTCTCCCCAAAATTCCGCAAATCCAAGAAGACCAAGAGAATCCTGCCATCATGGTTGATGAACAAGTAGCCTGCAGGATAGTTAGAGAAGTGGCAATCCCACTTCCAACCAATTTGACCTCCCTATTTTAGAAGCCGGAAGCTGGAGGCAATTTTGAGATCAAACAAAATATGGTACAATTTATGATTTGAAGTGGATAGTTCACAGGGCTTTCACACAAAGATCCATAGGTCCACTTGCAAAATTTTCTGGAAATTAGTGACACATTCATTCTTAGGGTGAGAATACAGACGATGCGAGGCTGATGTTATTTCCCTTTTCACTGATTAGGGAAGGAAAAAAGTGGTTGAATGTGGAACCAGCAAATTCAATCACATCATCGGATGACATGGCCAGAAAATTTCTTATTCATTTCTTCCCATTTGGTAAGACTGTGAGAATTCATAGTGAGATAGTGTGCTTCAAACAGAAGCCAAAGGGAATCTTTATCATTCTTGGGAGAAGTTCATGGATCTTCTTAGGCACTGTCCACACCATCAACAGTCCAATGAGGTACTAGCTCATACTTTTGTAGAGGATCTTGATCACAATACAACAATTTTGTTAGGTTCGGTTGTAGGTAGTGAAGATCTTGAGATGACATATGAGGAGCTGTACACTTTACTGAACCACCTAGCTCAAGGAAATGCAGAATGGGATGGAGATTATATGTAATACCCCGCATCTTTCCTAGCTTAATTTTATCCCTAGAATGCCAAATATTATCTTCAATAATGAGTACCAGTTATTTCATATGGAGATTTTCAGATTTAGACCTCTCATTGTGTGGGAAATTGAATAAACTTTCCATCGATATCAAATTTGCCCAAATCCGACACTCGGTGAAGAAGTTAGAGCATTTTTAGTTATGCAGTATCCCACCTGGGGACTCACCGCATTGCGGTGGATTCCAAAATGGAAATGGTCACATTCCAGTGGACCTCCACGATATTGGCGCGTCGAGGAGTGGTCCAAATTCCAAATTGTCAATTTTCAGTGGCTTAACGCAATTTAACCATGTCTTGGTGAAGGTGTAATTGTCATACTCTTGATCCATAAATTGAAATGCATGTTCCATGATCTTATCCTAGTGTATGAAATTCTTATTAGGTGAAAAATGTTCCTAAAAGTCACTTAGAGCCAAGTCGAGTTAAGATCCTTTAATTCGTCCAATGGTTGGTGTTTGATTCTACAAGGGTCAAATTTGAAAGTGAATAACTCTTGATGTATATAGAATTTTTCATTTTAAGACCCACCAAATTGTAGATAATTTAGTTAGCCTTCCAATGATACCAATTTCATCAAAATTCGTTACCCGAATCAAAAGTTATGACATTTTTAGTTTGAGGCAGTGAGCTGCCGCGATGGTAGCGCATAGCGCTAAAGGGCAAATTCGGGATGCAGGTTACGAATTTCTGCTTTAAATTATGGAAGGACAATGGGGTCTTTTTCCACCTCAACCCAGGTCGTAAAAACAGAGGATATAGGGTGATATTGAGCAAATTACACCCCTTTTTCATCAAATTCTCTCAACTAGAAACCCCAAGTTTCATCATCCAATTTCAAGAATCTCCTAAAGTTTGTCATTAATTCTCAAAATTGATTCAAGATTCCAAGTTCATAGTTCAAAAACTCCAAGAACCCTAATTCAAAAGTACAAATATCATCTCATAAGCAAGTTGTTAGTCCAAGTTTATCATCCAAGGTATGTGAAGTTTCAACAAGGACTATCCTTTCGTCCTTGTGCCCAAAACTTAATTTAAATTTATCCAATTTATATTGTTTGGAGATTATGAGTTTACAGGAGATTGAATATTGAATTGCATGTGTAACCCCCCGAAAAATGGGTCCTAGAGCGTCACACGGTGCTTGTGGCTACGAGTAGCCCCAAGCTAACCCTTTTAGTCATTTTCATCCAGTTCAACACAAATCAATGGGGTTTCCATATATAACCCTCAAATATCAACAAAGTAATCATTGTCCAAGAATAAAAGAATTTGAGAAAGATAACAAAATACGACTTATTAGTCAACTCCCAACATCTATACTAGTCTGACAAGCCTCTAAGAAAATCAATAAAATCAGCGAGCCATTGAAGCATGCCCCAACTGACTCATACTCAGTTATCAAATGTAAACGATTCCGTGTAACCAACATCATAAATCACGTCCTCGGAACATGAGGACTCGCCATAACAGAGGATGTGGAACAGCGTGCCCAAAGAATCACTGTCAAACCTAAAATTGAGCACCTGAACCTATATTCTGAGAAAATGCAGCCACATCCGAAGATGTGGGTCAGTACCATGGAAAGAAATCTAGTATATGGGGGTGTATACAGTTGTATAAACATCATCATCATAAATATTTATAAGAAATATACAGGATGTATGAAAGACTCACATAGCCCGAAGAAAATCGTCATAATCATGAGAGGATGAAATAAGTACAATAACACATGTGAGTCATCATATAATTTGTCAATCACTTTCAGTTCATCAAGAATATCAATTCTCATATTGTAAAGATCATTTAAATCTTTCGAAAGAATAACTTTCTCAATTCCACTTTAAATCACTTCACCATTCACCATAGCCACAAGAAAACACACACACTGGGAGATCCTATAACCGACATAAACCATGTGAGTTACATGGAGTCAAATGTACAACCCAAGTTGGGGAGAGCCGTCCTATCCTTTCCATCGAAGTAGGACTATCGATATCAAATCCACACAAACTAGTGATCACTATATAAATTAGCCTCAGGCTCACTCCTATGGGGGTACGTAGTTCTAGGGAAGTAAGTTCGCTTTATACCTCCCACTCAATGCTAAAGATTTCTCCTGGACTTAGCTCAGATCATTTCAAAGACAATCCACAGCAAAACAATTTCAGTAATATATAAATATACATTGGGAGCCATCATGCTTCCCATCTGTCAAAATCAACCACGTTGTGGATTTCTTTCACACTCGAGTTCAAAACAACTCCATTAAGACCAAACGGTCAAATCATTCAAAATATCTCAAATATTCAACATCAACATGCTTATAATACACACTTTCTTAAGAAACACAATTTCCAATGGGGATTCATGACCCAAATATCAAAATTATGATAAATATCATTCTAGATTCATGCTTTATATTTCCACACATGTAAATTCATCTTTCAAAATCATAAACATCAAGATTTCATAATAATCATCATAAGATATGGGTTCATGCTTCAAATTCGTAAAAATAAAATAAAAATCATGCCTTTGTAAAGAAAATTACTTTTGGGCACAAGAACGAAAGAGAGTTCTTGTTGAAAAATACCACATACCTTGAATGATGAACTTTAGATCGATACTCGTTGTTGAGATATTAATCATGCCTTTGAATGATGGTTCTTAGAGTTCCTAAACTAGGAACTTGAAATCTTGAATAAATTTGCAAAATTAATGGTTAACTTTGGAGGTTCTTGAAGTTGGATGTAGGAGCTTAGGATTTTATTTTTGAGGGAATTTAATGAAATATAACATATAATGCTTCTAATAGGCTGTAATATAGGTTTGGACGGATTTTGGGTGAGGGGAAATGACCAAAACGCCCCTAAAAATCAAATAATTCTCGAATCTATCCTTTGGTGGACTATTTTTATAGTCTAAAGTAGATCAACCATAACGTTTTACTCCAATATCTAAATTGGATAAAACCAATTTCATTGGAAAGAGGACTCGCAGAGATTTCCGTTGATATATAGTACATCACCCAGATCATTATGTACAAGGAGTTATGATTGTTTGAATTTGATTCAAATATTCGCTTTTGATAGGTTGGAGTAGATCACCCTTAACTTTTTTCTCCAATAGACAAATTAGATTAAACCAATTTCATTGGAAAGAGGACTCGCAGAGCTTTCCATTGTTATATAGTAGATCACCCATATCATTATAGACAAGGAGTTATGTTAATTTAAAGTTAGAGCAAAATTATACCAGGCCTCAGTACTTTTTTCTGCACGTTTTACTGTTCATTATTATTCACGATTCGATCAGAATGTTCAGAACTCATCGCTCGAGTGTCATAATCTATGAAATGGTGGGTCAGAATCTAAGACATATAGTTGAAAATATTATTTGATACTCTATGTAATGGTGCGTCATAATCTAAGACATTTTGCGCGGAAAATTTATAATTCATTCTAGAAGATAGAACCCAACATGTTTATGCTCAAAATTTCAACAAAACATTTCCCAGGGTATTACATCATCTCCCCGTTGGAAAAATTAATCCTCAAATGACGCTAGACATGCCAAGATTAGATAGGAAATAGAGCATATAGCTGAAACCATTCGTTATACACATCACCACATCGTTTCTCACTCCGAATGCAACATAGAATGCATAAATTCAAGAAACTACATCTGAACACATAATAGATGAAACTGAACTCCTGCAACTTTTATCAAAAGTGCATGATTTAGGAAAGAACAGTACCTTTGGCTTGATCGGACTTCGCGGAAAATAGGTGCGGGTACTTGGATAGCATATCTGCCTCAACTTCCAAGTTGCACCCTCAACATATTTGTTTCACCACAACACTTTGACCAAGGGAACTTATTTGTTCCTTAGTCTTCGGACACTGAAATCAAGAATCTCATCGAAAGAAAGATTTTCTTGAATGTCAGCACTCACAGAGGAACCCACTACCACAGCATCACTAATATGCTTTCTAAGCATGGAGACATGGAATATTGGATAAACAGAGGACAACTCGGAAGGCAACCCAACCTAATAAGCTACCTTACCAACACGGCTAAGAATTTTGTAAGGACCATCATAACGGGGACTAAGCTTTCCCTTCTTTCTGAATCTCTTCACCCCCTTCATGGGTGAAATTTTTAGATACACTAGGTCACCAACTTCAAACTCAAGGTCTCTCTTTCTAACATCCGCATATGACTTCTGACCACTCTGCACAGTTTTTAACGTTTCTCTAATCAACTTAACTTTTTCCATAGCCTCAAATACCGAATCAGGACCACTCACAGCCGCTTCACCTACCTCGAACCAATCTATGAGTGATCTACACTTCCTCCCATATAAGGCTTCAAACGGAGCCATGCCAATACTATAGTGGAAACTGTTATTGTAAGCAAACTCTATCAACGATAAGTGATCATCCCAACTTCCCTTAAAGTCAAGTGCACAAGCTCTCAACATATCCTCTCAGGTCTGAATGGTCCACTCAGCCTAACCATCGGTCTGTGGATGAAAAGCAGAACTCAAAAGCACTTGGGTACCAGGACCTTTATGAAAAACTTTCAAAAATTACGAGGTGAACTGAGTACCCCTATCCAAAATGATAGACAAGGGAACTCCATGCAGTCTGACTAACTCTCGAATATACAATTTAGCGTAATCCTCAGCAGTATATGAAGTATGAATAGGCAAAAAATGAGCAGACTTAGTCAACCTATCAACCACAACCCAAATGGAATCATGATGGCGTCAGGAAGGAGGTAAATCAATCACGAAGTCCATATTTATCTCTTCCCACTTCCAGGTGGGAATACTAAACTCTTGCATCATACCACCAGGTCATTGGTGTTCAACCTTAACCTGTTGCCATGTTGCAAACTTAGCTACAAATGCTGCTATATCTTTCTTTATACCACTCCACCAATAAATTTCTCGCAAGTCTAGGTAGATCTTGGAGGCACCAGGATGAATAGAATAGCACACCCCGTACATTTCAGCCATAATCCTCTATCTCAGATCATCATCATTTGGGACACACAATCTACCCTACAATCTCAACACACCATCTCCCCCTTGGGAGAAACCCTCTACTTTTTGGTCCTCAACTGACTCTTTCAGTCTAACCAAACTAGCATCTAAGTATTGCTTTTCCTTCACTTCTGAAACCAAGGAGGATTCGGAACTACTCTGAACCCCTATACTACCTTCAGTAGAGTCAAACAACTTAACTCCTAATCTAGCAAAATGATGTACATCACAAGCCAACTCTTTCTTACCTTCTACCATATGCGAAACACTACCCATGGACACTCTACTTAGGGCATCCGCCACAATATTGGCCTTGCCTGGATAGTATAACACACTCATATCATAGTCCTTTAACAATTCTAACCACCGTCTCTGCCTAATATTCAATTCTCTCTGGGTAAAAACATACTGTAGACTCTTATGATCAGTGAAAACATCAATATGGACACCATACAAATAGTGTCTCTAGATTTTCAAAGCAAACACAATAGCAGCCAACTCAAGGTCATGGGTAGGGTAATTTTTCTCATGGGGTTTCAACTGTCTAAAAGCATAAGCTATCACCTTACCCTTCTGTATCAATACGCAACCCAACCCAACTCTCTAAGCATCAAAGTACACCACAAAACTATCAACACCATCAGGCAAAGTCAAAATAGAGGCTGAAGTGAGTCGAGTCTTCAACTCCTGAAAACTCTTCTCACATGATTTGAACCATAAGAAATTCACTTTCTTTTGGGTCAACTGAGTCACAGGAGACACTGTAGAGGAGAAAACTTCAACAAAACGGTGGTAATAGCCAGCTAAACCCAAGAAACTTCGGATATCAGTCAGAGAAATAGGTATAGGCCAATTTCTAATTGCTTCGGTCTTTTGGAGATCAACTCTAATACCCTCAAATGAAATGATATGACACAGAAAAGCAACTGACCTTAGCCAAAACTCACACTTATTAAACTTGGCAAACAACTTGTGATCTCTAAGGGTTTGCACGACAGTTCGGAGATGATCAGAATGTTAATCCTCACTACGGGTGTACACCAGTATATCATCGATGAACACTATGTCAAACATATCTAGATATGGTCTGAACACTCAATTCATGAGGTCCATAAAAGCTGCTGGGGTATTAGTTAACCCAAAAGACATAACAAGAAACTCAAAATGGTCATAACGAGTTTGGAAAGTATTTTTCAGGATGTCACACTCCCTAATTTTGAGTTGATGATAGCCAGAACAAAGGTCTATCTTTGAGAAATAACTTGCACCTTGCAATAATGTCAAACAAATCATCTATTCTCGAAGGGGGTACTTATTTTTTATGGTGACTTTATTCAGTTGGCGGTAATCAACGAACATACGTAAAGAGCCATCTTTATTTCTCACAAATAACACAGGAGCACCCCAAGGAGAAACACTAGGCCTTATGAAACCCTTTTCTAGTAGATCTTTGAGTTACTCTTTCAACTCCTTAAGTTTTGCAAGGGCCATATGGTAAGGAAAAATAGAAATAGGCTGAGTATCGGGAAAAAGATAAATCCCAAACTCTGTCTCTCTATTAGGAGGTATCCCTGGGAGATCATTCGGAAAGACATCAGAAAACTCATTGATAACGTTAACAGTCTGGAGAGTTGGAGTCTCAGACTTAGTGTCTTTGACTCTAACCAAATGGTAAATACACCCCTTGGAAATAAGCTTTCTAGCTTTGAGGTAAGAGATAAATAACTCTTGGGTGACACAGAAATCCCAGACTACTCAAATACAGATGCACTCAGAAACTAAAACTTGACCACTCGGGTCTGATAATCAATAGAGGCATAAGAAGAATACAACCAATCCATACCTAGAATCACATCAAAATCTACCATGTCTAACTCAATCAGATCAGCCAAGAAGACTCTATGAAGAACGGTAACAAGACACTTTTTATACACTTTCTGGGCAACAATTGAATCACCCACTAGGGTAGAAACTAGAATAGGCTCAGGAATAATCTCAGGACTTATTTCAAAATTTACAGCAATCAAAGGTGTAACATATGAGAAACTGGATCCAGGATCCAACAAAGCATACACATCAAACTAAAATATACGAAGCATACTAGTAACAACATCGGGAGAGTCCTCCTATTCCTGGTGGGATGGTAAAGCATAGAATCTACTCTGGTGCTACCCACCAGCAATGCCAGAAGAGACACCCTTAGCTGGGGCTGAGCAAGTCACTTGAACTGGAGTACTAACAGTCTGAGTCTAGGTCTGAGGGCGATAGTCACGATGCCCTTGTCCATCTTGTGGAGAATCTCTAACTCTGTGACCTATGTCACCACACCAGAAACAACCCCTCTTCTCACCCCAACACTGACCCAATGAGCCCTACTACACTTAGGACACAGAGGATAATTTGGCTTACTGCCAGGACTGTACTGGGACCTGGATGCATATGACCTGCTACCTTGCTCCTGCCTACCTCTAGGCATGGGAGCACTAGTAGATGGGTGCTGGCATAGACAAATGGTCCTGATTCTGAGGACGACTCCCTCCCTGTGATTTATTCTGACCCTATCTGTGCTGCTCGAACCTAGTTCTCTTATTTTATCTCATTCTATCTCTCTCCTTAATCTTGTCTTCCTCAATCTGTTGGGCTTGAGTTATTAGCCTAGAAAGATTCATCTTACTATTCAGCATAGCAGACCTACACTCCTTAACCACATAACTAGAAACTCCAGTCACAAACTTACTCATACTAGCCCGATTATCAGCTACTATGTCAGGAGCATACTTGGCCAGCTGATTAAACTTTAGACAGTTCACCCTACCAGTCTAGAGCCCTATCGTAGGTTCATAAACTCTTCCACCTTTCCCTCTCTTATCTCTAAAGGGAAAAACTTATCCAGGAATGTATCCTAGAACTCTTACCAAGTTATAGGGATAGCTTTCTCACCTCTACCTTTCCTCCAAGTAACAACCCAATCATAAGCAAGGTATTTTAACCTATACGCAGCCAACTCCACACTATGTTCCTCAGATACATGCATCACCTGAGTAATTTTTTGTACTTCCTCTAAAAATAACCGTGGATCCTCATCAGACTTGGACCCATAGAATTTCGATGGATTCATTCACATGAGGTCACGGATCCTGGCGGCAACTGAATCACCTCCCTACTGCTGTGGAGCCGAGGCCGGGTTGGCTTGAATATTTATAGTAACATCTTGGGCTAGTGCCTGAAAAGCTGCCTAAAATTTAGCATGAGACACATTTTCATTCAATGGGTCAGCGGGTTGAAGTTGCTGACCATCATTATTTCTTCTCGCTCAACGTGGAGGCATATTTCTGAAAGAGAAGAGCACGAATCAATAGCAGAGAGAGACACTTTAAGCATGATAGACTGCTAAAAGAAAACTCACACATTTTCCTAAAATGTCTTGTAGCCACTTGGTCATAGATGTGGCACGCTACACACGATGATCTAGACTCTACTTAATGCGGTTTGTCGTACTCCCTAGGATACTTTAAAACCTTAGGCTCTGATACCAAGTTTGTAACGCCCCGAAAAATGGGTCTCAGAGTGTCACATGGTGGTTGAGGCTACGAGTAGCCCCAAGCTAACCCTTTGAGCCATTTTCATTTAGTTTAACACAAATCAACAGGGTTTCCATAAATAACCCTCAAATATCAATAGAGTAATCATCGTCCAAGAATAAAAGAATTTCAGAAAGATAATAAAATACGACTTATTAGTAAACACCCAATATCTATACCAGTCTGACAAGCCTCTAAGAAAATCAATAAAACCAGCGAACCATTGAGACATGCCCCAACTGACTCATATTCAGTTATCAAATAAAATGATTCCATGAAACCAACATCAGACCTCACGTCCTCAGAACATGAGGACTCACCACAA
This sequence comes from Capsicum annuum, assembly GCF_002878395.1. NCBI lineage: Eukaryota > Viridiplantae > Streptophyta > Magnoliopsida > Solanales > Solanaceae > Capsicum > Capsicum annuum. The sequence continues at coordinate 144,435,876 of NC_061120.1, read as the reverse complement.
TAGAGAATCTAGAACAGCGTGCCCGAAGAATCACTGTCAAACCTAGAACTAAGCACCTGAACCTACATTCCGAGAAAATGCAGCACACATCCGAAGATGTGGGTTAGTACCATGGAAAGGAACCAAGTATATGGGGGTGTATGCAATTTTATAAACATCATCATCATAAATATTTATAAGAAATGTCCAAGATGTATGAAGGAGTCACATAGCTTGAAAAAAATCATCATAATCATGAGAGGATGAAATAAGTACAATAACACATATGAGTCATCATATAATTTGTCAATCACTTTCAATTCATCAAGAATATCAAATCTCATAACATAAATATCATTTAAATAATTTGAAAGAATAACTTTCATAATTTCACTTTCAAATCACTTCACCATTCACCATAGACACAAGGGAAAACACACACACTGGGGGATCCTATAACCGACATAAACTATGTGAGCTACATGTAGTCCAACGTACAACCCACATTGGGGAGATCCGTCCTATCCTTTCCATCGGAGTAGGACTATCGATATTAAATCCACACAAACTAGTGATCACTATATAAATCAGCCTCAGGCTCACTCCTACGGGGGCATGTAGTTCTAGGGAAGTAAGGTCACTTTATACCTCCCACTAGGTGCTAAAGATTTTTCCTGGACTTAGCTCAGATCATTTCAAAGACAATCCATAGCAAAATAAATGTAGTAATATATAAATATACATCGGGAGCCATCATGCTTCCCATCTATCAAAATCAACCACGTTGTGGATTTCTTTCATACTCGAATTCAAAATAACTCCATTAATACCAAAAGGTCAAATCATTCAAAATATCTCAAATATTCCACATCAACGTGCTTATAACACATACTTTCTAAAAAACACAATTTCCAACGGGGATTCACGACTTAAATATCAAAATCATGATAAATATCGTTCAAGATTCATGCTTTATATCTCCACACATGTAAATTTATCTTTCAAAATCATAAACATCAAGATTCATAATAATCATCATAAGATAAGGGTTCATGCTTCAAATTCATAAAAATCAAATAAAAATCATGCCTTTGTAAAGAAAATTACTTTTGGGCACAAGAACGAAAGAGAGTTCTTGTTGAAAAACTCCACATACCTTGAATAATAGACTTTAGATCGATAGTCATTTTGAGATGTTAATCGTGCCTTTGAATGATGGTTCTTGGAGTTCTTGAACTAGGAACTTGGAATCTTGAGTAAATTTGCAGAATTAATGGTAAATTTTGGAGGTTCTTGAAGTTGGATGTAGGAGCTTAGGATTTTCTTTTTGATGGAATTTGATGAAAGATAACATATAATGTTTCTAATCGGCTTTAATATAGGGTTTGGATGGATTTTGGGTGAGGGGTAGTGACAAAAATGACCCAAAAACTCAAATAATTCTCGAATCTATCCTTTGATGGACTTTTTTGATAGTATGAAGTAGATCAACTATAACATTTTACTTTGATATCCAAATTGGATGAAACCAATTTCATTAGAAAAAGGACTCACATAGCTTTCTGTTGACATATAGTAGATCATCTAGATCATTATGTACAAGGAGTTATGATCATTTGAAGTTGTCCCAAAAATTTACTTTTGATAGGCTCAAGTAGATCGGCCATAACTTTTTGCCCCAATAGACAAATTGGATGAAATCAATTTCATTGGAAAGAGGACCCGCAGAGCTTTCTGCTGATATATAGTTGATCACCCAGATCATTATTTACAAGGAGTTATGATCGTTTAAGTTGGAGGAAAAATATGTCAGGCCTCAGTACTTTTTCCTGCATGTTTCACTGTTCACTACTATTTACGGTTCAATCGGAATGTTCATAACTCATCGCTCAGGTGTCAATTTTGGATGATCCACATATTATTGGAAAGCTTGTTCGATACTCTACACAATGGTGGGTCATAATCTAAGACATTCTGCACTGAAAATTTATAACTTATTCTATAAGATAGAACCCAACACGTTTACACACAAAATTTCAACAAAAAATTTCTTGAGGTATTACAGCATGACTATTTTCATGTATTGGAGTGCGTAATGAAATTCTCCAGATTTTCCAACTTGAGTTTAAGAATGATATTGAGATTCTTGATCTTATTATTTTGATATTGTCGAAGTATGTTCAAGAAGCATATTGAGCCTTATGTTTTCTATGATTTTTAATGTTTATACATCAGTTCTAAATTGGAATTTCATACCCATTATCACTATTTTCAAGATTATAAGTTTTAAAGATAAGTTTCATGTCTATTCTCATATTTTCTTGCCTATGGCAGAAGTTTTTAGGTTATGAGTTAAATTATTATTGAGTTCATTAACAAGCATGATTACTATGAATTTACATGAGTTGAAGAATGGGTTATTAGACCCTAATTTGAGAATTTATATTTCAAGAACTTTTTCTTTGAACATCCTGAGATTAGTATATTTTGAGTTGAATAAAAGTATTTGATCTTTGGATCCCAGTTGAGTTTTGGACCCACTTTTTAGAGTTTATTTTTGATTACAGACATATATGAGTTTAGTTTCATTATAAACCACGATATTTTATTTGTAAAAGTGGATTTCCAATAAGAGGTGCTAGAAATTAATAAGAGAGTAGTATTTAGCATCGAGTTGGTATGATTTCGATGTTTCATACCCCAGAACTACGTGCCAGCGTAGGCTTTAGATTAATGGGCTTGAGGCTGAGATTGTGATAACTGAGTTGAGGTTGTACTCCCTCGCAAGAGTATGATGCCTCTCCCCAATGTGAGGTTTCTTCCTTAGAAGGACAGGACGTTGGACTCCATATAGCTCACATGGTTTATGTCGGTTAAGAGAACCTCCCTTGAGATAAGATATTTTTCTTAAAAGAAGTTATTTTCCCTAATAGTAAGATTTTCAAAGTATTTTTTTAAAGCATTTTCCCTTATAGATAAGTTATTTCTTTTCTACTGGTAAAGAAGAGTTTTAAAAGCGATTTTTCTAAAGATTTTAGATACTAAGTGTAAAGGCTCAAAATCTTATTCAAATGTTGTTTTCCTTGAGATTTTAGTTTCAAAGTTACAGTTTTAGCTTTCAGATTAAGAGGTGAGCTCTTTATGACTTAGTCTAAATGATTTGAGAAGGGAATAGAACTACAAATTTCAGAACTAAGCGTGATGACTCATGAGTTTTCTATTATATTCTTTAGTCTTCATGACTTATGATGTTCATATTTTATATTTCTCAAGGTAGGTGAGTTATTTACATTTAGCATACATTGTTTATAAATGATGATCATGAGATATGTTTTACTTATGCACTGCACCCCTATATACTCAGTACATCCTCAATGTACTGATCCACATATATGTCTATGTGATACATTGTCTTATAATATAGGTACAAGACTTAGTATGCACATTTAGATCCAGGCAATTCCAGATTTCAGCCAGCAAGATGATGAGTCCTCTTACTTTGGGGACTCCAGTTAGAGTCATTTATGTTGTTCATTTTCTTATTCATATATATTTATTTGCTATAAAGTAGCTTCACAACTATTTGTATTAGTAGAGGCTTTATAGACAATCAATAAAGTTAATGTATTCAATTTCAGTTTCTTTGTAAAATCTGAATTGTAATAGTCTGAATTTAGTTTTGTATTGATCAGATTCAGGAAAGAGTTATCTTCCACTTATTTTATTTAGATTTATGTATCTTATTTAGTTGCTCATGAGTTATGCCATTATAGGGGTTACCTTGGGATCACTTGTGGTCCTAAGCACCGTGTAACATCTCGGGACCTATTTTTACGGCATTACAAACTTTGTATTTGAGCTTAAGGTTCAAGTATCCTAGGGTGTCTATGAAGCCTTGTCTAGTAGAGTCTTGCAGAATGGTATAGAGGCCTCTGTACTTTTCTTCGATAGGATACAAGGCATTTAGGAAATATTTCCATTCTTTTAAGTATCAGATTGTGCTATAGAAAAGGGGTTTCTATGAAACTTATACAAATTATCATCTTACTCCATTCGGTTCATCTCTGCCTTATTTTTAAGGTATCAGAAATAGTCAAGCTTAAACCTTCTAGGGCTTTCTCAAATAGTCTCCTTAGATAGTTATGGGATTATGAGGAGGCTAGAAAGTATCCCATCAGTGCTTTTAAGTTCCAAAGTTTTATGGGATTTATTCATGTTCATGGAAAGTTGTGCACTAAGACCTAGTCAGGTGTGCTTTTAGATTCTTCCTCAGCATCTATAATGATAATCTATAATTCTCTGTCTATGCACTATTCTTGAGGTAACATGGTCGGTAAGTTCTAATTCCCTCCTTTGTTAATGCTCTCATACTTGCTACCAAGAAGTTTCAAAAGTCTCATAAAGTGGCCTTAGATGAGCCTCCTAGTGTGTTATAGGCCCCCAAGTTTAAAGTTATTTCCTCATTCTTATAAGCAGTTCAGTTAAGACAAAGTAAAATATGTATTCCTAGCTCATTGAATATTGTGTGTCAATTTTCTCTCTCCTGTAATAGTAATTTTGTTATCATTGTGTTTTTGAAAAAAATCAAAGTCTAGTGAAGCTGTGTGGGGTTCTTTCAATTCAGTAGCATAGTTTCCTTGTTATTCATCTCGATTTCTTGTTCAAAACACAAAATCAAAGTCTAGTGAAGCCGTGTAAGGCCTATTTTGTTTCACTAGCAACTTGTTATTTATCTTGTCATTCTTGTGATAGTTGGAAGTATGGGTTTAGAGGTGTAGTGACAAGAAAAATGGTAAAGGCAATTTATTAAATGTATGTATATTTGAATCTTTTTGCCTAAGATTGAGTTAGTAATGAAGTGATATGTCCTTGTGTGTTAATTTAGTAGAAGGTAGAGAAGAAGTTATTAGTTTAGGTGAATTATTATTTGCTTGAAGTATAAAAAGAGTTGTTGATGGTGTTAATTGTGCAAGAAAAGTATAAGTTATTGATGAAGGTACTTGGTGGTTGAGTGTTGTTTCCTTGAGGTTACAGAAAAGAGTTTAGCTGATGTTTATAGAGCTATGAAAGTAAGTTAGGTATGAAGATGGGTAAATAGTAATGATGTGAAGACGGAGGATGTGTTAACGGATGGTGAATAAGATAGGCCATACGATGATGATTGATTATTATTTCTATAAAGTTCTAGTAGGCTAGTATTTCTTGATATTTTGTTTTATAGTTTTCAAGTGAGAATTATGTGTGAGATTGGGTTGTAAATCATGTTGAGTGCTAAACATTAAGTTTGAGCGGTTAGTGGTGGATGTGATGATTTCTTGGTTAATGATGCTAGTTACATGGGAGTGATCTAATAGACTTGAATAGTGTATGCAAGATCTTAAAGTTTACTTGATTTGTAATTAAGTATGATGTTGTATGTATGATGTAGAAGTATGCCTAAGGTAATATGGGGCTGCATTATTTTTGAGGATTATTAAGTGTTGTGTGGTTAGTAGTACCCTTGAATTGATAAGTATAAATGAGGCTATGTGGTATATGATCTTCTTGTCAGTTACCTTATGAGTTATAGGGTGATGATATTGGGTGTGCTAGGGTAAGATTAGAGATGTGATATTAGTAAACTACCAAGGAAGTTAGTATGGTTTTACAAGATTTAGAGATATGTATGTTAAGTGTTAGAATCTAAGTTGTTGAGTGTTTAAGTTGTTATATGATGACCTATGGAGCTATAGAAATCTAAGAGTCGAATCCTAGAAGGAAGTATTAGCATTTGGTGTTATACCTAAAGATATAGTCCTTCAGGGTAAGTTTAGTTTTATGTGTATTGATTATATCCCAGATTCTAGAGTAAAGTTATTGCAGTTTAGATTAGAGTTTATATAGTAGTTCACTAACTTAGAGTGATGGCTTAAGTCTAAGGGGGAGATTATAGAATAAGTAACCAAGGTCAGACATCCAAATTCTAGTGGTGATGATGAATACTCGTGTAGATAGGGAAGGTAAATGTGTTATGTTTAGGAAAATTGTTGTATGCTTGTTTTATGTAGATCTATAAATGAAGGAATATTGAGGTGAAGTTTTTTTGTATGATTTGGTTAGTTGGGAATATTTTATGTGTGTCTTCCTAAGAGTTAAATAGTGCATAAAAGTTGTTATTGATAGAGGTATTACAGAATATAAGAAGGATGCTCTAATGAGTGTTTGTTTAGAAGTGCATATGTGGTTATGAAGATAGGCTTGAATGTCATGTTTGTATACATGCGGATGAATGAATTGCGTATTAGTGAATGTCTAGTACTAGGTGGATTGTAGTTGTTAAAGTGGTAATGAGAATTATTCTTGAGATGAGAAGTTGTGACGATGTAGATGTGTGTTGAATTTATGATTCAGACTAGTATTATCGTGTTATGTGGTGTACCTTATGATTTCTAGTTAGAACTAACTGTGATGTGAGGATTAGTTTAGTTATACTTTAGTAAATAGATTTATCAGTGCCATGTGAGAATTATAAGTTGAATCGAGCGAGTATAGTTTTGAGGGGAATAGTATAGTTGAAAGAGTGTTTGAAAAGTGTTTCTAAGCTTGAAATTAAGAAATTCCAGTGCTCGAGGCCAAGTTTTTCAATCTTGACTTATGATTTATAAGTCTATGTTCCATGATATATATTTGGGGCAATGTTGTAATTCCTTATTCAGAAGTCTTGTTCGGATTATGTCTTGAGTCCCTTACTCCCTAATGGAATTAGAAATTTCTTAGAAAAGTGTTGAAGAAATACCCTATTTTGTTGAGAGTATTTAGTATGATTCAGTTCGTGCAGCTAGAAATCCATTTTAACAGTCAGACAACCAAATCTCTATAGTTTTTCCTTCTTTCGATTTAATCTAGTCTCACTACCTAAAATCTCGTGAGTATGGCTATTTCAAGAGATAGTTTGTTTGCATCCAAGTAAATTGCAAAATTTAGCTTAGTACATGCATCATGCATCAGTTTCATATTCAGATATCAAGTCATGGTTCAGTCATTAAGTATCATGTATACCATCTTAGTCTTTTCTTAGTATTTCAACCAAATCAGTGACATTAGGGGATGAACGATCCCAAGGAGGTGGTGTTGTAATACCCCGAGTTTTCATGTCATAAACCTCTTATCTGTTCTCCGCGAACTGAGATTCAGCCACATAGCTATTTTTATGTAAGTTCATTCACTCAATGATCAGTTCAATAGCTTACTATGTTTAGATTCAGTCATACAGTTTATTTCAGTTGTGCATGATATCTTATAGCCTCAGATTCTTTAGTATTTTCAGCCTAACCATCCACATTCGATGATGAATGTTCCCAAGGGGGAGATAATGTAATACCCCACATCTTTCCAATCTTAATTTTGTCCCTAGAATGCTAAAGATTAGCTTCAATAATGAGTACCAGTTATTTCATATGGAGTTTTTCAGATTTAGACCTCCCATTGTGTGGGAAATTAAATAAGGTTTCCATCGATATCAAATTCGGCCAAATCCGACACTTGGTAAAGAAGTTAGAGCATTTTTAGTGATGCAGTATCCCACCTGGGGACTCACCGCATCATGGTGGATGCCAAAATGGTGATGGTCACATTCTAGTGGACCTCCGCAATATTGACACATCGTGGAGAGGTCCAAATACCCAATTGTCAATTTTCAGTGGCTTAAAGCGATTTAACCGCATCGCAGTGAAGGTGTAATTGTCGTACTCTTGATCTATAAATTTAAATGCATGTTCCATGACCATATCCTAGTGTATGAAATGCTTATTAGGTGGAAAATGTTCCTAGAAGTCACTTAGAGCCAAGTTGAGTTAAGATCCTTTAATTTGTTCAATGGTTGATGTTCGATTCTACAAGGGTAAACTTTAAAAGTGAATAACTCTTGATATATGTAGAATTTTTCAGCTTCAGAACCACCAAATCGTAGATAATTTAGTTAGCTTTCCAATGATACTGGTTTTGTCAAATTTTGTTACCCGAGTCAAAAGTTGTGACATTTTTAGTTTGAGGCAGTGAGTTGCCGCGATGGTAGTGCGTCGCGCTAAAGGGAAAAATTGGGATGCAGGTTATGAATTTCTTCTTTAAATTGTGGAAGGACAATGGGGTCTTTTCCCACATCAACTCAGGTCGTAAAATCAGAGGATTTAGGGTGATATTGAGCAAATTACACCCCCATTTCATCAAATTCTCTCAACTAGAAACCCTAAGTTTCATCACCCAAATTCAAGAATCTCCTAAAGTTCACCATTAATTCTCCAAATTGAGTCAAGATTCCAAGTTCATAGTTCAAGAACTCCAAGAACCTTCATTCATGAATACAAATATCATCTCATAAGCAAGTTGTTCGTCTAAGTTTATCATCCAAGGTATGTGGGGTTTCATCAAGGACAATCCTTTCGTCCTTGTGCCCAAAACTTAATTTAAATATATAAATTACTAAATTTTATGTAATTTTCCATGATATTGAAGTTAGGGTTTACACCCAATTTATATTGTATTGAGATTATTAGTTTACAGGTAATTGAATATTGAATTGCATGACTATTTTCATGTATTGGTGCGCGTAATGAAATTCTCCAGATTTTCAAACTTGAGTTTAAGCATGATATTAAGATTCTTGATCTTATTATTTTGATATTGTTGAAGTACGTTCAAGAAGCATATTGAGCCTTATGTTTTGCTATGATTTTGAATGTTTATACATGAGTTCTAAATTGGGATTTCATAGCCATTATCACTATTTACAAGATTATGAGTTTGAGAGATTTTGAAGATAAGTTTCATGTCTGTTCTCATATTATCATGCCTATGACAGAAATTTTCTGATTTTGAGTTAAATTGTTATTGAGTTCATTAACAAGCATGGTTATTATGAATTTACATGAATTGAAGAATGGGTTATTAGACCCTAATTTGAGTAGTTATATTTCAAGAACTTGTGCTTTGAACACCCTGAGATTAGTATATTTTGAGTTGAATAAAATATTTGATCTTCAGATCCCAGTTGAGTTTTGGAATTCACTTTTCGAAGTTTATTTTAAATTACAGACATATATGAGTTTGGTTTCGTTATAAACCATGAGATTTTATTTTTAAAAGTGGATTCCCAATAAGTGGAGCTAGTAAATAATAAGAGAGTAGTATTTAGCACCGAGTTGGGTATGATTCTGAGGTCTCTTACCCCATAACTACATGCCACCACAGGATTGGGATTAATGGGCCTGAGGCCATGATTGTGATCACTGAGTTGAGGTTATACTCCTTGGCAAGAGTATGACGCCTCTCCCCAATGTGAGGTTTCTTCCTTAGGAGGACAAGACGTTGAACTCCATGTAGCTCGCATGGTTTATGTCGGTTAAGAGAACCTCCCTTGAGATAATATATTTTCATTAAGAGAAGTTATTTTCTCTAATAGTATGATTTTAGAGTAGTTATTTTTTAAAGCATTTTCCCTTACAAATAAGTTATTTCTTTTCTACTAGTAAATTAGAGTTTTAAAATTGATTTCCCTAAAGATTTTAGATACTAAGTGTAAAGGCTCACACTCTTATTCAGATGTTGTTTTCCTTAAGATTTCAGTTTCAAAGTTACAGTATTAGCTTTTAGATTCATAGGTGAGCTCTTTAGCACCTAGTCTATATGATTTGACAAGGGAATAGAACTACAGATTTCAGAACTAATCATGATGACTCACGAGTTTTCTATTATATGCTTTATTTTTCATGACTTATGATGTTCAGATTTCATATTTCTCAAGCTAGGTAAGTCATTTACATTTAGCATGCATTGTTTATAAATGATGACCATGAGATATGTTTTACTTATGAACTTCATCCCCATATACTTAGTACATCCTCAAAGTATTGACCCACATATATGTCTATGTGCTAAATTGTCTCATAGTATAGGTACAAGACTTAGTATGCATATTTAGATCCAGGAAGTTGCAGATTTCAGCCAGAAAGATGATGAGTCCTCCTACTTTGGGGACTCCAGTTAGATTCATTTATGTTGTTCATTTTCTTATTCATATATATTGTTTTGCGATAGTTGGAGTAGCTTCCCAACTATTTATAGTCAGTGTTAGTAAAGGCTTCATAGACAGTCAGTAAAGTTAATGTATTCTGTTTTAGTTTCTTTGTAAAAGCAGTGTTGTAATAGTCTCAATTTTGTATTGATCGAATTCAATTAAGAGTTATCTTTCACTTATTTTGTTTAGATTTATGTATTCTATTTAGTTACTCATGAGTTATGCTAGTATAAGAGTTAGCTTTGGATCACTTATGGTCCTAAGCACCGTGTGATGTCTTGGAACCCATTTTTGGGGTGTTACATTCTAGGAGTTCCATGAAGAAAATTGTAGGCGTATTGGAGGTGGACCAATTTACCACTTTATCAGCTCAGGTTGTGGCATTGCAAAGTATGATAAACACTCAGTTCAGCAGCCTGAAATTTGGAGCTACAAGCCTACCACAACAATCAGTGAAGTTCAGCAAACTAGTTGTTGGTGTATGGTTTGTGGAAACAGTGGTCATTCAACGGCTATGTGTGCTTCCAATCCGAAGTTTGTGATGTATATAGGAAATGCTCAAGGCAAAATTATGGTAACGCCTACAATATGAAGTGGTAGACTCAGCAACTAAATCAGCCTTAGAACTCCCAACAATAAAAATTGCAGTAACCGCAGGCTCAAGGAAATTAGTCAACTAGCAACATGGAAGAGATGAGGAAGCAAATTCTAGCTAATCAGACACAGTTGGTTATGGATGAAAAAAATTAGCAAGCTACCACAAGAAGTTTAGAGTTGTAGTTGGGGAAGTTATCACAGACATTAAATACCAGGCCTCATGGTGGGTTGCTCAGAGATAAAGAAAATCCAAACCATGTTATAGCAATCACTTTGAGGAGTGCTAAAGAGCTTCATGGATAACCTCCAAAGGTAACTAAGTAGGTAAATGCTGATGTGGTGAGCGAACAGGTAAATGAAAAAAGTGATAAAAATTCAAGAAAGTTTGAGTACTTGTAAACAAAAGTTGTTGATCCAGAGAAGAAGCAGATATCATCATTTTTTTCCCTCAGAGGCAAATATAAGCAAAGGAGAATGCTTGTTTAAAGAAGTTCTTTGACATGTTCAGAGAGTTGCTCATTAATTTACCATTGTTAGATATTTTGCTGGGTATGTCGAAGTATGCTAAGTACCTGAGGGATGTGGTTGCTAATAAGGTAAAATTGCAGGATGTGGAGGAAATAAAACTCATTGAAGAGTGTAGTTTTGTGGTTACCCAAAAGATGTTGAATGAGCTTAACGATCCTGGGAAGTTCATCTCCTCATTCAGATTGGCAACTACGAGGTGGTGCAGGAACTTAGTGATTTTGGGGAGAGTATCAGCTTGATGCCCCTATCTCTATTTAGTACATTGGGCTTAGAGAAAACTAGACCGAGCTCTGTACTATTGCAGTTGGAGAATGGGACCATAGCTCACCTGGAAGGAATTATTAAGGATGTCATCATAAAGGTTGGTAAATTTGTTATTCCTACTGACTTTATTTTAGAGTTTCAGGTAGACTAATAGGTACCAATCATCTTGAGGCATCCATTCTTAGAAATGGGAGAAGAGTTGATTGATCTGATAGAGGGTACGCTCAAAATGAGGTTGGAGAATGAAGTGGCTATTTTTAAAGTTTATAAGTCGATTAACACACTGTCCTACTATAAGGACTTGTGTATGATTTCTATAATCAAAGGAGATAAGTATGAGGTGGTTAATCCATAAAAGTCCTCTTCGAACACCCTCATTGAGCAACCCAAGACTTTAATACTGCAACCTGACATAATACAAATTGATGAGCCTAAAAAGGCTAAAGTTGAAAAATCTGCTGCACTTGAGAGTTCACACCCAAGAGGGGTGAAAAGAGTAAGAAGGTGGAGATAAAGTGCGAGAACGAGAAGGAAAGAGAATGACTAAGTCATAGTCGGGTCGTGCTGCAACACTAAATCAGGCGCTCCTTGGGAGGCAACTTAAGTTAAGTAGGTATGATTTTTTTTAGTTTTTACTTCACATAGTTTTTTGTTCTTAATTGAGTCACAGGTCGATGGGAAGTCTGAGTACTGGAAACCTGAGGAGCAAGGCAAAAACTAAGTGTGGGCTTCTTTGGATCCTTTTGATGCAAAAAGATACTACTAGCTAGGCCTAGAGGCCTCAGGGAGAATTTCTATCTCTTACTTTTAAGTTCACTTTGGTGACAAAGTATATTTTTAAGTGTGGGGTAGGGAAATTACCAATTTTAAGCTCAATTTTTAAATTTTTTTGTGTAAGATATTCTTGTTGGTGCTATTTTTGATCGCATGTTGCAGGTGTTTTATTTGGTAAAAGCATGTTGATTGAGTGAATTGCAACTTTTAAGACTTAGGCTCATTTTTGTGATTGTTATACTCTTTGGGTTAAAATTGAATTCATGTTGTTGTTGGTTGAGAGTCGATGTTGATTCTATATAAGTCAAGCATGTGCCATATGTGTGTGAGCTTTTTGTGTATTCCTTGTTGCATGTGATGTCTAGAACTTACTCGATATGTGTGAAAAGTGAAATAAAGAGTGTGCATTTTGGAGATGATATAGACATTTCTTTGATAGCCTTGTTTTTACCTTTTATTTGACCTACCCTTTGTGCTTAATCCTAGTAAGTCCTGTTGAGCTTTTAGATTTTTCCTTGGCAGCCTCATAAGTAGCCTAATCCCTTCTTTGATTGACCTTTAATATTATCCAAAGCTCCTAGCTACTTTTATGAAAAATTAATTGAGTAAGGAGTGTGAGAAATAAGAGGAGAAAAGGTGAAATTAAAGCCCCTAAGTGTTAGTTATCACTATTCAAAGGAATTGTTATGTGTTGTGGTGAGGATTTGAGTAATTAAAAGAATAAAAATTTATTCAAATTGAATGAGTTGTGCATAAAATCCTCTCACCATAGTGTGTGTAAATGAGCTTAATAAGATAGGGTGAAAATAAAAAAAATGGGGTAGACAAAAGTTGTGTAATATGGTTGTTGGAGATTTGTTTCAAATATATAAAGTGATGTATTAAAGCACTTAGGGAAGACAGTCACATTATAGCTAAAATAGTTCCTAACCGTCCTTAACCTACATTAAAACCTGAAAAGACCTAATTGATCCTAAGTTCATCATTATAATATTAGTGGAGTACAACACTAAGTGCAATCCTATGGTTTATTATATGTAATGTGTGAATTCCTTGTGAGACTGAGCGTAAATTGATTCTTTTACCCATTGTGTTATAATTTGTATTTCTATGAGTCATTATGGGTAACTCTCTTGTTGTGAGGGTACTTGTTTGATGAATATGGGTGATTCTTGTGATGTCTTTGATTGAGAAATTAGCATGAATTTGCCAATTTGGTGAGTCAAGTCTTGAGGCTAGGATATTTTGAAGTACGATTCTTGAGCGTTCATTTGTGTATGTAACTTGCTAAGTGAAGAAACTTGTATTCCTTGTATTCATTGTTGTAGTAAATTGAGTGTATTAATTTTAGTAATAGTGTGGAGTCTATTCAGTTCATGGTTTAATAGCTAAGAGTTGTTTGAGGACGAACAAGGCTTTAAGTGTGTGGTGGTGATATTGGATGTATTAATGCATTCTAGCATTACTATCAAGCCTTTTGGCCTTGTTTTGAGGATAATTCATGTGCCTAATGTGTTTATAATGATATAAATTTTCATCGAAGTGTCCATGTATATTTTTACAATGTTTAATGGTGTTTTCAAATGAGTTTTGATTCAAATTGATCATTGGGTATTCAACCGAGATGAGCTAGGTGTTTATCTAGTCTATCGTGTTGGGTTCTAACGTGTTTAATGAGTTCCTAAGGTTTTTATTGTGTATATATATATGAAACAAATCATTTATAATTTTCAAGGGTCAATTTGATCAAGACAAGAGTAAAAACAATAAGCTCAAGATCAAAGTGAATGAAGCCTATGCTTAGCTCATCTTTCTAGTCCACCATCTTGGATGTTGTGTTGATTTGAGCTCTAAATTATTGTTTTTAATGCTATAGAATGCTTCGTGAATAGACTATGATGATATATGAAGGATGTAAAAGCTTCAAATCAAGTAGAAACAACTTAAAAAGTCTTGGAATGGATCAATAGAAGAACAATACACAACCTGGACTCAATTTGGACACCTAGAATGGCCAGGGAGAGTGAGGGAGAGTGGAATGGCCTCTTGGAATGTGCGGAACACTAAATAATTCAAAAGAGACCCAAAATGGTGACCCATCGCATCGCGGTCCTAATAGCAGTGAATAACGCACCACGTCCCAGTGGAAAGTAAATCTGCAATTGTCAATTTCAAGAATCTCAATACTATTACACCTCTTCATGGGATACTAGCGATAATCCCTCCACCGTGATGTGATAAGCATAAAAAGCGAGATTTTTTAGCCAAAATAATAAAAAATAGTGTGGTTACCTAATCCAAGTTGGTTTATGACTTGTCTATTATAAATATGATGTCATAAAACCTGTTTTAGAGATCTTGGAACCACTAGATCGATTGGAACAAAATTGGAGGATACCACAATTTCTTTTTAGGTTTTATATTCTTTATTTTTATTTTATTTATGGTTCTAATCATTCATATAATTATTTAGATGTTGATTATGGCTTGAGTGGCTAAAAACTCCCTTTCCAGGGTTAAAGTCAAGAACATGAGTACTATTACTTTTAATTAAGTTTGTTTAATTTTGCTTATCATTATTGATTATTTAGTTTATTCTTGATTTAATTATTTGATGGATTTATCACCCAAAAAATATATCTAATTTTACCCTTGTGATCTTGGGAGTGGGAATAGCGTGATAAAACATGGAAATAAACAAAGTATGGTTTGTTTTCTTTTATAAAATAAAAAATTCAAATTAGCATCTAGGATAGGGAAGTACTTAGAAGCCATACTTGATTCACATGTAGGATGATAGCTTAAATAACTTAATTGGATTATTACATCCCTGCTCAATGATGTAGTTGTAATGTCTAAATTTGTTAAATAGATTGAGGTTGGGAGACCATGATCATCCAATTAACCCTACAAATAAACAACCAAGATGAACAAGTTAACGAATGAAGTTCACTAACACAGTATGATTGTTCAAAGTGCTTTAACCCTGGGCTTTACTCTATTGATTGTCTCAAGTAATTTTAATTTGGGCATTGTTTACCTTTCTATAGTTTACGAATTCCAAACTTTTTTTTTTGGTTACTTTCGCACCAATTGAAACTTACAAATTAAACTAGAATTAAATTATTGTTAGATCAAGTCCCTATGGGATCAATACTTAGCTTTCTTGAAGGCCATTTTATTATTTGGTACACCACATACACTTGTGTGTGCACTTGGACACTATCACCATCCCCGAATTCTATATTTTTTCATGATGGAGGTTACGATGACTTTTCTATTGCTCTTGTGCCACGTTAATCTGTTTGGTACTTCTATTGATCAGCTATGAAGTGGTGAGCCTCCAACCTTCTGAAGGCCCAATTATTTTATTAGGTTCCTTATATTTATAGTACTTTTGGATTCTTTTTGTCATAGTCTGGGGCATGTCCCAACTTAGTTGGTATTCTTGGTTTATAGGCTTTTTTGGATAGGATTATGATGTCATTTATATCTTACTTTGACTCTTTAGACTTTTTTGGTTTTATATATCAATTATTGATTTGGCTGGCTTCCATTGTTTACTTTTTTTTTTTTTTTTGAGGTAAGGCTAAGAGGGTTGTCTGTGGCTCATGGTGGACTTGAGATGCCCATCACGACCATTCTTGGGTTTGGATATTGACAAGCTTGATATTAGATCTAGGTTAAGGGTCACTGGGTGTCCACAAAGTAATGTCCAGTAGAGTCCTTTTATAGGTGTGCAGGATGCCAAACTTATAAGGAAGAGTCTACAAGGAATTTGTGAATTTTTTCCCTTTTTGTCTTCTGTTTTGGGCTAAGAGTGTCTAGTTATCATGAAACATCAATAACTCCTGGCTTACTCTCATTTTATATTAAGCCTTTTTGATGATCTGACAGTCGTAGGAACTAAACTAAAACCTTTGTTCCACTTGAGGCAAATGCGGAGGAAATTCGTTCTACCCATTGAGTGCAGACTCAATCTAGGGCCCCTTCTCCTAATAGTGCTGCACTACTTGGGTTCCCCCAATCCCTACTATTCCTCATCAGGCTATTTGGGCTAGTGATACTTATGCTATATTACCTCAGGGAGATATTTCAAATACAGAGTTTCATTAGTCAATCCATATTATTTTGCAAATTATGGCATCATAATCTTGCCGGTCTGATCATGTTGGTTCTATTTCTATTTTATCTGAGGTCATCTAGACTTTCTAATTTATGAGGTTGAATCCTCCAACCTTTACAATATCTAAGGTGTAGAAGGATCGTTAAGGGTTCAATGATGAGATAAAGAAGATTTTTAGGGCGATGCATGCTAGCGATTCAAAAGGTGTAGAATTTGTTGATTATCTATTAATGGATGTGACTTACTAGTTATAAGGATCGGGAAGAGAAAACGAATGATGATTTTGAGCTGGTGGAGTGGGATCAGTTTTTAGGTGATTTTCTTAATCACTTCATTCCTCAAGAGTTGATGAAGGCTCAGGCTAAAGAGTTTGTAAACTTGAAGTATGGTAAGATAAGTGTTAAGGAGTATGCACTAAGTTCCAATAAATTTCCTGTTATGCTTTTCAGTTAGTGTCTAATATGAGGTTTTGAATGAGGAAGTTTGCTTCTATGTTGTCTCATGACTTAGTATTAGAATGTAAGAGTACTAATCTGAATAATAATATAGACATATCCAGGGAAACAATGTACATGTGGAAGGAAGAGGATAAAAAGAAAGCATGTAAAGATAGGAGAAAGGTAGAGCAACAAATTTAGGTATGTGGACAACTTTATTAGGGTATTGTAAAGAGGAGAGGAATTTTTATTTTAATTGTGGTCAGCCTAGTAATCTACAGTGAAATTATCCTATAACTAAAGTTTCCATCGGAGCTAACAAGGTCTCAATTGCCACTTCTTCATCTTTGATACCTAAATGCGCCACTTCAAGTACGAACAATGGCTGGAATCGCCTCGATGCAGTTGGTACTCATTAGGGAATTAGAGGCATCCTCAGATGTTGTCACTGGTATGTTACAACTTATCTTTCATGATGTTTATTGTTTGCTTGATCTAGGTTTTTCCATATGTTATGCAATCCTGTTTATGGATGTACGCTTTGGTTTTGGTCCTAAAAATATTTTTGATCCCTTTTTTGTGTCTACTCCGGTGTGTAAGTTTTTTGTTTCTAGAAAAATCTATAAGGTTTATGTGGTGTCAATTCTTTATAGTGAGACATTGGTGAATTTTATAGAACTTGACATGGTGTATTTTGATATGATCTTGGGGATGGATTGACTTCATTTGTGAAATGCTTCTTTGGATTATAGGACCTAAAAGCTCAGTTTTTATTTCCCTAGAAAACTAGTGATTGAATGGGTGAGGAGTGACTTAGTATCCAAAAGGAAGTTTATATCCTACCTTAGAGCTCGGAAATAGATTTCCAAAGGGTACATGTACCATCTATTTCGGATTAAGAATTCTAACTATGAGAGTCTCTCCTTGAAATCTGTCCCTATGGTTAACGAATTTCCTGAAGTTTATCCTAATGATATTCCTGGAATTACTTTCGGTAGGGAAATATATTTTGGGATTGATCTTCTACCGAATACCTACCCCATTTTCACTCTTCCTTATAAGATGGCTCTAGTTGAACTAGAGGATTCAAGGAGCAGTTAATGGACCTTTTTGATAAGGGTTTCATTGATCCTAGTATTTTTTCCATAGGGGTGCTTCTGTGTTTTTTGTGGGAAAAAAAGATGGGTCTATTCGGATGTGTATAGATTACTGTCTGTTGAATAAGGTTACAGTGAGAAATAAGTGTAAGACCCCTAAAAACGTCAATGATTATATTTTTGACCATCCCGCATACTTGTAGTAAATTTTTTACTTGAAAGATGATTAGGGATGTTAAAAGGGTTTGTCAGAAAAGTTTCAGAACTTTTGGAGGGGGCTTGAGGATCTTTTGGAACCCTAAGGTAGTAAGCCTCTGTGATTGTGGCATGCCATGTCACTTAGCCTCTACAATGTGGGAGTGGCATGGATTCTAAGCTTCATAATAGTGGTGTGGCACGCATCTATGTATGTTTTGCCTATTTTTGTTTTTTTTTTTCACTTAGGGTGAAGGGCTATTAGTCCTTTCACCCTTTCCATGACTTATAAACATAAAAGTAACCCTTTCCCTTTTAGTTTTAAAGATCAAACCCTCTTATTCTCTTCTCTAACATCAAAACCATAAAAGCTGAAGGGTTTTTCAAGAAATCATTACTCTGAACTTTAAATTTCAAATTCTCTCAAATTTCTTATATATTTCAGGCATATATCTTATTTTCTAACTTGAATTTTACATTATGGTATTAATTAATCGTTATCTATGTGTTTTGAATGATGGGTTTAACATTGGGTTAAGGGATTTTGATTATTATTGCTTGAATTACTTTTCAAATGTTTTAAATTGTTGATTCATGCTTTTATTTATGGCTTTTAATACAAAATGGGTGCTTTGTTATGGGAATTGGAATAGGGAACAGGGGTTTCCCCAAATTGATGGAAAGTGTCTTCATAATGGCATTAACCAAAATCCACTTTGTAAATTTAGTTTCAAGCATGGATATTTTGCATAATTCAACTTACATATGTTCCTATTGCATTACATTAATGGATAAATGGGTAAACGGATTTGAAAGGCCCTTGGTGGCTAGGGTTTTAGATTTTAAATAAAACTTGGGAGTTTAATGGTTACATAGATTGATTTGGCATAATTATATAAGCTTGCAAACCTAACTGGTATGACGATACCAAGTGTTAAATGCCTTAATATAAGACTCCTGGGTTAATGGTTTGATTATGTACACATTGTTTTAGTTTGGGCTTAAAGTAAATTGTATAGCTCTCCGTGAAGGTGGACGTCTTAGAGGTCCAACACTGGATACCATATTTGCTGACGTGGGGGTCTACATGACCTTGTGCTTGGTACACACATTATATTTTAGGATGGCTAGAGCCTTGGTTTCTTTAGCCTTTTCTTTGATTTCCTCAGTTTGTGCGGCTGACATACACTAGGGCACTTTTAGTAGGTGAGGTGAACCCATATAGCTCGTGGGTGCCTTTGGGATAGAGCGAGCTACGCATTTCATGTTAATGGTTTAAAATCTTAAGTGTATAGACCTTGTCCCTATCTCGGCATCCTATATATATATAAATGTTGTGCATGTGGTTTTGGACTAGTTTTGACATTGGCATTATTTTATCCCCTATCTCTAAGTTACACGTAAGTGCTTGCCCCACTCACCATTCCTAGACGCTGCATCATTTCATGATGTAGGGTCAAAGGGATTTACTGTTGCTCTTGTGCAACATTAAGTGATTCAGCATTTCTGTGGATCTTCTGTGAAGTGGTAAGCCTCTATCTTCTAGAGGACCGGTCATTTTCTTGTTTCAATTACCGTCTTCTTACTTTTTGATTCCTTTTGTCATAGTCGGGGGCCTATCCCAACTTGGTTGGAATTTCTAGTTTTAGAGGCTTTTATGGACAAATATAGAGATTGTTGGTCGTTTATGCCCATAATGTTAGGATAAGAGGGTGGTCTTCAACCCACGACAAACTTGAGATATGCATTATGACTAGGCCTAGTTTGGGTTATGACAAGCTTGGTATTTGAGCTAGGTTTAGTATCGCTAGGTGTCCATAAAGCTGTGATGAGTAGAGTCCTATTATGGATGTATAGCTCTCCATACTTATAGGGAGAGGCTATAAGGAATTAGGAAAGTTTCCCTCTCTTGTATTCTATTTTGGGCAATAGAGTCTAGTAATCTGAAACTTCTCTAACTCCTAGCTTACTTACATTTTTCATCATGCCTCGCGAAGATCTGACGGTCATAGAAACTTTGCTAGAACCTCTATCCCACCTAAGGAAAATGTGAAGGGGACTCGCCTTATTTATGGACTATAGACATGGTCTAGGGTCCTTGCTCCTGACTGTACCATTCTTTGTGGGGCTGGTCTCTACTAGTCCTCCACAAACTTCCCAAGATAGTGATACTTATGCTTAGTTTCCTCAGGGGGGTATCTCTAATATAGAGTTCCGTCAATCTATTCATATGCTTACTCAGTTGGTGGTATCAAAGTCTCATCAGTCTGATCATGTTAGCTTTGTTGCTCATTTATCTGAGGTGACTCAAGTTTGCCAGTTTATGAAACACCTTGGTTTATAGACCATAAAAAAATTTCCTAGAATTTTGGTCTCTGGACCCAATACGACTTGAGGGTACAAGTCCTATATTGGGGTACGAATGGTATGGTCTAGCCGTATGCTGATTGGTGTTGGTTGGTAGGATGGATTTTGGTTACTGGAATGGATACGACTTACGGGTATGAGTCATATTGGTGGTTACGGATCATTTGGTTACTTGACTTAAATTTAGACTTGATTACTTAGGTTGGATCTAAGTACTAGTGGCTCATCTTGATCCGTAAGCCAGGGTATGAGTCGTATCCAAGACTCGTATGGTGGAAAGTGTCTAAATATTCCTTGGGTTTAAATCTTCCAAGGGCATGGATGAAGGGTAGAAATCATATGTTTTAAATATGGCTTGATTTGATGAGTCGTATACTAGACATTGTTTGATCCAAAGGTTGAGGCTAGGATACGAGTGGAGGGTACTACTCGTATTGGTAGGGTATGACTCATGAGGGTCAGTCATATCCCTGTGATGGAATTTTAGGTGCAACTTAAGTGGGGGTATTCTAGACATTTTCCTCACTTATCCTTATAAGGTCCCACGACTTCTAACCTACTTGGAAGGTTATTTACCCTATTGCTATATTTATTAACACTTAGAAACTCTTCTAAACACTCTATAATTCTCTTAAAAGCTTTTGGGCAAGGGAAACTAGGGTTTCAACTTAAGGATTCGCTTAGGGCTTGTCTTGTTGGTTTCTTTCCATCATCATCTTTGTTTAAGGCATGTTCTCTTCCCTCATTATTAATTTTATCTAAAGGCATGGTTTGCATAAATGTTTTCATAACTTCATTGATTGTATGATTTTATTTTTCAAATATAAATTGGGGGATTTTCATATTAAATGGTTTGTTATGGTTTCCCAGGGTTTTAATTATGCTTTTATATGCATTAATGATAGTTTTGGATAATTGCATAGAAGGTGAATAGTTTAATGGTAACTTGAATTGGTTTTGGTCATATTATGCCCCAATGTGTTTGACAAAATGCTTATAAAGATATGTTCATTGCATTGACTACTTTTAATGGAACTGTTACTTGTTTTAAAGCTTGGTTAAGGAATTATGCATGGTTTAAATGGTTTGGAAAGGTAAATGGCTAAATTATTATGCTTGAGGGGTACATGGAATCTCCCAAGTTGTTTAATATAGTAGATGGAAGAGTACTTGAAAGTTCCCTTAAACCTATATATGATTGGTTATGAATAATACTTGCAGATAAGAATTGTATGACGATACCAATATTAATGGCCTCGGTTAATAAATGGATAATGGTTTGGTTATTTAGAAATTGGTTTTAATTTGGCAATAATGGCGGGATGTGTATCAAAGCCATGAAAGGTGGAGGTCCCGAGGGGATCAAAATTGGAAACTTATATTTACCGATATAAGGTTGGTCTTGGTGATCGTGTGCATAATGCCACATTATATTTTGGCGGATATACTAGTCATCCCAGTTTTTTTTCCCTGGTCGTCTGGCTACACTCACTAGGGCCCTTTTAGTAAGGGAAGATGAACACATATAGCCCGAGGGTGCTTTTGGATGACAAAGCTATACAACCCAGGTAAAGGTTTTAAAGGCATGCTAAACCCAGTCCTTTTTCCCGGCATTGTTATATATATATATATATGTATGGTTGTGTGTATATGAATGGTTTTTCTTGGTTTTATAAATGGCATTGTTTTATCCTTATCCAGAGATCATGCTAGCATTCTCCCGCTAACCTGTCTATTGGCAGCTGTTTACCCGCTCTATGCTGGAACCAGTTGTTCTACTTCTCCAATATAGTAACTGACTCAGTGAAAACACTTGGATTTAATTAGTGAGCTTCCATCCTTATGGAAGTCTCTATTTCATGTTATGGACAATTTTAGACATTTTGGTTTATTTCTGGATATTAGTTTTGGCTATGATTAGGGGCATATTCCAACCAAATTTTATTACTCTTTCAGTTAGAGGCTTTGTGGTACTTCTATGGGTCGGAATGGGAAAGATTGGTACTGGTGTCGGCCTTGACATTGGAATAAGATAAAAGGTTGACATCATTGGATGATATTATTGGTTTTTCCATCATATTTGATTTTGGGATTAATTATATTATGTTTTGGAATATCTTTGGTTAGGGTCTGGTTAGGGCCCTTATTTTTGAATGGTCTAGTATGGTTGGATTGTTGGTACAGGATGGTTGGAATCGATTGGGTCGGTCACAGTTATGACCTTATCCTAGAGTCTTTTTGGGAGATACTGTACTCCTTTGCTACATACTTAGAATTCAACTAAGTCAGGATAGGTGGCTGGAGGTTGGGTTGGGTAATATGGGTGGTCTTTGATCCTGGTCGGACTTGGGATACCCATTCTGACAAGGCCCCTGGTTGGGTTGCATCTGTTTATGAGGTTAAATCCCCAACCTTTATAGGCTCTAAGGTTGGGGAGGATCCTCAGGGGCTTATTAATGATATGGATAAGATATTTAGGGTGATGCATGCTACCGATGTGTTGAGTTTGCTACCTATTAGTTGAAAGATGCAATTTACCAATGGTATAAGGAGTGGGAAGTGTTGAGTGGGGATGATGATGAACTAAAAGTATGGGATGAGTTCTCAGGTTCCTTTCTTGATCACTTTTTTCCTTAGGAGTTGAAGGAGGCCAAGGCCAAAGAGTTTGTGAACCTGAAGTAGGGTAAGATAAGTTTGGAATTGTATGCTCTAAAATTTCAATAGTTGTCTCGTTATGCTTCGGAGTTAGTGGCTAACATGAGATACAAAATGAAGAAGTTTTCTTCTATTTTGTCTCATGATTTAGTATTAGAGTATAAGGCTGCGATGTTGAAAAATGATATGGATATCTCCAGGATGGCAGTTTATATATGGTAGGTGAAGGATGAGAAATAAAATAAGAACAGATGGGAGAGAGGCAGAACAATAAGTTTAGATATTTAGAGTAGGGTGCAGGGCATCAAAACATTAAAAATGATGGTAGGCAGAGGACCAAGAAGAAGAATTGGGAAAATTAATATTCGATAGTTAGTGCTCTTTATCCTAAGCCTTTTGGTGATCATCGTATTAATACTAAAAATAGTTCCAAGGCACAGGGTGCCCAATCTCATATTAGTAGAGCTCAGTCAGCCCCACCTTATCCTCTTTGTCAATTTTGTGGATAACTTTACGTGGTTACTGTGAGAAGGGGGAACTTATGTTTCAATTATGGTCATCCTAGTCATCTGCAGAGAAATTATCCTATAGACAAAGTTTCAACTGGTGCTAATAAGGTTTTTGTCGCAACTTCTTCAGTTCTTGCACTTAAGGGTGCCACTTCAGGTATCAGCACTGGCCAAAAACATCTCTATGCACTTTCTACTTGCCAGGAATTTGAGGCATCCCTTGATGTTGTCCCTGGTATGTTATAGTTCTTCTCTCATAATGTTTATTATTTTCTTGACCAAGTTTCAACCCTTTCTTATATGACCTCTTATGTGGCTATGTACTTTGGTTTTGGTCCTAAAAATATTTTTGACCTTTTTCCTATGTCTACTTCGGTGGGTGATTCTATTATTGCTAGAAAAATCTATAAGGGTTGTGTGGTGTCCATCTTATAGGGATTAGTGGATTTTATAGTGCTTGACATGGTGGATTTTAATGTGTTCTTGGGGATAAATTGACTTTATTCCTGCTGTGCTTCTTTGGATTATATGGCCCGAAAGGTCAATTTTCAATTTTCTAATAAATTGGTGATCGAATAGGACGAAAGTTCCTAGTACCCAATGGAAAGTTTGTTTCCTATCTTAGAGTTTGGAATTTTATTTCCACGTGTGCAAGTATTATTAGTTTGGGTCAAGGATTTTAGCTGTGAAAGTCCCTCCTTACTATGTGTTCCTAAGGTCAATGAATTTCCTAAAGTGTTTCCAGAGGATCTTCCTGGAGTTCCTCTCGATAGGGTAATAGATTTTGGGATTGATCTTCTACCTAATATCCATCCTATTTTCATTCCTCCTTATAGGATGGCTCCGACTAGATTAAGGAGCTAAAGGATCAGGTAAAGGATCTTCTTAATAAGGGTTTCATACATCCTAGTATTTCTACGTGGGGTGCTCCTATGCTTTTGAAGAAAAATAGGTCTCTCTGGATGTGTATAGATTATTATCAGCTGAATAAGGTGCCAGTGAAAAATAAGTACCCTCTTCCTATGATTGATGACCTATTCGACTTGTTTTAGGGTGTTAGGTGTTTCTCTAAGATTATTCTTCGTTTGTGATATCATCAACTAAAAATTAGGAAAATTGATATTCCTAAGATGGCTTTTCGTACTCGTTACAGTCATTACGAGTTTTTGGTAATGTTATTTGGGTTAACTAATGTTCTAACTGCGTTTATGGATCTTATTAATCAGTTATTCAAGGAGATTTTGGAATTGCTTTTTATAGTCTTCATTGATGACTCCTTGGTGTACTCTAAGAGTGAGGAGTATCATGTCAATAGCCTTCGAATCGTGTTACGAACTCTTAAGGACAAGAAACTGTATGCCAAATTTTCTAAGTGTGAATTTTAGCGAAGTGTTGTGACCGTTCTTGGGCATGTTGTTTCTGGTGAAGGGATCAAAGTAGATGAACAAAAAGTTGATGTAGTTAAGAAGTGGCCTAGACGCATGAATCCAACTAACATTAGGAGCTTTTTGGGTTTAGCTTGGTATTATAGAAGGTTTGTTGAGAGTTTATTTTCTATTGCTGACAAGGTTAACTCAGAAAAAGGTTAAGTTTCAATAAGTCTAATGCTTAGGAAGGTAGTTTTGAGAAATTAAAGGATAAGTTGACTTCTACATTGATTTTTGACCTTGCCCGAGGGTACTGAGGGGTTTGTTGTATAATATGATGCATCTCGTCTGGGTCTGGGTTATGTTTTGATGATGAATGGTAAGATTGTAGCTTATGATTCTCAACTTCTTAAAGTTTGTGAGAGGAATTACTGGACTCACGTTTGGAGTTGGTCTTGTCATTGATAATCTGGTGACATTATTTGTATGAGGTGCATATGGACATCTATACAGACCATAAGATCTTGCAATATGTGTTTACTTAGAAGGAATTGAAGCTTAGGTAGAGGCAGTGGCTAAAAATCCTTCAGGATTATGTCATGAGTTTTGACTACCATCAAGGTAAAGCTAATGTTGTTGTTGATGCTCTTAGAAAGTTATCCATAGGGAACTTATCTCACATGGATAAGGAGAAAAGAGGGTTAGTGAAGGATATTAATAGGTTGGCTAATTTTGGAGTTGGTCTCTTGAACCCTAAGGATAGAGAAGTGATTATTCAAGAAGCGGTTAAATTATCTCTTAGTGTAGAGGTGATGGAGAATAAGGCTTTAGATCCCATACTTATGCAGATTAAGGATGATGTGGGTCAGCAAAAGGTCATGGATTTCGAGGTTAAGGGAGATGACATTCTGAGGTACCAAGGAAGGTAGTGTCTTCCTGATGTTGATGGGCTGCGGGAAAATTTTTGACTGAGGCTCGTATGTTTAGATATACAGTTGATCCGGATTCAACTATGATGTATCATGACCTGAAGGAAATCTACTGGTTGAATATATGAAGAGGGATATAGCAGATTTTGTGGCTAAATATATGGTTGAAAATTTGAGGCCTGGTGTGCATGTCTCAAATGATAAAGTTGCCTATATGGAAGTGGGAGATGGTCAATTTGGATTTCATTACGGGTCTTTTGCAGTGTTGCAATCCGTATGATTCAATTTGTGTCATTGTGGATAAAATGATTAAGACTGCTCACTTTTTTCCTGTGAGGACTAACTACTCAGGAGAGGATTATGCCAATTTGTTCATTCAGGAGATGGTAAAGTTACATGGAGTGCCTATGTCCATCATTTCATTGAGGTACACAGTTTTCTCCTCACTTTTGGTGTTTGTTTCAGAAAGCTTTGGGTATACAGGTGAAGCTTAGCACTACTTTCCACCCTTAAATGGATGGACAAGTGGAGCGGACTATTCAAACTTTGGAGGATATGTTATCGGCATGTACGATTGACTTTAAGGGTAGTTGTATTGACCATTTGCCTCTTATTGAGTTTTCTCACAATAATAGTTATCATTCTAGCATTCAAATAGCTCCTTAAGAGTCTATTTACGATAGAAGGTGTAGATGTCTTATTGGGTAGATTGAGGTAGGTGATACTAGGATGTTTGGTCCTGACTTGGTTCACCAAGCCATGGAAAAGGTGAAGGTTATTATAGAAAGACTCAAGACTGCTCAAAGTCTCAAAAAGTCTTATGCAAATTTGAGGCAAAGAGAGTTAGAGTTTGAAGTGAGCGATTTGGTGTTCTTGAATATTTTTACGATTAAAGGAGTCATGAGGTTTGGCAAAAAGAAGAAATTCAGTTCCCGTTACATTGGTCCATATTAGGTTTCAAGAAGGATTGGGAATGTCGCTTCATCTCATTTTCCATGTGTTTATGTTGAAAAAAGTGCATGGGTGACCCTTCTTTGATAGTGCTTGTTGAGGATGTTGATGTGGTGGATTTTCTATTGTCATGACCCAAACCAGGGCCAGGCCGTGATGGGTATCTCAAGTCCACCATAGATCAAAAACCACCCCCTTAATCTAACCTCAAGATCACAATAATAATAATAATAGTAATAATAATAATAATAATAATAATAATAATAATAATATGGAATATAACTAAACATAAATAAGAAGATGAATGCCGACTCAATGAAACTAAGAGTAAATTAACCAATCAACCCACATCTGTCCACAATAACCTCTAAAACTAGAATACCAAATAGGTCGGGACACACCCCCGACCATGACCAAAAGAATCCAAAAGTACTGAGTCAGAATAAAATAATAAGAAAACTATAAGGCCTTTCGAAGGATAGAGGGTCACCACTTCATGGTTACTGAACAAACGTGCTAATAAACCTCACGCTGCACGGGATAAATGAAGTGTCTTCGGACCCTACGTTATGAGACAATATAGCGTCCTAGGATTGTTACTGGGGTGAGTGGTAGCGTGTAACTTAAGGGATATGATATTATAATGCCATGTCAAAAATCAGTCAAAACCACAATGCACACATTTATATACATATATAGAAGATGCTGGGATAAGGAACAAGGCTTAAGCATGAGATTTAAAAATCATTAACCTGGACTGTATAACTCTAACCATCCTAAGGGCACCCACAGACTATATTGGTTAAGATCCCCCTGCTAAAAGGGCCCCAGTACCTGTTAGCCACACAAACTAGAGAAATTTGAGGATGAGCCAAAGCCACCGAGGCTCAAACCATTGCAATATGTATATACATACATATATACATTTATATATATATATATGATGTGTGAACTATGCACACAGTCATTTAGACACCAGCGCCGGCAAACATGGTTTTTAGTATCGGTCCTCCCAGAACCTCCACCTTCCACAACGAGCTACACAACCCTCTTTAAGTCCAAATTAAATAAGACCAAATTAAAATCATTTACACACATAATTCCAACCATTACCAAATAGTTATTAATTAAGCCATTAAGCACTTGGTATCGTCATACCAATACGCTTGCAAGCTAAATCATACATGACAAATTAATTCACACAATTACATTGACTCCCTAAGTTCCATTAAAATCCTATCCATGGCCACAAAGACTTTTCTAAAATAAATTTAAATAACCATGTATCCATTAATGAAATGAATTGCGATAAAAAACAGGTTAAACCTTGCAATTTTGCATAATTTAAATCAAATTAATAGGGTGGGTTGAGGATCATGCAATTCCATGCCAAAATTAATCCAATTTGAAAAAAACCATGTTCCTCATTCCAAAAATTTAATTAAAGTACCAATTATGTCCCAAAAATACCAATTTAAAGTATGGATAATCAATTCATGCCATGGGACAAGTAATTAAATCAATACCATAGCAAACCCTCAATCCAATTTCAAAACCCATAATTTAAATCACATGGAAATCCATCAATCCAATGCCACAATGTAAAATTTAAGTTTGGTGAAGAGATACATGCCTAAAAATTTTGTAATCAAGTTGAAGTTTGGAGATCGGATGACTGAAATAAAGGGGTCTGATCTTTGAAAATTAATACGAATGAGACTACTTTAGGTTTAAAAGTCGTGGAAAAGGGTAAAAGACCAAAAGCCCCTCACCCTAAGTGAATAAAAATAAAACTGGATGAAAATTATGCCTTGGTGTGGCACGCCAATATCGCAGAGGTTATCCTCCATGCTACACCAATATCACAAAGGGTAACCTCCGTGACACTAAAAAACTGAGGAGGCTCACTGCCTCGATGTTCCAAAATTGCCCGAACCCTTTTTGAAAATTTTGAAACCTTCCCCGAACACCCTTTTAACATACCTAAACACAATTTAAGTGAAAAATCAATAATTTGATCAGTGGAAGGTCAAAAGTAAAATGATAGAAATTTAAGGGTCTTACATTATCTTTCCCTTAGGATCATTCATTCCCAAATGTTGTGTTAGGACAGTTTTAGAGTGAAAATAGCAAGAATCCACCAAAATTAAATGCCAAACTCAGAAAATGGCAAGAGGAAAACGAAACTCATACCTTAATCACTTTCATCCAACCCGAAGAACAAGAATGGATATTTAGCCTTTATATTTTCCTCAACTTCCCATGTAGCCTCTTATACCTTTTAGTTTCTCCAAAAGACCTTAACCAAATATACATCCTTAGTCCTCAATCTACAAATATTCCTATCCTATATCTCAATGGGGACTTCCTTATAAGACAAGGAATTCTTAACACCAACATTCTCAGCAGGAACTATTAAGGAAGGATCACCCACACACTTTATCAGCATGGACACATGGAACACAGGATGAGTAAAACCCAAAATCATAGGCAAGTCCAACTAGTAAGCAACATTCCCAATTGTCATTACAATCTTATATGGACCAATGTAATGTGGATTGAGCTTCCCTTTCTTCCTAAATGTCATTACCCCTTTCATAGGAGATACCTTTAAGAATACCAAATCATTTACTTCGAACTCCAATTTTTTTCGCCTTACATTCGTATAAGACTTTTTGTGACTTTGAGTAGTTTTAAGTCTTACTTTAATCACTTTTACTATTTTCATGGCTTGGTGAACCAAGTTAGGACCAAAAAACCTAGTCTCACCAGCCTCAAACTATCCAATAGGAGACCTATACTACCTACCATAAAGAGCCTCAAAAGGAGCTATCTGAATACTCGATTGATAACTATTATTATACGCAAACTTAATAATAGGTAAATGATTAACCTAACTTCCCTTGAAATAAATCACACAGGCCCTTAGAATATCCTCCATAGTCTAAATAGTATGCTCCACTTTCCTATCCATTTATGCGTGAAAGCGGTGCTAAGGTTCACCTGTGTACCCAAACATTTCTATAATGAATGCCAAAAGTGAGAAGAAAACTGCATACCTTGTCCTGAAAGAATAGACATTAGAGCACCATTTAACTTCATAATCTCTCGAATGCACAACCTGACATAATCCTCTCCTGAGTAGTTAGTCATCATAGGCAATAAGCAACCAGACTTAGTCATTCATGGAAGACCAGCAATGAAATCCATATTGAGAATCTCCTACTTCTACATAGGAAACTCTCTCTTTTGAGATATGTCACCAGGTTTTAAGTGCTCAACGTAACATGCTGACAAACCATACACTTAGAAACAAAAATTTGTTACATCCCTCATATTGTTCCACCAATATATCTCCTTCAAGTTATGGTATATCTTAGTAGAACCTGGAAGAATTGTATACTAGGAATTATGAGCCTCAGTCAGAATCCTTTCCTGTAGCCCATCAATATATGGAACACACAACCTACCTTGGTACCTCAGATTACCATCTCCCTTAATCTTGAAAGCCACAACCTTTTGCCAACCCATATCTTCCTCAATCTACATAAGTATGGGATCTTAAACCTATTTCTCCTTTATCTCAGCACCAAGAGATGATTTGCCCACTTCCTGAATAATAACTTCTCCATCTTTAGAGTCCAAAAAACGAAATCCCAAGTTAGATAATATGTGAATATCCTACACTAATCATCTTTTATTCTGATTAACATGGAATAAGCTCTCCATAGATAACCTGCTAAGAGTATCAACACTCAACAACAACATTAGCTTTACCTGGGTGGTAGTAAAGACTCATATGTAATCCTTGAGCAATTGAAGCTACCTCTTTTTCCAAAGATTCAACTTCTTCTGAGTGAATACATACTGCAAGCTCTTATGATTTGAATAGATATCGACATACACCCCATACAGATAATAACATCGTATCTTCAAAGAAAAAACCATGGCTGCCAACTCTAGATGATGAGTTGGATAGTTCCTTTCATGAACCTTAAGCTGCCTAGAAGCATAGGACATAATTTTACCATACTGCATCAATGCATAGCCTAGTTCTACATGGGATGCATCAAAAAACACAACAAAACCATCAGTACCCACGGGCTTGTTAAAAAACTAGAGTAGAAGTTAGATTATTCTTCAACTTTTCATAGCTACCCTTACAACCGTCGAACAACAAAAAATTAACCTTTTTAAGTCAATATTGTGAAAAGAGCAACACTAAGAGAGAAACTCTCAACAAATCTTTTATAATACCTGGCCAAACCCAAGAACCTCCTAATATCGGTCAGAGTCATGGGTCTAGTCCATTTCTTCACCGCCTTAACTTTTTGTGGATCTTTCTTAATCCTCTCACTAGAAACAACATAACCAAGAAAAGTCACAACATTCAACCACAATTCACACTTAGAAAATTTCACATATAACTTTTAGTCCTTAAGGACCTGCAACAAAACTTAGGGGTAATTGACATAATCCTCCTCACTCTTAGAATACACCAAGATATCATTAATAAACATTATCACAACTAGTCTAAAATGCCTGAAATCTTAATTCATAAGATCCATGAATGTATCTGGAGCATTAGTCAACCCAAATGACATAGTGAAAAACTCATAGTGACCATACCACATTTGCAAAGCAGTACTAGGAATATCAACTTCCCTAATTTTCAACTAATGATAGTCTCAATAGAGACTAATCTTAGAGAAGCATCTAGCACCCTGAAGATGATAAGAAAGGTCATCAATCTTATGAAGAGGGTACTTATTATTCACTATCACCATGTTCAACTGGCAGTATTCTATACACATTCAAAGAGACCCATCTTTCTTATACACGAAAAGCACAGAAGCACCCCATTGGAAAGTACTAGGATAGATGTAACCCTTATTAAGAAGTTCTTTTAACTGCTTTTTTATCTCCTTCAACTAAGTCAGAGCAATTCTATAAGAAGCAGAGGAAATAGGATAGGTATCCAGTAAAAGGTCAATCCCAAACTGTATTTTTATGCCGGGAGGAATTCTAGAAAGGTCATCGAGAAACACTATAGAAAAGTCACTAACCACGGGGACATATTACAATGAAGGACTTTCAGAGTTGGAATCCTTAACATGAACTAAATGATATAGGCACTCATTTGAAATCAATTTCTGATCTCTAAGATAAGAGATGAACCTCCCTTTAGGAACTAAAGGACTTCCCTCCCATTCAATTACTGACTCATTAGGAAAGTGAAAACTGAACTTTCATGTCCTATAATCCAAAGATGCATAACATGATTAAAGCCAACCCATTTCCAAGATCATATTAAAATCCATCATATCTAACTCTATAAAATCCACTAATGTCTCTCTATGTAATATAGACATCATACAACCCCTATATATCATTGTAGTCAAAACAAAATCACCCACTAGGTTACATACAAAAAAAAAGTCAAAAATACTCATTGGACTAAAACCCAAATGCACAGCCACATAAGGGGTCACATAAGAGAAGTAGATCCTGGGTCAAGCAAATAATACATATCATAAGAGAAGAATTGTAACATACCAGTAACAACATATAGAGATACCTCAGATTCCTAGCAAGTAGAAAGTACATAGAAGAAATTTCAGTCAGTGCTG
Organism: Capsicum annuum; assembly: GCF_002878395.1. Taxonomy (NCBI): domain Eukaryota; kingdom Viridiplantae; phylum Streptophyta; class Magnoliopsida; order Solanales; family Solanaceae; genus Capsicum; species Capsicum annuum. The sequence goes on along the minus strand of NC_061120.1, from coordinate 144,403,420 downwards.
ATACTAAAAGTTGTGCCCTTCGATGCAGGAGCTGAAAATGTGGAAATTAGAACATTATTAGCTCTTGTAGAAACCTTGGCTAAAGGACAATCCCACTGTATGTGACCCAGCTGGCAAGAATTATAACACTGATTTCTCTACTTCTCATAATAACCATGATGAAAGTGGGGTTGACTGAGCTTGACTAGCCTGAGACTAGGAACCCTGTGCATTAGAACCACCACTAGCCTATAGAAGACGATCACCCAAAGGCTTAGTATAATGAGAACTGGCAGATGAATAAGAATTGCCTAGTTCTTTTTCTTGGTCCACTGTCTACCGTCTCTCTCTCCCACTAATTTTTTGACCCCTACCATACTCTAAATACTTGAACTTTTCTTCTATCTCTTTCTAATTTTTGCTTATTCCTTCTTCTTATCCTCAACTTGCTGCATATAAACTACAAGCTTAGAGATGTATATATTTTTATTTAGCATTGCAGCCTTACATTCTAATACCAATTTATGGGACAACCCAGAAGCAAACTTTCTCATTTGGGATCTCAGGTAAGACACAAACTCTGAAGTATAACGAGACAGCTTTCGAAATTTCAATGCATATAGATCACACTTATCTTACCCCACTTTAGATTAACGAACTCTTCTTTCATAGCTTCTCTCAAATCTTGAGGAAATAAGTGATCAAGAAAGGCACCCAAAAATGCATCCTATAATGTTGGCTCTTTATTATCATTCCTAAAATTCTACTACTCTTCATACCACTGATTGGCTTTATCTTTCAGGTGAAAGGCAGTAAATGCTACACCTTCAGAATTAGTACCATGCATTACTCTTAAAATATTCTCCATCTTATCCATAAACCCTTGATTATCCTCCTAAATCATAGAGTTTGTAAACGTTGAGGGATAAAACCTCATAAACTTGCCAACTTGAGTAACCTCAAATAAAGAAGTGACAAAAAAAACATGATTCGATTGACGAGGCTGAGATGTCACCAACAAAGTAAGCATATGAACAGACCGATAGAACTCTGCATTAGAGATGTACCCCTAAGTCAGCTGACCATAAACATCACTACCCTAAGAAGCCCTAGGAGGTCTAGTGGGGATATGTGGAACTCCACATAGAGCAACATATTCAGGAGTAGGGACCTTAGACCAGGTTACCACTCCATACACAGGGTGAGTCCCCTCCATATTGTTATTGGGCAGGACAGAGTTCCCAGCTAAGTTCCTACAAACATACAATCTTTGGGGAGGTGTGATCTGAAATATGAGAAATCCAAGAGTAAGAGATGTTTCATAACACTAGACTCTAAACCCAAAAATAGAACATAAGAAATGAAAACATTCCTAAATGCCTTGTAGACTCCTTCTTATAAGTGTGGCGTGTTACACACCATAAAAAGACTCTACTCAACACGATTTTGTGGAAATCCAATGACTGTAAATTTTTCTTTGATACTAAGCTATTTACGACCCAAACTAAGGCCTGGCCATGGAGAGTATCTCAAGTCCACCATAGAATGGAGACCGGCCCGTTAATCTAACCTTAAGATCATAATAATAACAATAATAAAAATAATATGGAATCTAACTAAATAGAAATAAGAAGATGAATAAATGTCTTAATGAGACTAACTATCAAAACATTTACCAACCAACCCACATTTATTCATAATAGCTTCTAAAACTATAATGCCAAACAGGTTGGGACATGCCCCCGACCATGACCAAAAGAATCCAAAAGTACTGAGTCAAAATAAAAAAATATGGAAATGATAAGGCCTTCTGGAGAATGGAGGCTCACCACTACATATACCCAACGACTGTTATAATTCACCTAACACTGCACAAGGATAAAAAATATCTTTGGACCATACATTATAAAACAAAGTAGAATCCTATGATGGTTAGCAGGGTGAGAGCTAGTATGCTACTTAGGGGTTAAATAGCATAATGACATGTCCAAAAATCAGTCAAAACCACATTGCACACATTTACATACATATGTAGGATGCTGAGATAGGGAGCAAGGTTTAAGAATGAGATTTAAAAATCACTATACTAGACTGTGTTTCTCTAGCTGTCCTAAGGGTACCCATGGGATATATAGTTTAAACTTCCCCTATTGAAAGGGCTCAGTGCATATTAGCCATACGAACTAGAGAAATTTGAGGAAGGGCTAAATCCATCGAGGCTCCAACCATTCCAATATATATATATGTATGTATGTATATATATATATATAATGTGTGAACTATTAATACGATCATTAATACCCCCACACTAGCAAACTATTTCCAGTATCGGCCCCCCCAGGACCTCCACCTTGTATGATGAGCTACACAACCACTTTTAAACCTAAATTAAAATCATTTACACACATAATTCTAACCTTTACCCAACATACATTCATTAAGGCATAAACCACTAGGTATGATTATACGAATATACTTTCAATCTAAATCACACATGCCAAATGAATTCACAAAACCACATTCACTCGACCAAGTTTCATTAAAATCTAATCCATGACCACCAAGTCCTTTCAAAACAAATTTAAGTATCCATTTATCCATTAATGAAATGCATTGAGTTCAAAAACATGTTAAACCATGGAATTTTCCATAATTTAAATCAAATTAACAAAGTGGATTGAGTTTCATGGAATTTCAAGCAAATATTCTTACAATTTAGGGAAAACCATGTTCCCCATTCCAAACTTTTAATTAAAGTACCAATTCAGTCCTAAAATACCAATTTAAAGCATGGATAATCAATTCATGGGACAAGTCACTAAGGCAATAATAACTAGGGGTGTGCAAAAACCGAACTGACCAATAAATTGAACCAATAAAAATGTTATTGGTTTATTATTATTGGGTTATTGGGTTAATGGTTTTTAATGGTTTTATAAGAAAATTTATTGGGTTTTTTCTTATGGGGTTATTGAGTAAACCGATAACATAATATATATATATATATATATATATATATATATATATATATATTATATGACTTGTTATATATTTCTCTTGATTTTTTTTAATTTATACAAACTAACAAACCTATTATTTCAATTATACAAACTCTTAATTTCTCCTAACAATATTTAGTCCAAACTTGAAGATTATTATAAATTAAAACACATTATGTAGGATTTTTTGTTACAACTAAGATTCATTTTTTCATGTTAGTTATTATTATTTCTATTTTATGAGTATTTTTTATTAGTTAAACCAAAAACTGAACCATTAAGGACTAAAAGCTGATAACCAAAAATTGATTAAAAATATTTTATTGATTTTGTTATTGGTTTAGAATATTTATAAACTAAAAATTGATAAACCGAAATAATAATATATCAAACCAAACTAAATTGACCAATGTATACCAATAATAACAACCAAAACCCCTCAACCTAATTTCAAAACCCATAATTAAAATCATATGGAACTCCAACAAATATATGCCACAATGTAAAATTAAAGTTCATGGAAGAGATACATGCTAGAAACACACATGAATTCAAAATCAATTTGAAGTTTGGAGCCCGGATAGTGAACACATAGTGAAACCCTTAAATGTTCTTGGTTTTTGTGTTTGATATTGAAATAGAGGGATTTTATCATTGAAAACTAATGGGAATGGGACTAATTTATGTTTAAAAGTCATGAAAAGGTGAAAATACCAAGAGCCCCTCACTCCAATTGAATAAAAACAAAACTGCACAAAAACTATGCCTTAGCATAGCACTCCAATACACAGAGGTTATCCTCCATGCCACACCAATATTGTGGAGGGTAATCTCTATGATATGGCAAACATGCGGAGTCTTACTGCCTCGACATTCAAAAATTTTCCCTAACCCTTTTCAAAAATTCTAAAACCTTCCCCAAACACCCTTTAACATCCCTAAATATAAGTCAAGTGAAAAATTGATATTTTGAGAACGAGAAGGTCAAAAATAAAATGATGAAAATTTTAATATTCTTACCACTATCTTTTTACAAAGTTCCATTTGAGATTTTGGATAGAAAATTTTTTAAAGAGGACTAATGATGTAGCTTTGGTGAAGGTTCTCTAGAGAAACCAAAAGTTGGAAGAAGCTACATGGGAAGCTAAGAATGATATGAAGGACAAATACCCATTCTTGTTCCGTATTGGATGAGAGAACTTGAGGTATGAGTTTAATTTTCCTCTTGTCATATTTTGAAAATTTTTACTTAATTTTGGTTCATTCTTGCTATTACCATGCAGAATAACTCCTCATTTGGGGATGAATAATCCTAAAGGGGGAGGGGGTGATAATATAAAACCATGTAAAACTTTGATAATTTTATTTTTAACCCTCCCTAATGCCTATTGTAATTTTTGACGTAAATGATATTTAGGGATGTTAAAAGAGTATGTTGGGAAAGTGTTAGAATTTTCTGAGGGGGTTCACGACCATTTTGTGATCTTGAGGCTATAATACTACACATTAGTGGTGTGCCACGCTACTTAGAATCCACGATAGTGGCATGCTATGCCACTTAGCCTACACAATAAGGGCGTGTCAAGGAGGCTAAGCTCCACGATAGCAGTGTGCCATGCCGCTATGTAATTTTTGCCCAGTTTTTGTTTTTTTCACTTAGGGTGAGGGACTTTTTTTCTTTTCACCCTTTAAACAACTTATAAAAATAAAAGTGACCCTTTCCCCTTCAATTTTAAAGATCAAACACTCCTATTCTCTTCGCTAATACCTAAACTATGAATGCTCAAGGGTTTTTCAAGAAATCATTACTCCAAACTCGAAACTTCAAATTCACTCAAATTTCTTCTATATTTCTGGCATGTATCCCATTCCCTAACTTTAATGTTACATTGTGGTATTTAATTAATTATTATCCATGTGTTTTGAATGATGGGTTTGAAGTTGGGTTGAGAGGTATTGATTATTATTTCTTGAATTACATTTTCCATGTTTTAAATTGTTGATTCATACTTTAATTTATGGATTTTGAAATAATTCAGTTGCATTGACATAGGAATTAGAATGGGGAACATGCATTTCCCTAAATTAATGAAAGTTGTCTTAATAATTGGATTAACCCTAATCCACATTGTAAATTTTGTTTTGAACATAGATATTTTACATTATTCAACTTACTTAAGTACCCACTACATTAGATCAATAAATAAATAGGTAAAATATATTTGAAAGGCCCTTGGGGGCCAGGATTTTGGATTTTAAATGGAACTTGGGATTCTAATGGTTCTATGGATTGGTTTGGCCTAATTATATAAGCTTGCAAACCTAATTTGTGTGATGATACAAATTGGTAAATGTCTTAATAGAAGACTCCTAGGTTAATAGTTGGATTATGTGTAAACTATTTTAATTTAGGCTTAGAGGGAATTGTATGGCTCATCGTCAAGGTAGAGGTCCCAGTAGAGAGAACACTGGAAACTATGTTAGCTGGCGTAGGGGTTTATATGATCATGTTCTTGGTATACATATTATATTTTGGGATGGCGAGAGCCTTGGTGTGTTTAGTCTTTTCTGTGGTTTCCTCGATTTATGTGGCTAACATACATTGGGGTCCTTTCAGCATACCCATATAGCCTATGGTGCCTTTAGGAAAGAGCTAGCTATATAGTTCAGGTTTCTCAACATCTTATATATAAATGTTTTGCATGTGACTTTTGATTAATCTTTACATTGGCATTATTTATCCCTAATGCTTGAGTTAGGCATTAGTTCTTGCCCCACTAGCCATCCCTGGACATTACATTTCATGATGTAGTTTCTGAGGGCTTTTTTATTTCTCCTATGTAGCATTAGATGATTCGGCATTCTTGTGGATTTTCTATTAATTGATGAGCCTCCTTCTTCTAAAATCCCAATCATTTTATTATTTCTATTACTATCTTAGTACTTTTGGATTTTTTTGTCATAGTCGGGGCATTCCCAACTTATTTGGTATATCTAGTTTTAGAGGCTTTTGTTAACAAGTATGAGGATTATTGGTCATTTGTTTTGACTCATAGAATTTATTTGTATTATCTATCTTTATTACTATCTATGGTTGTCTTCCACTATTTATATTTATTATACTCTGAAGGTTAGTCTAGGGGGGTGGCCTTCAGCCTATGATGGGATTGAGATACCCATCATAACTAGGCCCTCATTTGGGTCATGGAAATAAGTATCTCTTTTATAACACCCTAGATTCTTTGCCTCTGAAATTTTTAAGTTTTAAGCTTTTTCCCATGCTATGACTGGTACCTCACGAGTCTAAAAGTGTAGTCATGAGTTTTAAGAAGGGACTCATGACCAAACCAGTAGAGTAGCTAAAGTTTTATCCTGAGTACGACATGAACCTCACGTGTCATGAAAACTCATACAAGTTGTAGGGATAAATTCATAGGGAAACCAATGAGAAATGCCTATGTTTCTATTGATATCATGATTAAACCCGTATGAGTCGTAAGGTGAGATCACGAGTTATAGGGCATGACTCATAACCAAACTAGTGTAGGGGGTCTAGGGTCTAAGAGCCTTCCCAGACTACGAGTCTAGGCAATGATTCAAACCCAGTTGTCATGAGTCATGACGTAACCCGTAATGATTGGTGACCAATTTCCTGCAGTTTTAATTAAGGGTACTTTGGTCATTTCCCCTTTCCCTAATCATAAACCACCACCATTAACATCTTAAGGGGGTTATTTGCATCACTTAGCCAATAATAAACTACTCTTAAACTCTCTTAAACCCCTAAAACTAGGGTTTCTAAGGATTTGGCTTTTAGAACTCCAATTGGTGGTTTCTCCAAAACTCTTGATATTTCTAGTATTTATCTCATCCCTAAACTTGTTTTGCTAAAAGCAAGTATTTAAATTTTCATCAATGTGATATAATTATTAGCTTTGAATTTGGTTTGAGAACTTTTGGATATTGTTGAATGGTTGAATGAATTGCTTTTCCTATGGACTTTATGAATCATTCATGTTTTGAATTGATGAATATTGAACTAATTGGATGCATGGGTATGGGAATCTTAATGGGGGTCATAGATTTCTCAAAATTGATTTTATAAAATTATGGAGGCTGTGGATCCCTCAAATTGATTTGATAAACTTACGGGGATCATGGATTCCCTCAGCTTTATGGATTTTGGTAATTGAATTAGTAATGATCTCAACCCAACCTTATGAAATTGACTTTGAAACATGGATATATGCATATTGAAATCCAATCAGAAACTATTGCATTGAATAAAAGGTTAATGGGATACAAAGGACTTTGAAAGTCCTTTATGACCATGAATTGATTTTAACTTGAACCTTGGGGGTCATGGATTCCCCTAAGGTAATGAATAATTGGACCATGGGGGTCGTGTATTCCCCTAAGTTTATTAATAATTAGACCATATGGGCCATGAATTCCCTCAAGTTGATTGTCAATGAAAATGACATAATGATATTAGCATGCAAGCGTAATTGGTCTAATGATACCAAGGATATGCACCTTAATAAATGGTCCTTATTTTAATGAACGAAAATGTGAAAATATTTTAGTTAGGCTTAAAAGGGGTTGTGTAGCTGGCCGTGAAGGTATAGGTCCTGAGGGACCGATACTCGAAACCCATATTATCTGAAAAGAGGGTTGATCTTAATGGTCGTGTTCTTATGTCTCACCTTATATATATTTTTCTTTGATTAGAAAAGGGTAATAGTTTTCTCTACCTTCCTTGATACCTCCAATTTGTATTGCTCATATGCACTTGGGCCTTTCTGGTAGGGGGTGCCAGACCCATATATCCCATGGGTTCCTTTTATAATGATTAAAGCTAAACAGTCTAGTTTAATGGTTTAACTCTCATGCTAAACCTTGTTCCCTATCCCGATATATTATATATTTGTGTATATGATTATGTGAATATGGTTTTGGAATCATTTTAGATGGATTGATCATGGCTTTATTTTATCCCATTTCGTGAGTTGCATACTAGCGCTACCATGCTAATCATCCCTCGATGTTGTATCATAATGAAATGAAGGGTTTGATGGCACTTCTGTTTCCTTGCACAGTGGTAGGTAATTTCTGGATTATCCATGTATCAACTTTGAAGTGGTAAGATTTCATTCTCCCGAAGGCCCTTATCTTATGGTCATATTTCATTTACGTCTTAAACTGCTTCCATGGATTTTTTTGCTATGGTCGGGGGCATGTCCCAACTAGAGTTGATGTTTGGTTTCTTAGAGCCTTTTGTGGACAACTAAGTGTGGGTGGATTGTGTTGTGGATTCTTAGATACTTTTTGTCGTTGATTCATCAACCTTTTATATATTTAAAACTCAGCTCTCTCTTGTTATAGGTTCAAAACCTATCTCAATTTTGTTATATGTTTAAAACTCATCCGTTCTGAGTTATTTTATGTTCTAGTTGGCTGGGATATTAGAGGTGGACTTACGTCCTTAATGGACTTGAGATACCCATCATGACTAGGCCATGGTTTGATTCGTGATGAGCTTGGTATCAGAAGGTAGGTTTATGGTTATGGGTATCCGCAAATCCATTTAAGTAGAGTCTCTTTTATGGATGTATAGCATGCCACACTTATAATAGAGAGGTAGTAAGGCATTTAGGAATTTTTCCCTTTCTTATGTTCTATTTTCGTGCTATAGAGTCTAGGGCATTGAAATCTCTTCTAATTTTTTTTGCTTGTATTTCACATCATGCCTCCCTAAAGATTTGATGCTCGTAGAAACTATTTTGTCCCACATGAGGACAATGTGGATGGAACTCGTCCTAGTTATGGAGTACAGACCCGATCTAGGGTCCCTGTTCCTAACTATAATACCCTTCGTATAGTTTTACCGTCCCCTACCAATCTCTCTCAGGCTTCTCAAGATGATGATGTCTATGCCCCACTGCCCCAAGGAGATATTTCTAATGCCGAGTTTCCTTGATCCATTCATTTACTAACTTAATTAGTGACTTCTCAGTCATATCATCCTGACCGTGTTGGTTTAGTTGCTCCATCTTCCAAGGCCACTTGTGTTGGCAAGTTTATGAGGTTGTGACCTATGACCTTTACAACCCTAATGTTGTGGAGGATCATCAAGGGTTTGTTGATAAAATAGATAAGATATTTAGGGTGATGCATGCTACTAATATAAAGTGTTTGTATTTTAACACATATCAATTGAAAGATGTGGCATATTAGTTATATAAGGAGTGGGAGCAGTCAAGGGTTGATGATGTTGAGCCAGCTATATGGGAGTAGTTTATGGTTGTTTCATTGGTCATTTCTTTACTTAGGAGTTGAGAGTGGCTAAACATAAGAAATTTGTGAAATTGAAGTAGAGGAAGATGACTACGAAGGTGTATGCTCTGAAATTCCACCAGCTATCTTGTTATGCCCTAGAGATTATGTCTAGTTAAGGAAAAGAGTGAGAAAGTTTGCTTCAAGTTTGTCTCAATACTTGGTGCCTGCGTTTAAGGCCACAATGTTGAATAATGACATAGACATTTCTAGGCATATAGTGTATATACAACACGTTAAAGATGAAATGATGAAATAAAAAGGAATTTGAGAGATCCAGAATAAGATATTCAGATATTTAGAGTAGGGTGAAGGCTAGCAGAATGGTAGAGATGGTAGGCAGTGGGGCAAGAAGAAAACTTGGGAAAATTATTGTTCATATTCTATGACTAGTGCTCTATATCCTAAGCCATCTGTTGATCATTACTTTCATACTAATAGTGGGTTTAAGGGCCAAGATGCCTAGTCTTAGGATAGTGGATCTCAGTCAGCCCTACCGCACCCTCTTTGTAGATTCTGTGGTAGTTGTATCATGGTTAGTGTGACGAGGGGAAGAGTAAGTGCTTTAATTTTTGTCGACTGTGGCATCTATAGTTACACTATCCAGCTAAGGTTTCTTTTGGAGCTAATAAGGTTCTGATTTCTACTTTATCAACTCATACCCCAAAGGGTGCTACTTTTTGTACCGACACTAGTCGGAATCATCTTTATGCTCTGACCACCTATTAGGAATCTGAGGAATCTACTGATAAAATTATCGGTATGTTAAATCCTTTCTCTTATGATATCTATTGTCTGATTGACCTAGGGTACACTCTTTCTTATGTGACCCTTTATGTGGTTGTTCATTTTGGTTTTGGTCTTGAGTGCATTTCTAATTCCTTCTTTGTGTCTACCCTGGTGGGTGATTTTATTATGTTTAGAAAATTCTATAGGGGTTGTGTGGTGTTCATATTTCATATGTAGACATTGGTGGACCTAATAGTATTAGAAATGGTATAGTTAGATGTTATATTGGGGATGGATTGAATCCAATCGTGCTATGCTTCAATGGAATGTACGACCCAAAAGGTCCATTTCTAATTCATAAATAAATCGGTAATAGAATTCGTGGGATATTCCTTAGTGCCTAAAAGAATGTTCATTTCTTATCTTAGAGTGCGGCAGTTGATTTCCAAGGGGTGTCTATATCATCTGGCTTGGGTTAAGCATTCTAGTTCTGAGGATCCCTCTTTCCAATCTATTCCTGTTGTTAACAAATTTCCTAAAGTGTTTCCCAATGATCTTCCTGGTATTCCTCCCGATAGTGAAATAGACTTTGCGATTGATCTTCTATCAAATATTTATCCTATATCTATCCCTCTGTATATAATGGCTTCGGCTAATTTGAAAGAACTTAGAGAGCAATTAAAGGATTTTTTAATAAGGGTTTTATTTGCCCTAGTGTTTCTCTATGGGGTGCTCCCATACTTTTTATGCGTAAAAAATATGTGTCTCTTAGGATGTTCATAGACTATTAACAACTGAATAAGGTAACTACGAAGAATAAGTACCCTCTCCTGAGAATTGATGACCTTTTTGACCATCTTCAGGGTGCTAGATGTTTCTGTAAGATTGATCTTTAATTGGGTTATCGTCAGTTAAAGATTAAGGAAATGGATATCATTAACACTACTTTCCAAACCCGAAATAGTCATTATGAATTTCTGGTTATGTCATTCGGGTTGACTAATGCACTGGCTACATTTATGGATCTCAGAAATCGGGTATTTAAGAAGTTGTTGGATTTGTTTGTTATTATGTTCATTAATGATATCTTGGTATATTCTAAGAGTAAGGAGAACCATGCCAATCACCTCCGAGTAGTGTTGCTGAATCTTAAGGATCAATAGTTGTATGCCAATGTTTTTCAAAGTGTGAGTTTTCGTTGAATTATATGATCCATTTGGGTCATGTTTAATCCAGTGAGGGGATCATGGTGGATCCATAGAAATATGAGGCGGTTAAGAACTGGCCTAGAACTACGACTCCAATCTACATTCTAAGCTTCTTGGGTTTAGCTAGTTATTATAAGAGGTTGGTGGAGAGCTTCTCTATTATTGTTGCTCTGTTTACTAAGTTGACTCAGAAAAAGGTAAGGTTTTTGTGGTTCGATGCTTATGAGGGTAGTTTTGAGAAGTTAATAGATAAGTTGACTTATGTGCCAGTTTTGACCCTACCCAAGGGTACTGCTGGTTTTGTTATTTACTGTGATGTGTATTGTATGGGAATGCGCTATGTATTGAGGTAGCATGGTAAATTTGTGGCTTACTTTTTTAGGAAGATGAAGTTTCATGAAAGGAATTGTTCGACTCATGATTTAGAGGTGGCGGCTATAGTATTTGCGTTAAAGATTTGGCATCGTTATTTGAAAAGGGTGCATGATGATATCTATTTAGACCATAAGAGCTTACATTATGTGTTCACCCCAAAAGACTTGAATCTCATGCAAAGAAGATAGCTTGAGTTGCTCAAGGACCATGACATGAGTCTCCACTACCATCTAGGTAAGACTAATGTGGTTTCTGATGCTGTTAGTAGGATGTCTATAGGTAGCTTATCTCATGTGGATAAGGAGATGCGAGGATTGATGAAGGATATTCACCGGTTGGTTAATCTTTGAGTTCGTCATTTGGATTTTGAGGATGGAGGTGTGATTTTTCAATAGACGGTAAAGTCATCTCTTGGTTCTGCAGTAGAAAAGAAACAGGTTGTAGATTTTATCTTGATGCAGATTAAGGATGATGTGGGTCAGCAAAAGATTATAGCTTTTGAGATTAGTGGTTAAGGTATCTTAAGGTACCAAGATAGGTTGCTTATTTCGGATGTTGATGGGATATGAGAAAGGATTTTGACTGAGGCTCATGAGTCTAGATATACAGTTCATCCTTGTTTGACGAAGATGTACCATGACTTGAAGGAGATTTATTGGTGAAACAACATAAAGAGAGATGTGGCCAATTTTGTGGCTAAGTGAATGGTCTGTCAGCAAGTTAAGGTTTAGCACTTGAGGTCCGGTGGTATGTCTCAAGAGATTGAGTTGCCCATGTGGAAGTGGGAGATGATAAACAAGGATTTTTGACAGCGCCCAAGCACACACGCAAATGTACGTAGTCTTATCAAGTAGTAAAGTTGCTTCAAGAAATCCCAAGTATCGATCTATCAGGGACTTGCATTTGCTGACTATCCAATCCTAGTTTAATAATTGAGATCAAGTAACCAAAAAAAAGTGTTGAAACAATCATACTATGTTATTGAATTTCATTCATTAACTTGCTTATCTTGGTTGTTGATTTGTAGGGTTAATTGGATGATCATGGTTTCCCAAACTCTAATATTTGACCTAATATGGACATTACAACTACATTATTTAGTGGGGATGGAATAATCCAATTAAGATAATTAATGCTATCATCCTAGGTTTGAATCAAGTAAGGCATCTAAGTACATCCCTATCCTAGACGCTAAGTTTAAGTCTTTATTTTATAAAAGAATAAAAACCCAAACTTTATTTATTCCCATGTTCTATCTCCCTATTCCCTCTCCTGAGATCAAAAGGCCGACAATACATGTATTTTATGGGTGATCAGTCCGTAAAATAATTAAAAAAAGAATAAACGAACAACCTAATATGATAAGAAAAATCAATTGAAATTAATCCAAAACAATAGTACTCATGTGCTTGGCTTTAACCCAGGAAATATAGTTTTTAGCCGATAATATTCATAATCACGATCCAATTAATCGAATACATAATATTATAGTTAAAATATAAATAAAATAATTTAAAACCTAAAAATAATCTAGTAGAAGCCACAAAATATCCCCCCACTGCTTCAATGTAAAAATTGTCCAATTCTGTCATAACATGACCAGCAAATATATATCCTCTAATCTGTGTACAGGTATGTCCAAGTTATAATACAATATTTTCACTACCTTGTCCATCTAACTGTCCAATTTCCTTGTATATAATATTTATAACATAATCCTAATCCTTTGAAGATTTAGGGACTTGCACGAATTTCTAGGAAATTCCACAAAGATTCCCTTCTTTATCTTCAAACCGTGTGAAAATTATACTAAAAATGGGACAAAGTCCATTACATGTCAGCAACATTTAAATTGTCCATGTCTGAACACCCAAATGCAACGTGACGCTTAACGCGTTGGTTGTCTGACGCGACTCAATTATATCGCATCGACTCACTGGAATTTGCGTTCAAAAATCTTGTTAAGTGTTGGACGTCCCTTCTTTTTTCCATGCCTTTTGTAGTGTATTGCCAATGAATTTATGGCATTTTTGTAAATAATATATCACCGTTATCAGATCACAAAGCCTCCTAAAATATAACACACCACAAATTAGAGATCCAAACAACACAATAAGCTCAACGATGAATCAAAACAATAGTTAAGATAAGGCTAATTCGCAATGATCTACACTTTATATTCCGACTCTTAATCAAACTGCACATTTCCCATTCCAAACAAGTTATTCCACTTATAATTACACATTTAAATCATTTGGAACAAATTAAACACATTAGAATCCAACGAAACCAACTAGTCACCCAACTAACTCACGCTAGTAAAACTTGCTTTTCGGGTTGAACTCTAAAAGACTCAATTAAATACAAACTTGTTTGAAAAACACTTTGAACATTGTAATCACATACTTGGAAACTTAAATGCTTATTTATATCAATATCAACACGTTAAGCACACGAATTTCACTCAAAAAAAGGCGACATAAACTAGAATAATGATACAAAAGTGTATAAAACCACCTCAGATCACCACCCCACACTTAAACTCTTGTTCGTCCTCGAACAACTATTTATTCTAAGCATAAAAAGCTGAGGTAATGCTATACTTATACTAAAATAAAGACACTCAAGTTATTACTATAATGACTACACAGAATGCAAGTTTCTACTCAAAGCATGTTACAACCACAATTTATAGCTCATGAACACTACTCCGAAACATCCTAGCCTCAAGAATTTACTCACCTAAGTGTAAAACTCATGTATATTGCTCAATCAAGGACATCATACAATTCACCCACATTCATCAAAAATGTTCCCTCACAACAAGAGAGTTACCCATAATCACTCACAATAATGCAATTTATAACATAATGGGTACAAGAATCAAATTACTCTCATTCTCACAGAGAATTCACAAGTTACACACAATGAACCATAAGCTTGCCCTTAGTGTAGTACTCCACTAATATTAGAATATTAAAGATTAGGATCAATTAGGTCTTTTCAAGGTTGTAATGAAGGCTAAGGGACGAGTAGGAACTATTTTGGAGAAGAATAGTGATTATCCTCTCTAAGAGCTTTAAGACACTACATCATACATTTAAAACCACTCTCCAACAACCAAATTGTACTTTTTTATCAACTCATATCTTTTGTTTTTTCCCCATCTCTCTTAAGCATTTTTACAAACATTTGGTGGGCACAGAGTTTATTACTACAATAATATTTTTTTTTTATAAACATGGAAATATTTATTGCATCAATTAAATCACACCCAACCACCACTCATAAATTATTAACACCAATAACTATTACTTTGGGGCATCAATTTTACCTTTTCCCTCTTATTTCTCAGCTCCTTATTTAATTAATTTTTCATTAAAGCACTTAGGATCATTTTCGGATCAAATTATGATCTATCAATGAAGGGATTAGGCTACTTATGATGTTTCTAAAGAAAAAGCTAAAGGCTCAATGAGGGTATAAAACTAGGCTATCAAAGAAATGCCTAAATCATCTCCTAAACCCACATTCTTTATTTTACTTCACACATACACCGGGCAAGTGCTAGACATCACATCCAACAAGGAATATACAAAAATCTCACACCACACATTCTACAAGCTCAACTCAATAGGTTCATTATAGATTACCAACCAACAATAGCATAAATTAAATTTTAAGCCAACAACTACTAGAGTCATACACATGAACCTAAGAGTCTCAAAAGTAGTAATTCACATCAATCAACATGCTTTTACCAACAAACCCACTTGTACCATGCAATAAAAAATAGCATCAACTCAAATATTTCACTTATTCCTATTCTGAAAAAAAAATTAAATTGAGCCAAAAATTGAAAATTTCTCCACCCCACACTTAAAAATCTACTTTGTCCCCAAAGTGAAATTTTTAAAGTAAGAAGCCTCTAGGCCTAGCTAGTAGTATCTTTTTGCATAAAGGAGGATCCATGGTACCCCACACTTAGTCTTTGCCATACTTCAAGCTCGAGTTTATGGTACTAAGATTTCCCATTAACTTGTGACTCAACCAAAAACAAAAAATAACGTGAAGTAAAAACTAATGAAAAAAAACTTAAAAGAAAACATACCTTAGGTTGGGTTGCCTCTCAAG
Source organism: Capsicum annuum (assembly GCF_002878395.1). Taxonomy (NCBI): domain Eukaryota; kingdom Viridiplantae; phylum Streptophyta; class Magnoliopsida; order Solanales; family Solanaceae; genus Capsicum; species Capsicum annuum. The sequence continues at coordinate 144,387,660 of NC_061120.1, read as the reverse complement.
AAGTGCCTGATTTAGTGACACGGCATGACCTAATCAACTTTTCCTCCACTTTGAGGATATAAATTTCACCGTAATCTTGCATCCATCTTTTTTCCTCGCTCATAGGTGGTGGTACAAAGATTAAGGAACTGAGTAATGGATGATGCATGGTAAACCACTTAGCCTTGATGTGAGGTGTGTTTTTAAATTGCTTATCCGGTGTAAAATAAAAAATATAGGATTCTTGTTCCTCATCTTCATACTCTTCCACAATTTTAAATGATTCCACATACAAGATATTATCTAAACATAATATAGAAAAGTGCTTTGAATGAGGCGCAACCAATCCTACTTCAAAATTTACACTATCTTCAGCACCTTCACTTTTATTCACCTTCTTAATTTCAGTCTCAAAAGAAAGATAACAATCGAATGGTTGCGATTCTTGTGTTTGTTCCACATATTTGCTAATATACTCCTAATATTTTTCTTTTCTTAGCATCTGTAGACATGGTGGCAGTGGTATTTCCTCAACCTGTTCAAAAATTTTAGTTTCTGAGTACTCAAACTTCCTTGAATTATCTGCAACTTCATCTACAATAGATTAGGAAGTCAACTCGGCATCTACCTCCAGCTTATTATTCAATTCCTCTACAGCCTCTCGATAGTTCTTCATGTTTGCCATAAATTGTATTTGAAACACTAAAAGATATTTCAACATCTCTTCTAAGCTTTTAGTTGACTGATTTCGTTGGGTCTGTTGAAACTATTACTGATAGTTATTCCATAATTAAATTTGTGGCTAATTCTGCACCGTTTCATTGTAGTTGTTTATATAATTTTGATTTTAAGCATAACGTACAAACAACTCTGAATCGAGATTGGCAGCACACATAGTTGCCGTATGACCACTTTGACCACAAACCACACACCAAGTTGCACTCTGCTCCACAGATAGAATAGTATCCAAATCATATTGTGAAGGTACCGTCCATGCACTTCTATCAAAATTTGAACAAAAAGCCAGTTGATATGGTTCCCCAAAAAAAAATAAGAATCGTCATCACTAGAAAACCATCTATCCCAATATGACATATCAAGAAGTGTGATAAAAAGAGAAATTAAAGAAAATAAAAAAAATAAACAAAAACAATTTACAACTCAATATAGAAAGGTTAAAAATAAGATGATTGCCTAGTTACAAGTCCCCGGCAATAGGGAAAAAAACTTAACAACGCCCAAGCACACACGCAAGCGTACATGGTCTTATCAAGTGGTAAAGTGGCTTCAAGAAAGCCCAAGTTTCAATCTCTCAGGGACTTGCTTTTATGACTATCCAATTCTAGTTTAACAATTGAGTTCAAGTAACCAGTAAAAAGTGTCGAATAATTATAAAATAAAAAAATAAATAAATAGTGCATAAAAATAAAAGTCTTGGGACAATCAATGGATTAAAGCCCAGGGTTAAAGAACTCCAAACAATAATACTATGTTATTGAATTCCATTCATTAACTTGCTTATCTTAGTTGTTGATTCATAGGGTTAATTGCATGATCATGGTTTTTCAACTTCTAATCTTTAACCTAATATGGATATTACAACTACATCATTGAGCGGGGATGTAATAATCCAGTTAAGCTAATTAAAGCTATCATCCTATGTTTTAATTAAGTAATTCATCTAAGTACATCCCTATCTTAGATGCTAAGTTTAATTATTTATTTTATAAAAGAATAAAAACCCAAACTTTGTTTATTTCTATGTTCTATCTCCCTATTCCCTCTCCCGAGATCAAAAGATCAACAGTATATGTATTTTACGGGTGATCAATCCATAAAATAATTAAAGAAAGAATAAACAAAAAATCAAATATGATAAGAAAAATTAATCAAAATTAATCCAAAACAATAGTGCTCATGTTCTTGGCTTTAACCCCGGAAAGAGAGTTTTTAGCCGATAATATTCATAATCACGATCCAATTAATTAAATACACGATATTTTAATTAAAAGCTAAATAAAATAATTTAAAACCTAAAATAATCGTGTAGCAGCCACAAAATATCCCCCACCTCTTCAATATAAAAATTGTCCAACTCTCTCAGAACGTGTCCAGCAAATATATATCCTCTAATCTGTGTCCAAGTATGTCCAAGTTATAATCCAATATTGTCATTTCCTTTTCCAGATAAGTGTCCAATTTACTTATATATATATATATATAAAATACTCCTATTCCTTTGAGGATTTAAGGACTTCCACGAATTTCTAGGAAATTCAACAACGATTCCCTCCTTTATCTTCAAACCGTATGATAATTATATTAAAAATGGGACAAAGTCCATTACGTGTCGCAACATTTAAATTGGCCATATTTTCATACCCCATCATGATGCAATGCTTATCGCATTGGTTGTCTGACACGACGCGATGATATCGCATCAACTCACTGTAATTTGCGTTCAAAAATCTTGTTGAGTGTTGTATGTCCCTTCTTTTTTTCATGCCTTTTGTAGTGTATTGCCAATGAATTTCTGGCCTTTTTATCAATAATATATCACTGTAATCATCTCACAAAGCCTCATAAAATATTACAAACCATAAATTAGAGATCAAAACAACACAATAACCTCAACGATGAATCAAAATAAGAGTTAAGATAAGGCTAATTTTTAATGATCTTTGCTTTATATTACGACTCTTAACTTAATCAAATTACACTTTTCCCATTCCAAACAAGTTATTCCACTTATAATTACACATTCAAATCATTTGGAACAAATCAAACACATTATAATCCAACAAAACCAACTAGTCACCTACCAAACTCAAGCTAGCAAAACTAATTTTATGGGTTGAACTCTAAATGACTCAATTAAATATAAACTTATTTAAAAAATACTTTGAACATTTTAATCACATATTTGGAAACTTAAATGCTTATTTATATCAATATCAACACATTAAGCACACGAATTGCTCACAAAATAAGGTGAAATAAGCTAGAATAATTGTACCAAAGTGTATAAAACCACCTCAGATCAATTTTATTATTGGTCTTCCGCAGTCTTGAAATCAACATAATTCAATTTGGGTCATTGTGGATAGGATAACGAGGTCTGCTCATATTTTGCCTATGAGGACTACTTACTCTAGGCAGGATTATGCTAAGTTGTTTTTTTAGAAGATTATCAAATTGTATGGTGCTCCAGTTTCCATTATTTCAAATCAAGGTATACAATTCTCTTCTAACTTTTGAAATTTTTTTCAGAAAGTCTTTGGCACACGGGTGAACCTTAGGATATTTTTTTCAGAGTTATGTTCACTATTGGTGTTGGGATTTGACAGACGCTAGTAATGGTTCAAGATTCTTGTGGTAGGTAGGAACAACAGACTATCCTTGTCGAAGTTATGTCTAAATGTTTCTCAACATATTTAGACATTTAACCACCTAATTCTCTCGAACTTAGGGAATTTATATTTCATAACAGGATCTTATCTCAAGTTAATTAATCTTGTTACTACATTAATTATTAAATGGAAGTTTGATGCTTCTAAGTCCCTGTTGATAATTCATTTCTTACTAGGTTTGATTTCTTATCTCAAGCAAATCACCAGTAAGCAAGGTCTCTTTTTTCCAACCAATAGTCAGAGTATAAAATAATGGAATTAACAAGAATTTTCTACCACCGTTAGAATTTTAAACATTTAGTTACGTTATAAACCCAAACCCATAGATCCCACAACTCGGGTTAAGGGAATTTAACTACTCATAATAAAATAATCAAGACAACAAATTGAATTCATTGTTTGATATATGAACTTACTGTAAGATGAATAGCAACAAGTGTTTCTCATGTTTGATTCACTGTAGAAAATCCCAAAAGAATTGTAATAATCTCTCCAAAAATAATTGTTAAGTTCAAGCCAAAAACTAGAGAGAAGAGATTCTCAAAACATCCGTTCCCTCTTTATTAGAAAATTCTAACATATGCTTTAAATACTTTAGCCTAATTATGGAAACAAAATCATAGGTAACAGTAATTTCTTGGACAGGTGTCGATGTGTGTGACGGCTTATCAGGAGTCTGACGACTTATCAGGAATGTCGTTAGCTCCTCTTTACTTTAGACAATCTCTGCCTTAGGTTTACGATAAGATATGATGGCTTATCTGACATGTCATGACTTATCAGAATTGTTGTCACTTCTTTACTTCAAATCCTATTCCTTCCCTAAGCCTAACGACAAGCCTGACAGCTTATCACACTTATGACGGCCTATCACATATGTCATCACTAATCCTAACTGAAGCTCATTCTCTGTTAAAGGGTGATGGCAACTCTGATAGCTTATCACAAGGATGACGACTTATCAAATAAGTCGTCAGCTATACTTCTCTCTCTACTTTCTCAGAAATTAACTAATTTACTTCTATTATTGTTAGTTCTATTGTATTTTGACTTTTACTGCAACATCAAACGGAAAATAATCAAAAACGACAAAATTTGTGTCAGACTTTGCAACTATTCTTAGTGAAAAATCTCAAATGTGCTAGCATCTGCCCGCACATCAACACCCTCAACTTAAAACAATTGCTTGTCCTCAAGAAACTAAAACACAACCAATAGGATACAGTGTACATTCGGCAGTCAACCATCCATATTATCTCAAAACATCTTCACTATCTCCAAGGTCAATTAATTTAAAAACAACTGTGCATATTATTGAAGAACAAGAATGCGACACACAGGAATCAAGATATGGCATCAATTCAGCAACAACAACCATGCATGAATCAATATTACACTATCCAAACAAGTTAGAAACTAGTAACGTAACCAGTGTACCCTCACTACAAAGAAGTCCCACTCCACTTATATCAGACATCACATATGTAACCATGGGGAAAATCAAAAGACACCCACTCTCAGAATGAAGTTCCAATCAATGTAACTTAAAACAATTGCTTGCCCTTATTTTCATTACCAAGATTTTCAGACAGGTCAGCTAGGATCAGTATAGGTCTTCTCTATGGCTTGTAATTTAGGCTAGGGGCTAGTATGATACTCGATGATATTTAAAGTGACTAAGCCTCCTTGACACTACACTAGCTTCTAGGGTCTCACTTATTAACCTTTTTCTATTCTTCTCTTTTCTTGATCACACATATTTAGGATGGGTGCAGTTTTTTCTACAGTAACTTTTTTTTCACAACTTTTCTTTTCTTATTCTTTTCCACCGCACCTAGATTTTTATTCTTTTCTTTTATTCTACCTTTCTTCATACTCATTTTACATCATGCACCCCTATGATAGCCACCCTCAAGTTAGGCCATTTTCCTAAGTTGAGGTGCACAGTTTCCAAGGAGGACTGGGCCAAAATAGGTTCATTATGATATAAATGAGATGGTGATAGGTATCATTAAAAAAGAAATAGGCTACTCAGGCTCAAAATAGGGATCAAGGGATATTATGTATACAGGGAAGGTTATTTAGGCTAAAAGTGGCTAATATCAAAACGGCCTATGATCTTTCCTAACCCCTATACTTCAATCTAGGTAAGACTAACCAGAAAAGTTCTGGATTCAATATACAAAGGGAACTAAGCAAGATATCTCACGCATATGGCACACAAGTATATCACAAGTTACTACTTATCCAGTTCATGCAATTGTTTAACAATGATTATCAAGTCACTAGAACTGATACCATAACAAGATGTACAGTGGTCACAATTACATGCAAATCACATAGTTAAACAATCTGATCATTTGAGAGGTGTTCAAAAAATAACAAATCCATGTTAACTGCCTCAGGTACTTGTATTTCTCCTAGTCAACTACAAGATGTTACAACAACAACTCATCCTACACCTTCAACTTAAAATAAAAGAAAAACTACATAAAGGGTTAGGGTATACCTGGAGTAGATCAAGCACGGGGATCATGGGTCCCTGATCCTGCTACTGCATCCTCAGCTGCTTTATCTCCATTGAGATCCTCCCTCCATTCTGACATATCTATCCTAGCAGTTGTTAGGGGCCTACTAGTTGAAACACCTACGTCTTTCGCTCTTAGGACTTCTTCCCATTTCTTATTGTAATTGAGGGACTTAATTATCACCTTTTTTGTCTCCTCTTTTTTATCCTTCTTTCTCTGTCTCGTCTCTGTTTTTCTTTTTTCGTCACTATCAGGCCTTTCTCTCTTACCCTTACCTTTTTTCTCGCCCTTCTTCTTATTTTTATTCATTGGTTCCCCTGTGATATCAAGCAATGGAATTTCACCCTTAGATTCATCAATAATTGAGTCTGCCAATACCATAAGTTAGTGCTGCTTAATACTCCAACATCTGCCTTTACCTTATCCAGGGCTAATCTAAATTGTGCAAGGTCTGAGCCTGGCATTTCTCTTAACCATGTATTGAAATGGTTTTCTAACTCATTAATTTAACCAGGCATGGCTCGGAAGGGCTCAAGTGCGGCCTTAATCCTCTTGTCTACCACATAGGCAAATTTCTTGGTAAAAAACTGCAGCTGAGCCTTCCACCACTTGGCTTGTTTTACCACTCTCCTTTAATTGATCGAGTTGAAGGTAAATTCTATGGTAAACACAACAGCTGAAGGATTTTTTTCACTTTTAGGCACTGAGTCTGCTAGTGTTGGGGATGTCAATGGCGCAGCTTTAGAATCCGACACGTATACATTAGGTACTGAGTTGGTATCTATAACTAGTGGATCTGTTCCAAACCCTGCTCTTCTGTCAAGTGTCAGCCTTGGATGATTTTCATCATATCGAATGGGGTTGTGGGTCTTCTTAACAGGCATTTCCTTTGTCTATCCCTGTAACCTCATTTACATTTTCTGCCTTACACAACCTCGTAATTAGACAAGGGAAAGGATATGCCGTGTCGAGCCTTGAGACCCAATTTTTTATCTCCTCAATAATGATTTCTCCAAAGTTCAATTTGAGTTTAGCCATAAGACTTGCGACCAGTATTGCTCTATCATCTCCAAGGATGTTATCTCCCTCAGTAGGCATCATATGGGAGCGCACTACACCTTACAAGAACCTTGCCTCTTGAGTTAGGGAGGCCTTGAAAATCTTTTCATTTGGATTGGTCAGCCATTCAGTTTTTTCTTTAGCTATGATGGTGGCTAACCAAGATCATTGATTTGTACGATACTTCAACCGACCATAGAATGTAGGTGAAGTAGCCTGAGGAGTGAATTTTGGGCCATAAAGAAATCTATTGATTGTTGTTTCTGAGAGATCCACCATCAGACCCTATATTGGAACTTTATCCAACAAGGGTTGATCTACTGACTTCTCCCCTTTTTTGCACATGTTCTCTAATCGAGCCTAATAGTTTGTATAGAACTCCCAAACTAGTGTAGGGAAAAATGAGCTTCCTCCTTTCCAAGTCAATCCCAAGCTGTAATCTCAGAATTTCTGCTCTACTTCAGGATATATGCTCAACCCAGTAGTGATGATCTTATTTTCTTCAAAGATTGGCCTTTTTATGGTCCTTCTTTTAGTTTTGAGAAGCCCATCATTGAAGATTTTTTGTGCCTTGGGAATTTGCCACCTAGCACTGTCTTGGGCCCCGGGGTTCTTGTATTTAACTAGAGTTCCTCAAATAGGGGATTCTTTATCATTCTATTTCTCAGAAAAAGGGGACTCGGATTGTGGTCCCTAAGATTTAGGTTACTCACATTCAACATGCTCTAACTCAGGCTCCCTAGACTTTAAATGCTCAGACTCAGGCTGCTCAGAAGCCATATGCTCAGAAGCTATACTGTCTAGTGGTGGTGTTGCTTTAGTATCACTTTGTTTACTCTCCTTGACCTCAATTGGTGGAGGTGGGGAAGGGTTTTTTAGGTTTTTATTTTTCCTTTGTTTCCTGAGTAGTGGCTCCTCCTCCTTATAATTAAATTTCTTATCAAAGAGTCTCTGAGGTACACTCCCCTTTTTCACTTTCTTTGTAGGTTTGGGGATTTTTCCTTTGGGTTCCATTATAAGACCTGTAGCCAAAGAAAGCACTTATTTAGTACTCATGATCATCCAACTTAAGAAGTTTAGTCATTATAATTCCATATCCCTCAAAAGAGGTTCGTAATTGTCTAAGATCAAAGTTGTGACGACATGTTCTAATAAGTCGTCACAACTATGATAACTTATCATTCGTGTTGTTAGCCTTAAATAGAACATGCTTATTTTCTCAACTTGTGAAGACATAGTATGATAAGCCGTCAGAAATATGATAGCTTATAAAACACGTCGTCAGCTCAGAATGCAACCTTCAGCTCAGTTTGTCTTATTTATCAATTCACTTTCTTCTTAGAATCATATAGAGTTGTGTTCTTGAGCTAAACCCTATATTTTTATGCATAATGCAGCACTGTACACCCTAAATTCTATTTTTCACACAATGGAAAGTTAATTTTGCCTCAGTCCCTTTGAAACTAAGATTTACCTCAGTTGCATCACTTACCTAATGAAGAAAAGAGTTGATTTATGAGCATACCTGATAGGTGACTTCACTTGGTTATGCGAGTGAGAGAAAGCAGTAGATGAAAGAAAAGTTCTTGATCTTGATTTCAAAGTCATAATTCATAGGGAGGAATATTTTTCTTGTTTTACTTAGGAATTAATTTTGAAAAGAGTAAGTAAATAACCTAAATATGGAAGGAAATAAAACTTAAAGAAAAGAAAGGAGATACGCGGGAAGGTAAAAAGGATTGACTGTGGGTCGAGTCAAATTTTTCAGTATTTGGGCCCAAGATTACCTGATGGCTTATCATATGTCTGATAAGTCATCGCAGATGTCATCAACCTTAGGAAAAATGTTGCTTTCTTTTGGATTTTCTGATGATATATGTGATGGCTTATCACAATTGTGATAACTCATCATATCTATCATCAGGGTCCCTTGGCTGACTTCATCAATTTTTACTTGGACCCCTGCATACCTCTTCAGTTCATTATGCTTCCTATCTAAATAAATTAAAACAACGTATGTTTAAACATAAAAATTTTGGGTTGCCTCCCAATAGTGCCTGAGTTAATGTCGCGGTATGACAAGGTTAGCTTAACTAGTCATACTTTGTCAAGACACCATGCGACTACCTCTTTCCCATCTTTATAAAACACATCCATGATTGAGAAGACACTCATCTACTTTTACTGTGTCATGGATGAGTGCATTTCAAATCTTGCTTCTTTGTCATTGAACCTGAACTTCAGCTCATTCAACTCCATGTCCACTACTACTCTCCCAGTAGCAAGGAATGGTCTACCCAAAATGATGGCTACTTCAAAATCCACCTCATAGTCTAGGACTACAAAATCAGCAGGAAGTATAAAGTAAGCCACCTTTACCAATACATCATGTAATATTCCTACTAGCCGCTTTACAGACCTATCCATCATCACCAACCGTATGTTTGTAGGGGTAGGATCCCCCAAACCTATCTTTTTATACATGGCTAGTAGCATTTGATTTATGGTCACCCCCGATCATACAGGGACTTAGCGAAATTGAGAGAACCGATTATACATAGAATAGTAAATTCTCCAGGGTCAGCCTTCTTCTACACTAAGGATCATATATAAATGGCACTACAATGATGGAGATTATCCTTCTATTCGTCTCTCACCGCTCTTTTCTTCGTCACAGAGTCCTTCATAAATTTAGCATACCCTGGAATTAGCTCGAGTGCCTCCACGAAAGGCATATTTATTATTAACAACTTCAATATTTCCATAAATTTACTAAATTTCATGTCATCAACCTTTTTCTTTACTCTTTGAGGTAAGAAAGGTAGTGGTCTTGGGAAAGTTTTCACCACTACTTCGTTTTCCTTATTTTGGAGCATCATCAGAACCATCCAGCTTCCCAGACTCCACTGGACATTCTTCTTTGGGTTCATCATCTGCTTTAGTCCTATCTTCAACCAAACTTTTTCCCACAGAAGGGCCATGTAATATTTAACCACTCCTAGTGGTAATTCCCATACATGATCCATCACTTTATAGATTATTAATCATATCACTTGGTAATGTTCCACTCTTCCTCTGGTTTAGCGCTGCAGAGAGCTGGATCATTTGTTTTTCCAACCGTTTTATCGAAGTGTAGTGCGAATTTACTAACTGACTCGTAAAGAAAAAATTGGTATTTATGATTGTCACCCATGAGTTGGTAGGCTGCACTCCCTTTAACAATTTAGCCATCATGTTTTCCAGGGATATCTTTTAAGAAATTATTGTAGCAGCCTTACGATTTCTAGAAGGGACATATAACCCGCTCCTATCATTATTGCTCCTGGTTCTTATATCCATCCTTGTAATAATAAGTTCGACCTTGATTTCCTTGGATATTGCCTCAAACCCCCCCCCCCCTCTGATTTTTACATAGTTTGCCTCTTCTTCTAAGTCAGACTCCACTTTTCTCTGCGATCCCACTACCTTCACTTTCTTAGTTTTACCTGATAGTAAATGCTTGGTTAGCACGTCCATCTACATTTTTAGGTGAGCCATGTATTGATCATACTCCTCATCTCTTCTGCATTGTTCCGCAGTCATACTAACAAAAATAGTGGGGCCTGCTACCACAGAGTCCCTGGTATGCTATGCCCAACTCTATTTTGTTATTTTCTCAAGAATTTTTGAATCCTATAGGAATTTAAGATCAACAAACGAACCACCAGTAGCATTATCTACAACCTGTTTTGCCACAGAGTTAAGATCCCTGTACAAAGTCTCCATCAAGTGTATGTCTATCATGTTATGGTTCAGACACTGGATCAACTTCTTTTTAAATCTCTCCTAGGTTTTATGCAAGGCTTCAGTTGGGAGCTATCTAAAGTTGTTGATATCATCCCTCAACTGTACCCTCCCGGAAGGTGGAAAGAACCTTTCTAGGAAAGCTTCTTTCAACTGCCTATAGTCAGTTATAAAATTGGGTGTCAGCTCATTAAGCCACAATTTTTCCTCCTAAGATAGAGACAATGGAAACAATATCAAATAGATAGCATTCTGACCTGTTATCAAAAGATTTACAAATGGTGACAAATTTCACCAGATGCAAGTTCGGATCATCCCAGGAAGGCCACCAAACAACCCCTTCAGATTAAGGAGTTGAACCATAGTACTCGTAATGTTGAATTTATCCCCAGGAGATAATGGTGGAGGAATAATTTCACCCATTGCACCTTCTTCATCCATTCCAACATCATCATCATCATTGAGGTCATACTGGACCTGCCAATGATCTTGCCTTCCTTAGAACGAACAGTTCCTGTTAGCATTACGCTGTATTGGTTCAGCTATTTGCTCTGCATGCCTTGAGTTACCAGGGTTTAGAAAATCCTCATCTCCCAAGTTATCATCCTTAGGATTTGAATGTCGTACTTGTTGACCGTCATTCTGCACATTCATCTGAGCTCTAGCTAAGGATGCTAACCTATTGGCCTCCTGTTTGTCTGCCATTCAGCTGATTAGTTATGGTTCCAGATTAAATGGTAATAATGGTTCTCCGAAAATTCTGGTTCTTGGCATGCACCACAAAAGTCCTGCAACAAACAAAAAGAACAAATAAACGTAAAACTAGGAAACTTGACTAACAGTCAATTAGCGCACACAACTTCAATTTACAACCGTATTCCCCGACAACAGTGTCATTTTTTATAATGCTCAAATTACACCTATCTTAAGAGAATATAAGCAATCATTGTCAATATATAACCCGACTAGATTAGGGTCGAATCCCACAGGGAATATGGTGTGAATTTGAGTTATCTGGGGGTTAATCAACTGATAGTTATCAGTTTCCTGTGAATGGATTTTTCGGGAAGGTAACAAATAATTACTTCTCAATTCAGTGTTTGAAATAAATATGACAAGGAAAACTAGAGTTATGCTCACTATGGGTGTTGGGATTTGACAGACACTAGTAACGGTTCAAGATTCTTGTGGTAGTTAGGAACAACCTACTATCCTTATTGAAGTTATGTCTAAATGTTTCTCAACATATTTAGACATTGAACCACCTAATTCTCTCGAACTTAGAGAATTTATATTTCATAACAGGATCTTATCTCAAATTAATTAATCTTATTACAACATTAATTATTTAATGAAAGTTTGATGCTTCCAAGGCCCTGTTGATAATTCACTTCTTACTAGGGTTGATTTCTTATCTCAAGAAAATCACGAGTAAACAAGGCCTATTGTTTGCAACCAAGAGTCAGCGTATAAAATAATGGAATTAACAAGAATTTTCTACCACCGTTAGAATCTTGAACACTAAGTTATGTTACAAAACCAAACCCACAGATCCCACAACTCGGGTTAAGGGAATTTAGCTACTCATAATAAAATAATCAGGACAACAAGTTGAATTCATAGTTTGATATATGAACTTACAGAAAGATGAATAGCAATAAGTTTTTCTCAAATTTGATTCACTGTAAAAAATCCTCAAAAAATTGTAATAATCTCTCCAAAAATAATTGTAAAGTTCAAGTAAAAAAAACTAGATAGAAGAGATTCTCAAAACGTCAGTTCCCTCTTTGTTAGAAAACCCTAACATATGCTTTAAATACTTCAACCTAATTATAGAAACAAAATAATAGTTCACAGTATTTTCTCGGATAGGAGATGACGTGTGTGATGACTTATTAGGAGTCTGACAACTTATTAGGAATGATGTTAGCTCCTCTTCACTTTTGACAATCTTTGCCTTAGTTTGATGAGGAGATGTGATGGTTTATTAAACATATGACAAGTTATCAGAATTGTCGTCGCTTCTTCACTTTAAATCCCATTCCCTGCCTAAGCCTGATGGCTTATCACACTTCTGATGGTCTATCACATATGTTGTCATAAATTTCAGCTGAAGGTCATTCTTTGTCTAAGGCTGACGAAAACTCTGATAGCTTATCATAAGGCTAATGACTTATCAGACAAGTTATCAGCTATACTTCCCTCTCTACTTGCTTAGTAATCAACTTTTTTACTTTCATTATTGTTGGTTCTCTTGCATTTTGACTTTTACTGCAATATCAAATAGAAAACAATCAAAAATAAAAAAGTTGCTTAAGAATTTGCAATTATTCTTAGTTAAAATCATCAAATGTGTTAGCATCTACTCACACATTAAATACCCAAACCATTAACCACCGTACACCCCATGTCAGATGAATTTCAAACATATAACAAGATAAGATAACATAACTTTAAAGACAACAAGTAAGATTATAACTATAACGAAACAGTCACAACCAAATATACAACCGATACCAATCCCAATCCCAATCCCAATCCCAATACCAATACCAATGCTATCACTAATACCGACTCCACCTATCCCCATAGTAGTCCAACAATGCCTCTAACCATAATCATGATAATCTAGTCGGGATATGCCCCCGACTATAGCCAAAACCAAAACTAAAGAAATAAAAATGATATAAAAAAGTCCATAGCATGAAATGGAGCCTTTCATGGTATGGAAGCTCACCACTTCGATCTAACTCAAAGTTGTCCCCAAATCCAAGTCACTAAGAAGGAGGAATGGAAATATGGCCAAATTCTGCATTGCATGAGGATACATCGCCCGAAGACGATTAGCGGAGTAAATGCTAGAATGTAACTCAGGGATAAAGATAAAATAATACCCCCATTCAAAACCAATCAAATAACCACACGCAATCACATAAATACATATATACTATTCCGAGATAGGGAACAAGGTTTAACATGTTTTTAAAATCTTAACTTAGATTTTGTAGCTTTACCATCATAAATCCATCCACGGGATATATGGGTCTAGTGTTACCCGCTGAATGAGACCCAATGCGTGTATTTGCATGAACCAGAATATCATCGAATTTGAGATTCCCACGTACCCTTCTCCCTCCATGATACATATATACAAGTATAGACCTGGGCGATTCTCATGTACCCCACAAGCATAAGGTCACCAAAACCAACCCTATGTCCACAACATGAGTTTCCAGTGTCCTTTATTTGGACTGACACCTTTATGAATAGCTATCATAACCCTGATTATTGTCCTGTTAAATCATTTAGCACATAACCAAACCACTAACTTCCAGGAGTCAATTATTAAGGCATTATAAAGTGGTATCGTCATACCTACTATAGCTTGCAAACAATGCCCTTACCCAAGACTTCGGGGATTCCTATGTACCCGATAGACTCCATTATTAAAATCACTTGGGGGATTCTCATGTAGCTCGTAAGGTTTTTCGTTATATAATCACTTGGGGATTCCCATGTAGGCCACAAGGTTTTCAAAACCATCCATAATAATTTAACAATTCCAAAAGTCACGGGTGCAGAGAAAGTTACCATTATCAAATTCCACCATCATACCCAAGCACCCACGCATTCAAAACCATATTTTAAACATGGAAAACCATAATTAAACCATGATAAAACATCATTGAACATTATGCATTCAAAGACCCTCAACCTTTATTTCAAAACCATAACAATACCATGAAAACCATACATTTAAACATGTGCCTTCAGTAAAATAACAATGTGGGAGGAGTAACATACCTTAGACACTAAGAATTATAGAGAGAAATTACCCTTGTAAGCCCTTAACTAATTAACTGAATGAAACCTGAGCTTTTGCTTGAATAGAGAGTTTGAGAAAGAATTTGAGAGTGTTTTATTAGAAATAGTGAGTTAATGAAGTCCCAAGGAAGTTTTTAAGTCATGGTATCAAAGGGACTTAAAGTGGAAAATGTCTAGAATACCCCCAACTTAAAATCTGTAAAAAGGCCATCATTGGTTATGAGTCAACCCATTGACTCGTCAACACATCATACGAATCGTAACCATGAGTTGTATCCTAGATAGTGGGTGGGACACCCATACACTGTCCTTCTTATGACTCCATGATCCTAATCATGAACAAACTATATAATTCGTATGGTCTAGTCATATCTAAGACAAAACCTAAGGATTAGAAATTGGACAACATACGACTCAATCCTAACACTCATAACCTATTCTCATGGCTCTTAGTGAGCCACTCATACTCAGAGCAGATTCAAGTCACTAAGTTACTGATTTGATTTAGGTTTTTCCTAATGACTCATCACCACCCCGAATAACTCGTACCACCAAGTTGTAACTAATACAGAAAACCCAACCACCATCCACTGGATACCTTACGACTAGGGTCATTAACCCATAACCATGCCATACGACTCGCATGATAAGTCGTTACTATGAAAGTGAGATCAAAGCTGAAGAATTTTCCAAGGGCCAAAAATTTGGGGTGTTTCATGTAATCCCCAAATATTTTACCTCTAAAATTTTTGAGTTTTGAGATTAGTGCCCAGGATACGACTAGCACCTCACGAGTTGTAGTCAATGTTTGTATCTTGAGTACGACATAAACCTCACGAGTCATGAGGACTCATTATGAGCCATAGTGATCAAATTATAGGAAAACCATTGAGTAATTCCCAAGTTACTATTGATATCACGACTCTGCTATGAGTCATAAGGTGAGGATGCAGGTTATAGGATGTAACTCGTGACCTAACTAGTGAAGTGGGTATAAGAGTCTTCCCATACTATGAATTTAGGATATGAATCATACCTAATGTCATGACTAATGATTGGCGACCAATTTCCTGTACTTTTAATTTAGGGTACTTTGGTAATTTCCCTTTTTCCCAATCATAAACCACAATTATAAAACATCTAAAGAGGGTTATTTTCATCACTTATATAATCATAAACTAATCTTAAATTCTCTCGAACCTCCAACAAAAGAACAATTAGGTTTTTTAAGGATTAGTCTTTTATAAATCTAATTTGTGGTTTTTATCCATAACTATTTATATTTTTGGCATATATATCTTCCTTAAAACTTGTTTTGCTAAAAGCATATGTTAAATTATCATCCATGTTATTTGATTATTGCTTTAGATTTTGGGCTGAGGAATTTTGGATGTTGTTGATTGAATACCTTTTTTCTATGGCTTTTGTGAATCATTCATATTTTGAATTTGGAATGAGGGTCATGGATTCCCCCAAATTTATTTGATAAACTTATGGGGGTTGTGAATTCCCCCAACTTTATGGATTTTTGTAATTGAATTAGTAATTACCTCAACTAAACCTTATGAAATTAGATTTGAAACATGGATATATGCATATTTAAACGCAGTTTAAAACTATTGCATTTCCTAAATAGATAATGGGACACAAATGACTTTAACATGCCTTTATATCCATGAATTGATATTAAACTAAACCTTGGAGGTTGTGGATTCCCCTAAGCTTATGAGTTATTAGACCATAGGGGTCTTGAATTGATGAATAATTAGACCATGGGGTTCATGGATTCCATAAAGTTGATGGATAATGGTATGACAATACCAATGGTAGGTTCCTTAATAAATGGTACTTGGTTTAATGAATACAAATATGTAAATGTTTTAATTATGATTAAAGGCAGTTATGTAGCTATCCATGAAGGTGGAGGTCACTAGGGATCGCTACTGGAAACTCATACTTACTAAAATGGGGGTTGGTCTTAATGGTCGTGTGTTTGTGTCACAACTTATACATATTTATCATGGATTGGCGAAGGGTAATGTATTCTCAGGACTTCCTTGATACCTTTAGTTCATATTGCTAACATGCATTATGGCCCTTCCGGTGGGGGGATCCAGACCCATACAACCCGTGGGTGCCTCTTGTGACGATTGAAGCTACGTATTCCATATTAATATTTTAACTCTCATAATAAACCTAGTCCCTTATCCCAAAATATTATATATATTTATGTAAATAATTGTGTGCTCAAAGTTTTGGACTAATTTATCATTCTATTATTTTATCCCCTTTTCTAAGTTATATACTAGCACTCATCCTGCTAACCATCACCGGATGTTGTATCACCATGCGATGCAAGTTATTAAGACACTTTTGTTTCCTTGAATAGTGGTAGGTGATTTTTGGGTCTTTTTTCCCTGATTCTTAGCCCCCAAAACACGAAATTTAATACCCTAGGAAGCAAATAGACACATTCTTTCTCAATTTCTCTAAAGAACAAGCCTTAAGGTTTTTAAATTTCAAATCAAGAACTCAAGATTCCACCATTAATTTCCAAAAATTCTTCAACAAAGCATGTAAAGTGTTCATCCAAGGGTCTCTTCTACCTTGGAGTTCAAGAAACTTCTTTTACAAAACATGAATTGTGATTTCCATATTGTGGGTTTGAATGTAATCATGTTGATGTTGTGGAATGTGTTCCAAATTGAAATCTTTATGTGTTTCTTGATATTATGATAGCATGTAAGTTGAATTTTGATTTTTTATATTGAAACCCTTGAATTATGAAGTCATGAAATATTAGCATTATTGATCATACCCAGGTATAAAGCTACGCCTATCATGTGTTTGATAAAATGCTAAATGGAGACTATGGTGCTTTTGTGATCCTTTGGTGGTATAAATGATGAACTTATGCTATACCCACACGTTCACAATGTCTTCCATGTTAAAGATATACCTTGTATGTGTTTGATGGAATACTCATGAGATTGTTTTAATGAAATTATGATATGTTAGTATGCATTCCTATTCATGTGCAAGTTCATGACTTTCAAGTGATTGGTGAAATTCCTTATAGATCATATTGTGAGTTGTTGACTATTTTCAAGTATTCAAGAATTGTTATGTCCTATTATTTTCATTCTATCAAGTCCTGAGGGTATTTAATACATGATAATTTAGCTTTGTGCCTAGAGACAGTGTCAGTTACAGAACAATCTCAATCATGTCATGATCAATAGTACTCTATTTTAGTTACAAAACTTAGGAAAACACAGTAAACTCAGTTCAGTTCAATTAATCAGTACAATCAATAACGGGGTAAGTCCATTCTAGAAAGAACTAGGAAATCAGTTTAGTATCTATTCAGTTAGGATTCGGATTCATCACTGAGTGAACCCAAGGATGATGACTCACCTACTAGCATAGGGTGTGATCCTTAGAAGCAGTCCTTACATTCCATAACTACGTAGCCAGCATAGGTTGAGACATCAAAACCTACTAGTTGAGGGTTGATAAGGTTGCTTAACTTGTCAGCTGAAGGTCCTATCATTTTTATTAGAGTACCTAACAGATGAGGGTAACTCTCAACTTGTCTTTACCCATGGCACGATATTGACACCCTTCTAATTGGGGTTACAGGTTGACCCCAAATTAGTTTAAAAAGAGCATATCAGTTAGATGATTACCTCCCATGTTCTCAGTCTCAGTCATCAGTAAAGAACTCAGATAGTTCTACAAATTTTAGGACTGTTAGATATAGTCACTCAGTTCAGTTCGGAACTCAGGTAGTTCCATCAAAATTAGGATTTTTAGAAACAGTCACCCAATAATAGTATATCAGCTATCAGTAATCTATGTTACCAGTATACTCAGTACCCTTTATTATTATGAATTCAGTTACAACTCCTGCATTCACGTATGTGCTTCTCACTCAGACATGTTCATGTTATTTAGTCAGTTATACTTCATGCATATGAACCCTTGCATTCAGCTTACCTAATTTTGCATACCAGTACATTCACACGTAGTGACACATACTTTTCTCTTATGCTATGGTGTTTTATACCGTAGGTTCAGATGCTTAGGTTCCCAATCACACATAGATAGATTCAGATTCAGCCAGCAGCAGCAGACTAGTAGTAAGTCCTCATTGTTCAAGGATATTATTTTATTTTATTATTTTGTTACATTTAGTATCTCAGTAGATGGAGTTAGTTGTGGGATTTTCCCATCAACTCCACATTTTAGAGAGTTCAATTAGAGGCTTTTTAGACTAGATGTTCAGACAGTATTCAATATTTTAGATTTTGATGTTTTATCAGACTTTATCATTTTTTTTCATCAGATTACTATTTTGAACCTTATGGCATTTCAGCCCATTATTCCATATTATATAATGTTATTACTCAGTTATTACAGCAGGTACCAGTCATGGGTTAGCTTGTAGTCCTTCGGGATTATGAGATTATGTAGCATTCAGGGTACCACACTCGGGGCATTAAAATACACTTTCTAGGATTAATGACCTCTCCGATCAATTTCAGGGTGATAGGTGTTTCTCAAATATTAATCTCTATTCGGGATATCACCAGTTAAAATTAGAGAGGTTGATATTCCTAAGAGTGTTTTTTGTATTGGGTATGGACATTATGAGTTTTTAGTTATGTTATTTGGGTTGACTAATTCTCTAGCTGTTTTCATGGATCTTATGAATTTGGTGTTCAGGCAGTTTTTGGATTTTTTTGTTGTTGTCTTTATTGATGACATCCTAGTATACTCCAAAAGCTAGAAGTTTCATGCCAATCCCCTCTGAATTATGTTGCAAACTCTTAAGGACCAAAAATTATATGTAAAATTTACTAAGTCTGAGTTTTAGCTTGGTGTAGTGACTTTTATCGGGCATGTTGTTTCTAGTGAAGGGTTCAAGGTAGATCCCGAAATGATTGAAGCACTTAAGAAATGGCCTAAACCCATGACTCCAACCGAGATTAGGAGCTTCTTAGGCTTGGCAGGTTATAAAAGGATGTTTGTGGAAAGTTTCTCATCTATTGCTGCTCCATTAACAAAGTTTACTCAGAAAAGGGTTAAGTTTTTATGGACTTATTCTTGTGAAGATAGTTTTGAGAATTTAAAGGATAAGTTAACTTTTGCTTTATTTTTGACCCTACCCGAGGGTAACAATGGGTTTATTGTTATTGTGATTCATCTTGTATGGGATCGGGTTGTGTTTTGATACAATATTTTAAGGTTGTAGCCTATGTTTCAGGTAACTTATGGTTTATGAGAGGAATTACCTGACTCACGATCTATAGTTGGCATCTATGGTTTTTGCTTTAAAGATTTGGTGCCATTACAAAACCAAGGTATGCAGTTCTCTTGTTATTTTTGGTGTTCTTTTCAGAAAGGTTTTGGTACATTAGTGAACCTTAGCACCAATTTCTACCCTCAAATGGGAGGACAAGCAAAACACATTATTCAAAATTAGAGAATCTGATAAGGGTTTGTTTGATTGATTTTAAGGTAGTTGGGTTTACCATTTTCCTCTTATTGAATTTACTTACAACAATAGTTACCATTCCAGTATCCAAATGGTCTCTTTTGAGTCCCCTTATGGTAGAAGGTGCAGGTCTTCTCTTGTATGGTTTGAGGTGGGTGAGACTAGTTTGTTTAGTCCTAACTTGGTTCAGTAAGCGATGGAGAAGGTAAAGGTTATTAGAGAAAAACTTAATACTATTGAAAGTCGTCAAAAGTCTTATGTGGATGTGAGGAGGAAAGAGTTAGAATTTGAAATTGGCGATTGGGTATTCTTGAAGGTTTCTCCAATGAAAAAAGTCTTGAGATTTGGGAAAAATGGGAAGCTTAGTCCCTGATATATTATTTCAATCAAATTGTTAGAAGAATTGGATATATCTCTTATGAAATAGATTTACCAGCAAATTTAGCCTCGATCCATCCCATTTTCCATGTGTATATGCTGAAAAAGTGTGTGGGTGACAATTCTTTGATATTGCTTGTTGAGAATGTTTTGGTTAAGGATTTATTGTCCTATAAGTAAGTTTCAATAGAAATATTAGATAGACAAGTTTTTAGATTAACAATTAATGATGTGGCTTCAGTGAAGGTACTTTGGAGAAATCAAAAGGTTGAAGAAGCTACATGGAAATCTGATGAAGATATGAAAACCAAGTACCCATTCTTGTTCCCAATATTGGTTGAACGTGCTTAAGGTATGAATTTGATTTCTCTCCTATCGCATTTCAAATTTGTCCTTGGATTCTACTATATTCTTTCTATTATCATGCTAAAAATATCTTAACTTCTTATTAGGGGATGAATGATCCAAAGAAGGGATAATGTATAACCCCATAAAATTTTGATAATTTTATTTTGGACCCTCCCGCATTTATCCTGCTAATTTTTGACTTGAAAAATGATAAGGGATGTTAAGGGGGTTTTTGGGGAAAGTTTTTGAATTTTTGAATGGGGTTCGAGGTTATTTTGGGACCCCAAGGCAGCAAGGGTTCATGATAGTTGTGTGCCACGCTGCTATGTAATTTTCGTCCTATTTTTTTCACTTTGGGGCAAGTGATTTTGGTCCTTTGCCCCTTAAACGACTTAAAAATACCTAAATGACCCCATAGCCTTCAGTTATCAAGATCAAACATTGCTCTTCTCTTTCTTAACTCTCAAGTCGAGAAAATTCAAGGGTTTTACAAGTATTTCATCATTCGAGTTCTAAACTACAATTCCTAGTTGATTTTTTCTATATTTCAGGTATGTTGCTCATTCCCTAACTTGTATTTTACACTGTGAAATCAAATTACTCAACATTTATGTGTTATGAACGATGGGTTTGAAATTGGGTTGAGGGTTTTGGGTTGTTCATGCTTTAATAAATGTCTGAACTGAATTGGTGTATTGTTCTAATGGTTGAAATGGGTTACATAATTTAACTTATATTTTGATACCATTGCATTGCATTAAAAGATAAATGGAAAAGTGATAAAAATGAATTTGGAATGCCCTTGGTATCTACGGTTTTGGAATCCCCTTGGTGGCTATGGGTTTGGAATGCCCTCGGGAGCTATGGTTTTGGAATTTAAATGGAACTTAGGAGTCTAATGGTTAAATTATTTTGGTTTGAAATAAATGGAATAGCTTGCAAGCCTATTGGTATGACGATACTAATTTGAAAAATTCCTTAATGAAAGACTACTTCGTTAATGGTTGATTTATGTGAATATTGTTTTAATTTGTTCTTAAAGAGAATTGTGTAGATTTCAAAGAAGGTGTAGTCCCGAGGGGACTAACATTTGAGGCCACGTTTACGATGTTGGAGGTCTATATGACCATGTGTCTGATGTACACATTATATTTTGGATGGCCATTTCCTTAGTTTCTTTAGCTATTCCTTGTTATATATGAATAACATGGATTGGGCTTTTCTAGCAAGGAGAGGCAGACCCATATAGCACGCAGGTGCCTAGAACGTTGGTATGAGCTACACAGTTCAGGTTAATGTTTTAAACAATAATATTTCACGTCCTTTATCCCTATTACGACATCTTATATTATGTATAAATGTTTTGCATATGATTTATGACTAGATTTTGGTAAATGCATTATTTTATTCCTTTTTTTGGGTTATATGCTAGTGCTCGCCCTACTAACCGTCCCCAAACTATACATCATTTCATGATGTAGGTTTTGAAGACTTTTTCATTGCTCCTGTGTAGTGTTAGACAGCTTGGTACTCCTATTTATCAGTTGTGAAGTGGTGAGCCTCCATCCTTCAGAATACCCGGTCATTTCATTAGGTTACTTATATTTATAGTACTTTTAAATTTTCTTTTTCATAATGAGAAGCATGTCTCGACTTAGTTGGTATTCTTGGTTTAGAGGCTTTTGAGGACAAGATTGGGATGTCATTGATATCTTACTTTGATGTTTTAGATTTTCTTTTGGTTTTATATATCTATCATTGATTTGGCTGGTTTTTGTTGGTTGCTTTTATTGAGCTCTTGAGGTATGGCTAAGGGGGTTGTCTCCAGCCCATGGAGGGCTTGAGATGCCCGTCACGGCCTGGCCCGGGTTTGGGTCGTGATAGATACCACACTAATCTTCCTGTGGGAGAACCATTTAAACCCAACCACTACCCTATCATTTAGTCAATATTAAAATGAGGCTATTATAAAAAAACCAACTTAATGATAATAAATCCAAAACTCATTATTATTAGTGCGGAAATCAAACTAACTACCTATTAAAATCCCTAAGACCTGAAAGTCATCTTACATGAACTTCTAAAATAAAAATCACGTCTAAAAGAAGTATCCAAAATAAAGAAAGATAAAGAGTGTCTCATTGCTCGAAAGAATGATCAAAACTAATGTGATGATCCATGGTAGCCTGGAGATTGAATGCTCACCCTTCGATCAAGATCAACTATCAATTCCTAAAGACGAGGTCGTGCCTGAGCCTCTAAAATACTTTTTACACTCAACAAAAGAAGAGTACATAGTAGTATCAGTACATGCCACTATGTACTGGTAGATATCATAGGCCGACTATATTTAATACAACATAAATCAAATAACAAATAGTCACAGCAACACATATCAAGTATTTAATGAGTCAGTAAATATATAAAAGATGGACCAAAAAATGCTTACTAACATGCCATAATCATCAAGATTATCAACCATCCCGTAAAGAACCATCACAATTAGAACACCACTAGTTCATTATCAGAATATTAAACCATACAGCTTCTCAAAGTCAACACTAATTTTTACATACATGCTAAGGAACTTATTTCTGCCCAACTAGTCATGACCTGCAAGGGATAATCTATGTCCATGTACTGTACGACGTGGTACCAAATCGTATATAAACAAGCAATATCAGTATCCATATCCATAATGTCACGGTACCCTATCCTCCATAACCATATTATATACATTGTATCAAATTCACACTATCTCTCAAGATATAATACAACGTACTAAATCTACAAGTTCACTTAAAATCATAAGGAAATTAGATCAAGTTCGATCAGTAATTATTCATACAAGTGTCAGCAATTCAAATATAATCAAATTCAAGTATGTCTCATGAACAATCAACAAACATCCAATTTAGTAGCATAGACACAATTAAATAAAGTCTAAACTCCAATAAAACCATAATCTACCTTAATGGAGGAATTTGAATGCAAGAAAATTTGTAAGGGCCTTTCCCTTTCGTACTTCTTTTGAATGATCAAAATCTATTCAAATACATAATCTCCGAAATAATACTAATCCAATGACATCCATTTTATAAATTTTTACTCTTTAAACATAGGCCTAAACCAAATTTGTCAAGAGTATGACTATCTAAAATAAATGATATTTTTTTTACCAGAAACTCACATAAAATCATAAAGCAGTAAGTAAAAACCTAGAAATTACTTGCACCTCCAAGGATCTCTATCATTAATTTCTCTATTCAACATTGCCTAATTATTTTTTTAGTCCACTATTTAAAAATAAATAAAAGATAGTTTGATAAAACTGCTTCTTGCCTAATTTCTCATTGCTAGTACTCGATTGGGTGACAAAACCCTCACATCATTACCCACATAAACTTGAATAATTCCACAATTTTATCATACTAAAATAATTACACTTAACATTACCCAACAATTTATCTATATTCAATATAAATGAATGAGATTCCCAAGAAAACTCTAACAATTAAGAATAACAAGATTTATAACCTACCACTATTGAATCACAAGAACATTAACAACAATGAATTGCGGCCAAGATGGAGTTATTGTCTGAAGAGGTGTTCACGCTGCCACATTTTCTCCCCTCCAAAGCTGCGATGTGAAATTTATTGTAAATTTGGTGCCCCCTCTTTGCCCTAAATATCTGATGTTGTTATTTTTATCATTGTTAATTTAAATCCTTCTCACTTAAATTTATTCTTGCAATGGAGGCATAAGTACTCAAATTGTGGTTTTGACCCAGTAAATTACTAATTAAGTTTATCATCTAAAATATCTAAAATTTCAAATAGATCCTTATAGTTTGTTTGGAACCCCCGTGAAAACAAATAGAATGTGTAAATTTACTAAAAATCACATTCCGAACCTATTAGGATAATTAAGACACTAAAGCAAGGTGGTCTTAACCAAAGGTTGACCATGATCAGGCTTAAATTTATTAAAACTCAAGACCCCAACTAATCACTTAAATCCCTTTCAAACACCTCAAGAATTGGTACTTCCCATCTCCCTAAGTCATAAATCATATATACAAACTATGAGGAGAGGTTAAATAGGAAACGAAAGTTAAATTCACCAAACAACTAAGAGGGTTGTTGCACTGGTCATCGTAGTCGCATAGTTGCACCTCACGATCAAGATGAGCCAACCTAAGCCAATCAACCTAAATAGTCATTGCAATTATGATACAACCACCATGCGATTATGATGAAAGGAATCATCAAGGCCCACGATCATAACACGTGTCCATACAATCGCGACGAAGGGAGAGATGCACTAGAACTTATTGCATTAGTGGCAAAAGCAAAGTTAAAAATATCTCCAAATGGATTCTTAGGATTTGTTCGAGACCTGACATAAGAAAACTACATATTCTACTTGGCTAATTTTGACATTCTGGACTCAATGATAACGTTAAATTTTTTAAAAACG
This sequence comes from Capsicum annuum, assembly GCF_002878395.1. Lineage (NCBI taxonomy): Eukaryota > Viridiplantae > Streptophyta > Magnoliopsida > Solanales > Solanaceae > Capsicum > Capsicum annuum. The sequence goes on along the minus strand of NC_061120.1, from coordinate 144,362,368 downwards.
TTATTTTCAAAAATTTAACCATGAGAACCTTATTTTACTATTTTCCAAATGAAGGGTCAAAATGAGATATAATAGTTTCACAATCGAGTCTACCCTCTGCTAAACCAATTCGACATTCTGGACCTGTTGGAATAGTTCATTTTGTCATCTAACACTCTGAAAAATAGATGTTGACAAAAGTTAACTATATGGCTTGTCAAGCCTCTAAAAGTCACAAACTTATAAAAATCATTCTCAATTGCATCAAGAATCGTGCCAACCATCCTCAGACCTTAAAATTACCATATAGCAACCACGGGGAAGGAAAACTAGTCAAAACTCATAGAAATAGAAAATTCAAAAATTCTAGTCATTACAACACCCTCCACTAAAAATCTAGTTCGTCCTTGAACTAAATGTAAGAAAAATACCTGAACTAGTGAAGTGTTAAGGGTAACTACTATGCATGCCAGAATCAACCTCCCAAGTAGCCTCCTTAATAGGACAGTATCTCTGCTGAACCTTAATTACAGAGATATCTATAGAACAAAACTACCTTACATCCGTAGCTTAAATGGACACTGGCTCCTCAATAAAGGTCAACCTATTAGCCAATTTTATCGAGTCCTAATGAAGCAATGAGACTGACTCAGAATATAGCATCAAAGTATACATATATGAAAAACTAGATTAATGGATTAAAAGTCTGGAGGTAAGGCCAAATCATAAGTAACCTCACCAACTGGTCGAAGGATCTCAATGGTCCAATGTACCTAGGGTTTAGCTTTCCCTTCTTCCCAAACCTTATCACCCCGTCATGGGTGACATATAAAGGAAAACTCTATCACCAGTACCAATATTTGAGGCATGAATCCTGCAGTGTGCATTACTTTTTTCCTACTCTGGGATACCCAAAGCCTATATTGAATCACATGAATTCTGTCCAAAGATTCTTGAAGCAAGTTAGTACCATGGGGTCTAACCTCCGAAGTCTCAAACCAACCAATAGAGGATCGACAACATCTACCATAAAATGCCTCAAAAGGGTCCATCTCGATACTCGAATGGTAGATATTAGTTTAAAGAAACTCTACCAAGGCCATTGATCTCACTGACCCCAAAATCTATAACACATGCACGGAGCATATCCTTCAAAACTTGAATAGTCTGCTCGGATTGACCATCAATCTGGGGTCTAAAGTTGTGCTAAGGTCTACTTGAATACCCAACTCCTCCTGTGCGGTCTTCTAGAAGCAAGAAATTAACACTGAGCCTCTATCTAAAATAATAGAAATGGATACCCCATGAATACGAATTATCTCACAAACATAGATATAGGAAGACCTCTCAGCACTGAAGAAAATTTGATTTAGGATGAAATAGGCTAATGTGGTCAACCGATATATGATGACCCAAATACTGTCAAAACCATGTGAAGTACCACGTAACCCACTCATAAATCCATAATGATCAGCTCTCACTTCCACTAAAGAATGGCTAATATCTGAAGTAAACCACTTGGTCTCTAATGCTCGGCATTTACCTTCTAACAATACAAGTAACGAGCTACAAAATCTATCACATCATTCTTTATACCACCCCGCCAGTAAAGCATCTTCAAATCATGATATATATTGGTCACACCTGGATAGATAGAATATCTAAAGCTATGAGCCTCGTCTATATCCAATCTCACCCAATCTCTTACTCTTGACACACAAACTGAGACGCTAATATTCAATACACTACCAGAATCAACAGAGGATTCCACGGACTCATATTTTGGCACCTTATAGCGAGTCACCCTTAAACTATTATCATCAAACTGATGAGCTCAAATTTGCTCCATCAAGGAAGATTTAGCATCAATAAATGCTAAAACATGCTCGAGTGTCTTAAGTATCAAGCCTAATTATCTAGTTAGCTAAATACTAAACCTCCTAGGCTAAAGGCCACTCCTGGGTCAAGATATGAGCTAAACTCCTCATACTAGTTGACTTCTGACGCTAGGCTTTTGGAACAAGATTAGCCTTGCTTAGATGGTACAAAATAGCGATGTCATAATCCTTAAGCAACTCAAGACAATGCCACTACCTCATATTAAGATCTCGCTTTCTGAAGAAGTACTGAAGGCTAAAATTATCTGGGAAAATATCACAAGGCACTCAATACAATTAATGACACTAAAAATTCAACACAAACACTATGACTGTAAACTCCAAATGGGTAGGGTAATTCCTTTCCTGATACATCAACTGACCATAAGAATAAGCAATCACCCTGACTTTCTTTATCAAAACTGTAACCAAACCAACACCAAAAGCCTTACAAAATATGATAAAACCCATACCCTCCATTGGCATAGTCAGAATAGGAGCTAAAGTCAACAACATCTTGATCTTTTGAATACTTTTCTTACACGCATCCAACCACTACTGAAATACCATTTTTTTAGTCAACTACGTCAAAAGAGATGCAATGGATGATATCATCTATAAAACATCAATAATAATCCACCAAACTAGTAAAGCTTTGATTATCCATAGAGAAGTTGGTCTAGGTCAATCAGAAATTATTGTTACCTTGGTTGAATCGGCCATAATGCCCTACTTAGTAACCATATAACCCAAGAAAGAGATATAATCCAACCAAAACTTACAATTAGATAACTTAGCATAGAAATTATCATCACATAACCTCGAAAGCACAATTCTCAAATGCTTCACATAGTCGACCTCATTCATGGAATAAACCAATATGTCATATCATTAAAATACTAGCTTATCAAATTCATGAACTTTGTAAGGAATTGGTAAATGAAAATAAAATGACCATGAACTCATAATAACGTATCGAGTCTAAAAAGATACCTTCGGAATATTCCAATCTCTAATCGTTAACTAATGATGCTTGGACCTTAAATTAATCATGGAAAATACCAAATCACCCTAAAACTAGTCAAACAGATCATTCATGTGAGGAGAGGATACCTGTTATTAACGACCACCTTATTTAACTGCTTATAATAAATATACATTCACATGGAACCATCCTTCTTCTACACAAATAAGACAGACGCACCCCAAGAAGAATCACTAGGTCTAATAAACCCTTTAGTCAACAAATTATGCAATTGTTTCTTCAACTCCTTCAACTCAGTCAAGGATATCTCATTGGAAGGATAGAAATTCACTTATTGTCTAGCTCCACATCAATAGAAAAATCATTATAATTGTCTGGAGGCCTACCAGGACAATCTATAGGAAACACATCTATGAACTTATGACCAACTCAAATGGAATCCATAAAAGGCAGTGAGGCAGCACTAGTGTCATAAATTTGATCTAAATAAGACAAATAGCCTCTCAATCATGTAGTGAGCATGCAAAAAGATATAACACTATTCTGCCTCTCATATTATGTATACCCTTCCAAGCGAACCTTGGTACACCTAGCATAGCTAAGGTCACAGTCTTGGTATAATAGTCTAAAATTACATGATAAGGAACTAACCAATCCATATACAAGAAAATATAAAATCAACCATATCCAAGCTAATCAAATCTACCTAGGTCTCACGATCCACAAAGGCAACCCAACCATACAAGATTGGTACAACCGATCCACCACAAAGTTAAACTCCTACTGGGTAGAAACATGAAGAGTCTTCAAAAAAGTATCACATGCAACATCAAAACTAGAAGCAAAATACGTAGACACATAGTAGAAATCAACCCTGAATCAAATAATATAGAAGCAGATCCAAAAAAAATCAAGATAATACCTATATCCGCCTTGGGCCTAAAGTGTATAGAATAGCACTGACCATGTCTACTCCCACATCAAATAGTTGCTTAACTACTTCAGAAGTGCCTCTACCTTTATCTTGAGCTACTTAAGCTGCACCCTTACCAATATATGAACCACCTCTTTATTATGACCCAAACTAGGTCCTAGCCATAATAGGTATCTCAAGTCTACAGAGGACCGAAGACTACCCTTTATGCCTAACCAGACAGATCAAAACACATCTAGAAGTAGCTAAATTCCAAACATAAAATAATATAGGAAATTAATAAACTTAAAGACATCTAAGAATGTTAACACTAAGGCTCAATCTACAGTAATAACCACTGCCTCAAATATTCTAAAATAACCAATGTTGGGACATGCTCTCGACCCTAATAATAACAATGTTAATATGAACCCTTTAGTTCTAGTTTATGAAAGGAAATAGATTGAATCATCAAGTCTTCCAGAGTGAAATCTCACCACTTTACCCCAAATAACTGACGAACTGAGCCAATCCACCATATATTATGTAGCTAAAGTAGGATTGGCTTCGAACCCTGTATCGCATGAGGATACAACATCCAAACACTGTTAGTGGGTTGAGCACTAGCATGTAACTTAGGGATAAGGATAAAGTAGTCATTTTTCAAAATACAGTTCAAAACCATGTACATGTTCACACACATCTGTGCATAGATATATACTTATATAAAATGCTGGGATAGGGAATAAGTCTTAACATGTACTTTTATACTTTAGCCTAAATAGTGTAGCGTAACCATCATATAACAGTACCCATGGGCTATACGGGCCCCAGATCTCACCACCTGGTCAGGCCCTAGTGCATGTAGCCATATGAACTAGAGAACAATCTTATATATATTCACGAGGGACTCGAACCTCACAATTATATACCAAGGTGACTTAAGCAGCCAATCATGTAATGTAATATGGGGGACTCAAACCTCCCATTTTCTAAAAAAAATATCAAAACCACATTAATAACTATTTCAAACACATGCTATCATAAAATAATAGTTGGGGAAGAGTAACATGGCTGAAATACTTAGGGTTATGGAGAGAATTTGCACTTAGGAGCTCAAGTTGATTATTTTCTTAGAAACCCTAAGTATCTTCACCTTGGAGAATTGAAAGTGTTTTTAGAAGTTATTTTGATTTATTTTAGGGTAATAATAACACCCTAAAGAGATTTTAAGTCGTGGGTCATGATTGGGAAAAGGGGAAATATCCAAACTGCCCTTAGTTAAAAGTTGAAAAATTATTGCCAGTGACTACGATTCACTATACGACTCGTAAGGACATATTACGGCTAATCACCATGAGTCATAGTCAAGACAATAATTAAAGGACCCTTTTATGGTAACCCTACGATTCATACCATACGAATGGTCAGCTGACCCAATGACTTGTAGGGTCCAAGTTGTAGTCAAGATAAAAACTCTTGGGATACACACTGGTATGGCTACAGATAGGACCATATGAATCGTTTAGAGTCTTTATGACTCATTGGAAGACACTAGTAATTGGGGCAATAACTTAGGATACCTTTGCTGGCACACTATGATTGGGGTCCTATGACCTACAATGACACGTTACGACTCCTAGGGTGAGTCATAGTCAGGACAGTGAGTACAAATATAAAAAATTTAGTGGCCAACATCTAGGGAATCAGATTCTACCCCCTTAGGATCATTCATCCTCGAATGAAGGGTAAAGGCATTCATTACCCTAATTTAACATAGAAACACATCCACACTTGTCTTTAATACAGACAGAAACAAAGATGTCGAGGAAATCATAATTTCCTTTAACCAAGTTTGAAAACAAAGATATAAGATTAACATATGCCTTAAGCACAAGTATCTAGAACGGTGAACATGAATAGGCATCTGAACTTTATGTCCTCTTCAGCTTCTCAAGTAGCTTCTTTAGCATTATGATTCCTTCAAAGAACCTTTACCGAAGCCATATCTTTTGTCTACAACTGACAGACTTGCTGATCCAAAATCTCTATTAAGACTTCCTTATAAGACATGGAATCTAAAACACCAACACTCTCCAAAGAAACTATCAAGGAAGGATCGCCCATACACTTCTTTAACATCATAACATGAAAGACCAAATTAATGGAACTCAAGCTAAGAGGTAAATCCAACTAATAGGCTACACTACCTACTAACTTCAAAATTTGATATGGATTAACATAATAGGGACTAAGCTTTCCCTTTCTTCCAAACCAAATCACTTTTTTCATAGGAGAAACCTTTAAAAACACCAAATCATCTATATTAAATTCCAAGTCCTTTCATCGTAAATCCACATAGGACCTTTGGAAACTCTGGGATGACTTAAGCCTATCCAAAATTATCTTCACCTTCTCCATGGTTTGGTGAGCCAAGTCGAGATCATACAATCTGTTCTATCTAAAATCAAACCACCCAATAGGAGAGCTACACCTCCTACTATAAATATCCTCAAAAGGAGCCATCCCACTACTTGCATGATATCTATTACTATACACAAACTCTATTAAGTGCAAATGATCAACCCAACTTCTACTAAAGTCAAGGACAGAAGACCTTAGCATATCCTACAAAGTTTGAATGGTCTTATTCACTGGTCCATACGTCTGAGGTTGAAAATTAGTGCTAAGGTTCATCTTAGTTACCAAACCTTACTATAAAGAATGCCAAAAGTGTGAGGATAACTGAGTACCATAATTAGATATAATAGAAACAGGTGCACCATACAACTTGGCGATTTCCTAAATGAACAACTTTGCATAATCTTCAACAAAATAGTTCTCCTTATAGGTAGGAAATGAGTGTACTTAGTCATCGTATCCATTATGACCCAAATAAAATCAAACTGATGGAAGGACCGTGGAGGACCAGTAACAAAATCAATATTAATCACTTTCCACTTCCATTCGAGCAACTCAAACTCTTGAGACAACCCACCAGGTCTCAAGTGATACACCATCACTTGTTGAAAAACCCTACACTTGGCCAAAACATTTGCCACAGCTTGCTTCATATTATTCCACCAATAGATCTCTTTCAAATTATGGTACATCTTTATAGAACCAGGATGAACAGTGTACCTCGACTCATGAGCCTCATTCAAGATCCTCTCTCGCAGCCCATTAATATCGAGGTCACACAACCTACCTTGGTATCTCAACATTTCATCGCCTCCAGTCTCAAAAACCATCACTCTCTTTTGGACCATGTCGCTCTTAATCCACATTAGGGTAGGGTCAAAAACATGCTATCTTTCATCTCAGCACTAAGGGATGACTTTACTACATCTTGTACTATCACTCCTCCATTTTTATAGTCTAAGAGAAGGACTATAATATTTGCCAACCGGTGAATATCCTTCTCTAATTCTCTTTTCTCTTCTTTCACATAAGATAAACTTCCCATAGATAACCTACTAAGTGCATCAGCAACCACGTTTGCTTTACCTGGATAATAGTTCAAACTCATATCATAATCCTAGAGAAACTCAAGCCATTCTTTTGCCTGAGATTCAAATCCTTCTGGGTAAACACATACTACAAGCTCTTATGATAAGAATAAATTTTAAGATGAACTCCATACAAGTAGTGGGGCCAGATCTTCAAGGCAAATACTCTAGCCAACAATGCTAAGTTGTGCGTCGGGTAATGATTTTCTTAAACTTTCAACTGTCTAGAAGCATAGGCCATAACCCTACAATGCTTTATCAACACATAGCCCAGTCTCACTAGAGACAAATCACAATAAACCACAAAACCCCCACTACTCTTAAGTAGAGTAAAAATTAGAGCCGAAGTCAACCTATCCTTCAACTTCTCAAAACTGCCCTCACAAGCATCCGACCACAAGAACTTTACCTTTTTTGGAGTCAACTTAGTCAATGGGCTAGCAATAAGAGAGAAACATTCCACAAACCTCCTACATTAACTAGATAAATCCAAGAAGCTTTGAATATCGATTGGAGTCGTGGGTCTAGGACATATCTTAACCACCACAACCTTTTGTGGATCCACTATGATCCCTTCACTAGAAACAACATGACCTAGAAAAGTAATAACATTCAGCCAGATCTCACACTCTGATAACTTAGCATTCAATCGATGATCCTTAAGGGTCCGCAACACTATATAGAGGTGATTGACATGATCCGCCTTACTCTTTGAGAACACTAGAGTACCTTCAATGAATACAATAATAAACAAGTCTAGAAACTAAAAAATAACTAATTTATAAGATCCATAAATACCACTAGTGCATCTACTAAACTAAAAGAGATCAACTAGAACTCAAAATAACCATACAGAATTCGAAAAGCAGTCTTAGGGATAAGCACCTCCCTAATCTTCAACTGATGATAACTCGACCGAAGGTCAATCTTAAAGAAGTAACCCCTGAAACTGGTCAAATAGATCATCAATCCTTAAAAGAGGGTACTTATTTTTAAAGTCACCTTATTCAACTAGCGGTAATCTATACTTATCCGAATGGACTCATTCTTCTAACGCACTAAGAGCAGAGGAATACCCTATGAGGAAACACTAGGACGAATAAAACCCTTATCAAGAATATTTTTCAAATGCTCCTTAAGTTTTTTTAACTCAGTTAGATCTATTCCATAGGAAGGGATAATGATAGGACGAGTGTTTGAAAGATGATCAATTCCAAAATCAATTTCCATATCAAGAGAAACACTAGGAAGTTCATCAGGGAGCAGTTTGGGAAACCCAAAGATAATATAGATGGATTGCAATGAAAGACCTTCTGAGTTAGAATCTTTAACTCAGACCAAATAATATAGACATCTCTTAGAAATAAACTTGTGAGCATTAAGAAAAGAAATGAACCTTTCCTTAGGGACAAGGAACAACCTTACCACCAAATCGCTAGTTCATTCTTAAATGCGAAACTAACCTTTCAGGTCCTACAGTCAATAGATATAGAGAACGAGTGCAACCATTACATCCCTAAAATCATATTAAAGCCAAACATGTCCAACTCTATCGAATTCCCTAACGTCTCCCTACTACGAATAGAAACCACACAACCCCTATAGACTCTTCTAGCTATAATAGAGTTACAAACGGGGGTAGACACAAAAAAGGGGGCAGAATACACTCAAGATCAAAACCAATATGAATAGGCATATAACGGTCATATAAAAAAGGGTATACCCGAGATCAAGCCGACAATACACATCACAAGCAATTCCGACCAAGGCCAAAGCCAAAAGTAGCACCCTTTTGTGCAGGAGCTGAAAATGTGGGAATTGATAACTTATTATCCCCATTAGGAATATTAGTTGAAGGACAGTTCCTCTACATGTGGCTTAATTAACCACACTTTAAAGCACTTTTTTCTCCCATCATCACAAAATCCATGATGTATTTGCCACAAAATTGGTGAGAGGGACAAGACAAGCCTCATTGAGCTCCACTAGCCTTAGATTGGGCATCCCGTGTCCTGAGACCTTCACTATTCTGGAAACGGCGATCACCAGATGGCTTAGTATATGGAGCACTAATGGTGGAATAGGAACCATAATTTCCCAACTCTTCTTAGACTACTGCCTACCATTACCTCTGTTATTTTCTGACATCCACCTTGATCTGAGTATCGTAATTTCTTACTCTACCTCTCCCAAATATCTATCTAAATTTTCTTTTTATAATCTACCTGTTGCATATACACCACCAACCTGGAAATTTCCATGTCATTATTCAATAAGGTGGCCTTGTATCCCAATACTAAGTCATGAGACAACCCAAAAGCAAACTTCCTCAGCCTCGCTCTCATGAGGAAAACTAACTTAGGAGCATAATGGGAAAACAAGTGAAACTTCAAGTCATACTTCTTAACAATCATCCTGCCTTGCCTCAAATTCAAAAACTCTTTGGCCTTTGTTTCCCTCAATTCCTGCGGAAAAATGGTCAAGAAATGTGCTAGAGGAATCAACCCATAATCTTACCTTAGCATCATCACCTCTCTATTGATCCCACTTGAGGTACCAATGATATGCCACATCCTTCAACTGATATGTAGAAAATTCCACACCATTAGAGTAAAAAATATGCATAACTCAAAAGATCTTCTCTATTTTATCTCTGAATCCTTATGGATCCTCCTGAACCTTAGAACTAGTAAAGGTTAGAGGATTTAGCTGCATAAAATTCCTCACTCAAGTAACCTCAGAAGAACTCACGAAAGTACCAGCATAACTCGACTGACATAATTGAGATGTAACCAACAGGGTCAATAGATGAATAGATCGGCAAAAATTAACATTAGAAATATCTCCTTGTGTGGTGGGGCATGATTATCATTAGCTCGAGAGGCTCAAAGAGGACTGGTGGAAGTCCATGTGATGTAGTACATTCAGTAGATAGTTCCCTAGACCAAGTCTGAAGTCCATAAATAGAATGAGCTCCATCAATATTATCCTCAAATGGGACAGAAGAGTTTCTATATGCATCAGTTCTCCTTGGAGGCATGATCTAAAATGTGAACAAAAAAGGATTAGAAGAGATTAAATACCTTAGACTTTATAACCAAAAATAGAACAACAAGAAATAAACATTCCTAATTGTTTAGTAGCATTTTCCTTATAAGTGTGGCATGCTACACACCCATAAGAGAGACTCTTCTTGACACGGCTTTATGGGCACCCAATGAAAGAAAACATAAGCTATGATACAATCTTGTCAAAACCTAAACTAGGGTATAGCTATGATGGGTATCTTAAGTCCATCGACGATCGGAGATCACCCCCTTTGCCTAATCAAACATATCATAACATACCTAGTAGTAGCTGAATTTCAAACATATAATAGGGTAGGATAGTAATAAACTCAAAGACATCTAAGAATGTCAACATCAATACCCAATCCATAGTAATATCTATAAAGCCTCTACTAATCCAAAAATAACCAACGTTGGGACATGCCCCCGACCCTGAAAATGACAATGACAATGTTAATGTCAACTCCTTTATTCTATTTTAAGAAAGGAAACAGATGGAATAATCAGGTCTTCCAGAGAATTAAAGCTCACCACTGTACCTCAAATGACTGGCAAATCAAATCAATCCACCTAACAATGCACAGGAAAATTAGGATTGCCTTCGAACCCTATATCATGTAGAGATATATCATCTGGAGATGGTTAGTGGGTTGAGAAATACCATATAACTCAGGGATAGGGATAAGGAACTACCATTCCAATTCAACTTAATGTACATGTTCACATACATATGTGCGCACATATATAATTATATAAAATATTGGGATAGGGAAAAAAGATTAACATGCACTTTAAAACTTTAGCTTGGACTGTGTATCTTAACTGTCATATATCAGTGCCCACGGGCTTTATGGGCCCTAACTCTTACCCTTTGGTCGGGCCCCAATGTGTGTAGCCACACAAACCAGAGATTAATCTTATACATATACACCGGGACTCGAACATCCCAATCATATACAAAGGTGACTTGAGGACCCGATTATGTAATATAATATAGGGGGTTCGAACTTCCAAATCATATAATAAGGTGGACTTAAACCACCTATTCATAATCAAGGGGATTCCAACCCCTCCTTCACTGACAAACGCGGTTTCTAGTTTTGTTCTCTTGAGACCTCCATGATCCAGCTATGCAATCCTTTTCAAGCTCTATCAAAACACTTATCACATATTCTAATTCATTAAACCATAATTCATATTTAGGAATACACTGTTGGTATCATCATAAGAAATACACTTGCAAGGTAACACCAATATGTCAAACCAATTATCATCACTTGGAGGAATTCACAACCCCCTTGATTCAATTCAAAACCTTTTAGGATTCATTAGTTTTTTCACATAATGCAATAGTTTAAGAATAGTAACCAATTTCACAATATGGGGTTAAGGTCATTACCACTTCAATTATTAATATTCACAAATTAGGGAAAATCAAATCTCCTAGTTTATTCATTATACCCATGCAGCACAAGTTAAAAACCATAAATAAAGCATGAACAATTATATGTAAGGCATGGGAATCATTGTTCAAAACAACAATTCAAAACCCTCAAACTATATTCCAAAACCAACATCCAAACCATATGAATAACTATTTAAAACATATGCTTTTACTAAATAATAGTTGGGAAAGAGTAACATGATTGAAATTCCAAGAGTTATAGAGAGAATTTTCCTTGGGAGCTCTAATTGATAAAGTTCTTAGAAACCCTAAGTATCTTGACCTTGGAAAATTGAGAGTGTTTGTACAAGTTATTTCAATTTATTTTTTACTGATAATAACACCGTAAAGCGGTATTAAGTCCTAGGTCATGATTAGGGAAAAGGGGAAATATCCAAAGTGCCCTTAATTAAAAGCTAAAATATTATTGCTAGTGACTACAAGTCACTATCAGACTCGAAAGAACATGTTATGGTTCTTTAACATAAGTCATAGTCAAGATAATAATTGAAGAACCCTTTTTTGGTGACCTTATAATTCATGCCATATGACTCGTCAGGTGACCCTATAGCTTAAAGGGTCCATGTTGTAGTCAAGACAGAAACACTTGGGGCACACACTGGTTTTGCTATGGATGGGACCATAAAACTTATTCAAAGTCTTTACGACTTATTGGAAGCCACTCATAATCAGGTCAATATACCTTTGCTAGACACCCTAAAATTGGGGTCCTATGATCTGCGATGACACATTATGACTTGTAGGGTGAGTTTTAGTCAGGACAGCGAATTCAAAACTCAAAATTTTTTGTGGCCAACACTTGGGGCATCACACTTTCACTATCCATATTGGAATAGGTGTGATGACATGCCAAGGACAATTCTTAGCAATATGGCTAAACTATCATAACTCTATTTCTCAGGTCATGCTAGACCCTACTATAGCCTACTAGCAGGTAAACCAACACACAGTATCGAACAGTTAGTATCCAAACTATAAGGAGAAATAAAAGAAATAAAAAAAAATTTAAATATAAAACTAATATTAAATACAACCCTAAGACCTATTGAAATTAGTACAAGAACTTATAGTATAATAGGAGTACAAAATGAAATACAAAGTAAATATACACGTGCAAACCATCTCCAAATACAATATAGAGATAAGTCTAATGAATACAAGGAAGATCATGAATACTCCAAATGTTAGGGGCTTACCTTGATTCTCTGATCCAAAGATGATTCACATGATGCACACATCAATGAGAACTTGTACTATGATCTGCAGGCCGCAGAAGTGTAGTATGTGTACTAAACATATAGTAATTAGTAGGCATTATCCTATTGAGCTCCAAAGATAATGCAAGCATAAATAACATATAAAGTAGGAATATAAACTACAGGTACCTATAAAAGAAACTAAACATATTCATGATAATGATTCAATAAGGGTAAACTATTTTATTCAAATAGTATTTAGGAACTTAAGTACAATACCATATATCACTAGCCAATATACAAATAACAAGTGAAGGAAAGATATATAGTAGTAATAGAAGGCCAAAAGATACATATATGATATGAATAAATGATAAAACAGAGAGATACATGATACTACCATATATATATATATATATATATATATATATATGCACACATAATCCTATGTATTACTAAATCAAAAGATAATAACCTAAGGGAACCAATCTAATCTCTTGAGGATCATAGCCAAGAAGGAAAGATAATATTAGTATAATCAGAGTCTCTAACCTAAGGAAGACTAAACATGATATAATCTAACAATGACATATCTTACTATGAGAAAGAAAAGGAATTAGAAATATATCGATAATCTTGAGTTGTAGTCCATAATCATCGTTCCACAAACTATCCATAGTAACCAATAATAAAGTAATCAGCTAGTCGAAATTAAGAATAACCTAATTGGGCCCCCATAAGCCCGGATGGTGCAAGAAAACACTCAACAAACAACAATCATAGTTTATACCTATGCAGTCACCTATAAGGCTAATAGATATAAGCACTAATCAATTAGATGGCGATGGCAGTATATACAAATGAATGGAGGCAACATAATCCAATAGTAAACCATGCCCATAAATTCTCCTAGACCATAAGCACCATACTCAAACCAATTTATTAACATAAAGTACTCCATTAGTGTGGACTTGAACCGAGAATAGTAAGATGTAGGACTCAAATTAGAAATACTATGATAAATCCAAACTTTAACCAAAAATGTGTGAAAAGTGCCGAGCTTAGATAGGAATTATATTTTCATAACAAAATAACCATTGTCCAAGATCAACAGCGAGACCAAATTTGCATAATAACATAGAAAAGGTCAGAATTTTTCTTAACAAAAGTAAATAGTTATAGTAAAAGAGTGGATAAACCACAGACCGAATCAATCTCGGTCTAATTTTTAAATCATCATCTTTAGTTTTAAAATATTGTAAATAATTAAATAAGGTGATATGATTCCCATTATAAAGAATTTAATTATTAAAATTGAAAAGTGGGAATAAATCCCTTTTTAGGAAGAATAGTAAAGTCATGGTTTTGGTTGGAACCGTACTACTAAGTGAGCATGAATGCACCTAAATGTATGTATAGCACCACTAGTATCCAAATAATATAACAATGTGCACCTAAACACCTATATACTAGAATCATATCTCAATCACTAAGTCGAATGATAAATCTTATATTAAAGAATCCTTAATATCAAACTATGGTTAACATACTTATAATTAAAGGTAAAGGAGTCCTATTACTATAATAAATATTTCATCCTAGGGTTCAAGTCACCTTTCTAACCACAAATTCTCTAAATAGGCTAAGTCATGATAAACTGGTCATAAACATATCGTATAATTCCTACCTAGCATGTCTCTAATGCCTCGAATCTGGTACCCAGAATTCTACATGATGCTCATGACCCCGAAGGACCAAAAGCTAACCCATGACTGATATTTATACATGTACACTGCATGATGTACTATATAAATGTGGAAACATAAACTAAAAGGCCATAAGGTTCAAAACTGTAACATAATAGCTGATAAACAATAACATCAAACATGGTATAACGTACCGAAAATAACTAAAATAAACTGTCTAAAACATGATGGTCTGAAAACCCTCTAACCGATTGAACTATCTAAATAAGGAGTTGATGGGATAGGTCTCCAAATAACTCCAACTAATAAACTAATTAATGACATAATAAAGAAATAATCATGTTCTCAAAGGATGAGGACTCACTGCTTACTGACTGTGGATATTTGGAATATACTGAATCTCTAGAGCTCGTACTTTAAAACCTATGGTATAAAACACCATGGCAAAAATGTGTCAGTACTTTAAATATACTGGTATGTATGTGAGGTAGGCTAAATACATGGGGTTCATCTGCATGAACAATACTGGCTAACTAACTAATATGAACGTGAGAATACATGCATGAACACATAGTAACTATATCGTAGATCATGCTAAAATGAGTTTAATGATAACTAACATGATTGATAACTTAGTTTTGATGACTGATATAACTAATGACATGAGTGACTGTATCTGACAGTCCTGAATCTGATAAAACTAGCAGAGTTTCATACTGTTCTGAGTTGACTATATCTGCCAGTCCTGAATTATGTAACCGAAATTGTGGGAAGTAGTTATCTAACTTACATGCCCCTAATATGCCATTATGGATGAATTGGGGTCCAATTAGAAGGGTGTCAATAATGTACCACTGGTAAGGACAATCTCTGAGTAACCCTCATATAATAGGTAACTCTAGTAAGAATGGCGAGAACCCTCATATAACTGGTGCCACCTCATCTACCCTCATATAGCAGGCTATGATATTTCAACCTATGCTAGACATGTAGTTCTGGAATACAAGGATTGGTTCTAAGAATCACACCCCCATCTAAAAGGTGAGTTCCCATCCTTGGGTTCACTCAATGCTAACTCCTACTCCCATCTAAATAAAAATTGAACATAAATTACTGAACTGAATTGGATTGAATTAACTAAATTCTATTACCTAATGGAATATAACTGAGATTACTGAATTACTGAGATTTCTTGAGTCACATGACTGACTGGGTTCTATAAATCATTGCTTGACTGAGGATATCATAAAACATTTCACTGAGTCACAAGTATATTTGTTGGGTACAAGTACCCCCAAGAATCGGTGGAAGGAAACTGACAAGGCATGACATTCTTGAATGCATGACCAATCATCAACAATCCATAATACAATAGTTGGATATATTTCATGGGCATTTGATTATCATAGCTTGGTACGTGAATAAGATAACATGTATGCATGGTATAATTTCATAAGGCTAACTCATGAGCAATCCAACCAACAATTTCAATACATAAGAACAACATGGAAGTAATTTTGTGTCACAATTTAGCTATAGGGCATAATTTCTATCTTCCTAGGCATTTTATCAAACACCTTGCATGCACCCATAGGGCATAGGCATAATCATCAAATTGACACATTATAATTAACTCAATTTATGGATTTCACTCACTTGCTGATGTAGTTTCATGGAAAACACATAAATATTTCAACTTGGGAATCATATAACAAGATAAACAGGGTTATAACCAACCCACAACATAAATATCATGATTTACAATTTGAAATAGGGTTCTTAAGCTTTATGCATGAAAGGGATCCATAAATAAACACTATGCATACCTTAGTTCTTGGTGTAGCGAAGATTGATGGAAAAACTCCAAATCATTAAGGCAAATACTATGGCTGGTAACTCAAGATCATGAGTAGGATAATTCTTCTTGTAGGGTTTTAGCTATCTGGAGGCATAGGCTATGACCTTACCATGCTGGATGAGGACACAACCCAAACCTACTCTATATGCATCACAATACACTATGAACCTATCTGAACCATATTGAAGAGCTAAGACTAGAGTTGAGGTGAGTTGAGCCTTCAACTCCTGAAACTCTTCTCCCAAGGATTTGACCACTGAAACTTGACTTTTTTCTAAGTCAATCTGTACATAGGGGGTGCAATCGAAGAAAATCCTTCAACAAACCATCTGTAATAGCCAGCTAGACCCAAGAAACTCTTGATATATAATGGAGAGATAGTTCAGGGCCACTTTCTTACTGCTTTAGCCTTTTGAGAATCTACTCTAATCCCATCACCAGATATGATATGACCAAGGAATGCTACTGACCTTAGCCAAAATTTGCATTTACCAAATTTGGCAAACAACTGATGATTTTTGAGAGTCTAAAGTACAATTCTGAGATGGTCTACATGATCACACTCACTGCGGGAAAAGACCAGAATACATATATGAAGACTCTAATGAACATGTCCAAGTAATTCTTGAACACATAGTTCATCAAGTCCATGAAAGCTACTGGAGTATTGGTAAGACCAAAGGATATGACTAGGAATTCTAAATGACTATACCGAGAAAACTATTTTTGGAAGGTCACTTTCTCTAACTCTGGGTTGATGATAGTCGGATCTGAGGTCTATCTAAGAGAAATAGTTGGCACCCTAAAGTTGGTCAAACTAGTCATCGATGCTAGGAAGTGGATACTAGTTCTTGATCCTAACTTTATTGAGTTGACGGTAATCTATACACATTCTAAGAGAACAGTCTTTCTTACATACGAATAAGATTGGTGCGCCCCATGGGGACACACTACGCTTGATGAATCCTTTATATAAGAGATCCTTCAACTGTTCTTTCAGTTCTTTGAGTTTTGCTGGTGCCATTCTATATGGTGAGACAGATATTGGCTGAGTATCTAAAAGAAGATCAATTCCGAAGTCAATTTCCCTTTTGGGAGGAATCCCTGGAAGAACTTTGGGAAAGATATCTAAATATTCATGTACTAGTGGGACTGATTCAGGACTGAGAGTTCTAGAACTAGAGTCCTTAACTTGATAAAGATGATAGACACATCCCTTAGATATCATTTTCCTTTCCCGAAGGTAGGAAACAAGTTGACCTCTGAATGTGGATACACTACCCTTCCACTTTAAGACGAGTTAATTCGAAAAATTGAATTGGACTATTCTATTTATGCAATCGATTGTGGCATAGTAGGAATGACGCCAATCTATGTTGAGAATGACATAAAAATTAGTCATCTCTAATTCGACTAAGTCTACTAAGGTGACTTTCTGAAATATCATAACCTGACAGTTCCAGTAAACTCGTTGGGCTATGACGGTTTTACCTTCTAGGGTAGAGGCTGAAAAGGGCTCTACTAGAATTTTGGGACTGCTATCGAAATTGCCTACTATTTATGGAGTAATAAAAGACAAGGAGGCTCCTGGATGTAGCAAAGCATAGAAATGCACATGAAAGATCTGTAACATACCAGTAACTACATCAGGAGAATTTTCCTGATCTTGTCGGGACTGGAGAGCATAGAGTCTATTTGGGCATTGCCCACTAGTAGCACTGAAAGTGGAAACCTGCTGATTTGGATGATTGGACTGAGCTAAGGAACAGTTTTGCTAAACTTGAAAACCTGGCTAAGCACAGTCTCTGACTCTATGGCCTGGCTTGCCACCTCCAAAAATGTACCACTAATAGCTCTGCAACTACCCTAATGGTGATTTTCATAAGTCTAGCAAAGAGGATAGGTGTGGGAACTGCTAATACTGCCTTGAGACTTAAAGCCTAGCGCTCTATCTTTTTTACCATCCTTGAACTTAGGAGCTGGAGCACTAGCTGAAGAAAGAGATGGAGCGATGACTTAGGACAAAACTGAAAACGGTTTTCTCCCTCTGATTTGGGCTGAGCAAAGTTAAAACTAACTGTCCTTGCTCTCTTATTCTGCTTCTCCCTCATTTTAATATTTTTCTTCTGTATCTTCTGAGCATGATTCATAAGCTAGGCTAAAGTTATGTCACTATTCAACATCGCTGACCTACACTCATTAACCACACTATCATTCACCCCAGAAACAAACTTACTCATCTTAGCCCTGCTGTTTGCAACCACATAAGGGGCATATCTGGCTAATTGAGTAAACTTAAGTGAATATTCTTTCACCGTCATGTTGCCATACCTGAGGTTTATAAATTCTAACACCTTCGACACTCTCAGCTCTTATGAAAAGAATCTATCTAAGAACGCAACAACAAACTCCTCCCACTCTATAAGCCCTACATCATCTAGTCTTTCTAACTTCTACTGTTTAAACCAAGTGTGAGCCACATCCTGTAACTGATATACAGCTAGATTATCACTCTAACTAGGAGTAGCCCCCATGATATCATTAACCTTCTGAACTTGATTGATAAATTCCTGAGGGTCCCTGTCTGATTTAGACCTAAGAAAGAATGAAGGATTCATTCGGGTGAAGTCCTAAATCCTGGCTACAGCTGAATTAGCCACTAGGTTGGCTGGAATGACAGCTAGTTATTTATTCTGAGCAATAACTGACTGACCAAGAGTAGTGAATGCAGCTCTAAATTCTGCATGAGAAATATGTTTGTCTAAAGGTTCTTAGGGCTGAGGGGCTGACTGATTCCTATTTCTTTTTTTAGGAGGTATATTTAGTAGACGATAGGGATAAATAGATTAGATTGAGAGATTGATTTGAGATTATGCTCACTGGAACCACATGAATACTTAAAGAAGGGAAACAATTCCTAAAAAATATCATAGACTCTTGTACAAAAATATGGTGTGCAACACACCCATGCACAAAACACTACTAGATGTGGCTTTCAGACTTTCTAGGACACTGTTGAATCTTAGGATCTAGTACCAAGTATTTAAGGCCCCGAATCTGGTACCTAAAGCGCTAAATGATGCTCATAACCCTGAAGGACCACAAGTTTTTATACATGAACAATACTGAATGTGAGAATACATGCATGACCACATGGTAACTATATCGTAGATCATGCTAAAATGAGTTTAATGATAACTAACATGATTGATAACTTAGTTTTGATGACTGATATAACTGATGACATGAGTGACTGTATCTGACAGTCTTGAATCTGATAGAACTAGCAGAGTTTCATACTGTTCTGAGTTGACTATATCTGCCAGTCCTGAATTATGTAACCAAAATTGTGGGAAGTAGTTATCTAACTTACATGCCCCTAATATGCCATTATGGATGAACTGGGGTCCAATTAAAAGGGTGTCAATAAGGTACCACTGGTAAGGACAATCTTTGAGTAACCCTCATATAATAGGTAACTCTAGTAAGAATGGAGGGAACCCTCATATGAATGGTGCCACTTCATCTACCCTCATATAGCAGGCTGTGATGTTTCAACCTACGGTAGATATGTAGTTCAGGAATACAAGGATTGCTTCTAAGAATCACACCCCCATATAAAAGGTGAGTTCCTATCCTTGGGTTCACTCAATGCTATCTCCTACTCCCATCCAAATAAAAATTGAACATAAATTACCGAACTGAATTGGATTGAATTAACTAAATTCTATTACCTAATGGAATAGAACTGAGATTACTGAATTACTGAGATTTCTTGAGTCACATGACTGACTGAGTTCTATAAATCATTGCTTGACTGAGGATATCGTAAAATATTTCACTGAGTCACAAGTATATTTGTTGGGTACAAGTACCCCCAAGACTCGGTGGAAGGAAATTGACAAGGCATGAGATTCTTGAATGCATGACCAATCATCAACAATCCATAATACAATAGTTGGATACATTTCATGGGCATTTGATTATCATAGCTTGGTACGTGAATAAGATAACATGTATGCATGGTATAATTTCATAAGGCTAACTCATGAGCAATCCAACCAACAATTTCAATACATAAGAACAACATGGAAGTAATTTTGTGTCACAATTTAGCTATAGGGCATAATTTCTATCTTCCTAGGCATTTTATCAAACACCTTGCATGCAACCATAGGGCATAGGCATAATCATCAAATTGACACATTATAAATAACTCAATTTATGGATTTCACTCACTTGCTGATGTAGTTTCATGGAAAACACATAAATATTTCAACTTGGGAATCATATAACAAGATAAACAGGGTTATAACCAACCCACAACATAAATATCATGATTTACAATTTGAAATAGGGTTCTTAAGCTTTATGGATGAAAGGGATCCATAAATAAACACTATTCATACCTTAGTTCTTGGTGTAGCAAAGATTGACGGAAAGACTTTCTTGAAATTGAATCCCTAATTGAAACTCTAGCTTGTTCTTGAGAGAAAATTGTGACAAACTAGAATATTTTGGGTGAAGAATGGCTAAATCACGTGTTATTGGGTTAAATAGGGGTGGGAAATTGACACTTTTAACCCTGAACGCGTCCTCTAAATTTGTGAAAATTTCCCAACCTGGACCCATGGCACGATGCGGCCCTACCGCGCCTTATCACTAGAATTTGACAACTAGGAAATAGGGGGATAGCACAACTTGAAGCCATCGAGTTTCCACTTCGTTTACAATCTAGAAGTTTGGTACGACTCGCCACTATTATGGACACCTACTGGAATTGGACAAATGCCATTTTCTCTTGTGGCGCGTTGTGCTACTAAATATGCCGTTGTTTTACAACGGGAACTTATAATAGTCATAACTTCTTACTCGATTATCAAATTTAGGAAAATCTTATATCGATGGATAGCTTATTGAATTTCCCACATGACAAAAAGTGAAAATCATAAAAATTCCTCATGTAAAAAAGTGGATTCCTCTTCCAAAGTAAGTTTCTAATATTCTTGGGACGATTTTAAGCCAGGTAGAAATACAAAGTATTATCTCCCCCTTGAGAACATTTATCCTCGAATGAGACTGAGTGAGAGGGGAGAAGATAAACTAATGTTCATACTAAACATGAAAAACTATAACATGATCTTAGGACTGACATGGCAGATAACTGAAAAGTAGATATATATCATACTAAACATGCACATCTGATGCATGTGTAACTGATTTATGAATACATGACTGAGATTTCTGATAACTAAATTTCTTACTAAGAGAATGCATGTCTGATGTATGAACATTTGGCTAATCTGATGCATGATCATATGATTGAATATGCAATGGTACTTAGTACCAAGTTTACCATGGAACTCTAAACATGAGATTGATACCAAGTTGTAACTAAAATCTAGACATGAAAACTGAAAAGCTTAAGGAGAACTATTACCGTGATAAAGATCTGAGTTAGCGGGGAAGAGATGAGGATACTTGGTATGCATATATGCTTTATCTTCCCAAGTATCTCTATCAATGAACTATAATCTCCAAAAAAGTTTGACTAGATGGATTTCTTTATTTCTCAGTCTATGAGTCTGATAGTCAAGAATTTTGACTGGAATCTCTTCATAAGAAAGGTTGTTCTGAATATCTATGCTATGAATAGGGACTACAACTACTTGATCACCTATGAACTTCTTTAGTAAGGAGACACAAAAGACTAGATGGACTGAAGATAGATCTAAAGGCAATTCGAGCTTATAAGCTACCTTGCTGAAGCGACTAAAAATTTTAAAGGGACCGATATATCAGGGACTGAGCTTTTGTTTTTTGCCAAATATCTTTACTCCCTTTATGGGAGAGGTCTTTAGATAGACATAGTCACCAACCTCAAACTCGAGGTCCTTTCTATGCACATCTGCACAAGACTTTTGTCGGCTCTGAGTAGCCTAGTCTTTCTCTAATCAACTGGACTTTTTCTAAGTCATCGAATACTAAGTCAGGCCCTATAACTGAAGCCTCACTAACTTCGAACCAATTGACTGGAGATCTACACCTCCTACCATAGAGATCTTAGAATGAAGCCATCTTAATACGGGAATGATAGTCAGTATTGTATGCAAACTCAATCAAAGGCAAGTTGTCATCCCAACTACCCTTAAAATCAATTGCACATGCCCTTAGCATATCTTCTAGGGTCTGAATAGTCCTTTCTTCTTGACCATCTGTCTGAGGATGAAAGGCTATACTGATATGAACTTGGGAACCAATGCCTTTTTAGAATGCTTTCTAGAAATAAGAGGTAAATTAGGTTCCTCTGTCTGAGATAATAGATAGAGAAACACCGTGCAATCTAACCAACTCGCTGATGTAGAGTTTGGCATAATCCTCAGTTGAATAAGAGGTATGGACTAGAAATAAATAAGATGATTTGGTAAGTCTATCTATAATGACCCAAACTGAATCATGTTGATGACGAGTACGAGAAAACCCGTCACGAAGCCTATGTTCATTTCTTACCAATTCCAAGTAGGAATATAGAACTTTTGTATGGACCTAGTAGGCTTTTGATGCTCTATCTTAACTTGTTGACATGTAGAGAACTTAGCCACAAACTCTGCAATATCTCTCTTTATCCCACTCCATCAATAGATCTCCCGTAAGTCACGATACATCTTTGTGGCCCCTGGATGAATAGAGTAGCGTGCACCATGCACTTCTGCAAGAATTTGCTACCTTAAGTCATCTATACCTGGAACACACAGACGACCCTAACAATACAAAATAACATCTCCTCCATGGGAGAAGACCTCTACTTTTTGTTCCTTGACTGACTCTTCAAACTTGACAAGACTGGGATCTCTATCTTGCTTTTATTTCACCTTTGAAACTAGAGATAATTCTGAACTACTCTGAACCCATACATCACCCTCCTCTGTATCTACTAAGAAAACACCTAGTATTGAAATCTGCTGGACTTCCTGAGCTAAATTCTGCTTACTGTCTGCAACATAAGCAACACTAGCCATAGACAGTCTACTGAGAGCATCGGCCACTACGTTGGCCTTGCTCAAATGATAAAGGACCCTCATGTCATATTATTTCAAGAGGTCTAACAACTTTCTCTGATAAAGGTTGAGATCTTTCTGAGAAAAGACATACTGGAGACTCTTATGATCTTTGAACATATCTACATGAACGCCGCATAAATAATGATTGCAAATCTTTAAGGCAAATACTATGGCTGGTAACTCAAGATCATGAGTAGGATAATTCTTCTTGTAGGGTTTAAGCTGTCTGGAGGCATAGGCTATGAACTTACCATGCTGGATGAGGACACAACCCAAACCTACTCTATATGCATCACAATACACTACGAACCTATCTGAACCATATTGAAGAGCTAAGACTAGAGTTGAGGTGAGTTGAACCTTCAACTCCTGAAACTCTTCTCCCAAGGATTTGACCACTGAAACTAGACTTTCTTCTTAGTCAATCTGTACATAGCGGGTGCAATCGAAGAAAATCCTTCAACAAACCATCTGTAATTGCCAGCTAGACCCAAGAAACTCCTAATATATAATGGAGAGATAGTTCGAGTCCACTTTCTTACTGCTTTGGTCTTTTGAGAATCTACTCTAATCCCATCACTAGATATGATATGACCAAGGAATGCTACTGACCTTAGCCAAAATTTGCATTTACCAAATTTGACAAACAACTGATGATTTTTGAGAGTCTAAAGTACAATTCTGAGATGGTCTACATGAAGACTTTGGAAGGTCACTTTCTCTAACTCTGGGTTGATGATAGTCGGATCTGAGGTCTATCTAAGAGAAATAGTTGGCACCCTAAAGTTGGTCAAACAAGTCATCGATGCTAGGAAGTGGATACTAGTTCTTGATCCTGACTTTATTGAGTTGACGGTAATCTATACACATTCTAAGAGAACAATATTTCTTACATACGAAAAAGATTGGTGCACCCCATGGGGACACACTACGCCTGATGAATCCTTTATATAAGAGATCCTTCAACTGTTCTTTTAGTTCTTTGAGTTTTGCTGGTGCCATTCTATATGGTGAGACAAATATTGGCTGAGTATCTAAAAGAAGATCAATTCCAAAGTCAATTTCCCTTTTGGGAGGAATCCCTGGAAGAACTTTGGGAAAGATATCTAAATATTCATGTACTAGTGGGACTGATTCAGGACTGAGAGTTCTAGAACTAGAGTCCTTAACATGAACAAGATGATAGACACATCCCTTAGATATCATTTTCCTTTCCCGAAGGTAGGAAACAACTTGACCTCTGAATGTGGATACACTACCCTTCCACTTTAAGACGAGTTAATTCGAAAAATTGAATTGGACTATTCTATTTATGCAATCGATTGTGGCATAGTAGGAATGGCGCCAATCTATGTTGAGAACGACATAAAAATTAGTCATCTCTAATTCGACTAAGTCTACTAAGGTGACTTTCTGAAATATCATAACTTGACAGTTCCAGTATACTCGCTGGGCTATGACGGTTTTACCTTCTAGGGTAGAGGCTGAAAAGGGCTCTACTAGAATTTTGGGACTGATATTGAAATTGCCTACTATTTATGGAGTAATAAAAGACAAGGAGGCTCCTGGATGTAGCAAAGCATAAAAATGCACATGAAAGATCTGTAACATACCAGTAACTACATCAGGAGAATTTTCCTGATCTTATCGGGACTGGAGAGCATAGAGTTTATTTGGGCATTGCCCACTAGTAGCACTGAAAGTGGCACCCTGCTGATTTGGATGATTGGAATGAGCTAAGGAAAAGTTTTGCTGAACTTGAAAACCTAGCTAAGCACAGTCTCTAACTCTATGGCTTGGCTTGCCACCTCCAAAAAAATACCACTACCAGCTCTGCAACTACCCTAATTGTGATTTTCATAAGTCTGGCAAAGAGGATAGGTGTGGGAACTGCTAATACTACCTTGAGACTTAAAGCCTAGCACTCTATCTTTTTTACCATCCTTGAACTTAGGAGCTGGAGCACTAGTTGAAGAAAGAGATGGAGCTGATGACTTAGGATAAAACTGAAAACGGTTTTCTCCCTCTGATTTGTGCTGAGCAAAGTTAAAACTAACTGTCCTTGCTCTCTTATGCTGCTTCTCCCTCATGTTAATATTTTTCTTCTGTATCTTCTGAGCATGATTCATAAGCTTGGCTTAAGTTATGTCACTATTCAACATCGCCGACCTACACTCATTAACCACACTATCATTCACCCCAGAAATAAACTTACTCATCTTAGCCCTGCTGTTTACAACCACATAAGGGGCATATCTAGATAATTGAGTAAACTTAAATGAATACTCTTTCACCGTCATGTTGCCATACCTGAGGTTTATAAATTCTAACACCTTAGACACTCTAAGCTCTTATGAAAAGAATCTATCTAATAATGCAACAACAAACTGTGCCCACTCTATAAGCCCTACATCATCTGCTCTTTCTAACTTCTACTATTTAAACCAAGTGTGAGCCACATCCTCTAATTGATATATAGCTAGATTAGCACTCTAACTAGGAGTAGCCCCCATGATATCATTAACCTTCTGAACTTGATTGATAAATTCCTGAGGGTCCTTGTCTGATTTAGACCTAAGAAAGAATGAAGGATTCATTCGGGTGAAGTCCTAAATCCTTGCCACAGTTGAATTAGCCACTAGGTTGGCTAGAATGACAGCTAGTCATTTATTCTGAGCAATAACTGACTGACCAAGAGTAGTGAATGCAGCTCTAAACTCTGCATGAGAAATATGTTTGTCTAAAGGTTCTTAGGGCTGAGGGGCTGACTGATTCCTATTTCTTCTTTTAGGAGGTATATTTAGTAGACGATAGGGATAAACAGATTAGATTGAGAGATTTACTTGAGATTGTGCTCACTGGAACCACATGAATACTTAAAGAAGGGAAACAATTCCTAAAAAATCTCATAGCCTCTTGTACAAAAATATGGTGCGCAAAACACCCATGCACAAAATACTACTAGATGTGGCTTTTAGACTTTCTAGGACACTGTTGAATCTTAGGATCTAGTACCAAGTTTTTAAGGCCCCGAATCTGGTACCTAAAGCGCTAAATGATGCTCATGACCCTGAATCTGGTACCTAAAGTTTTTATACTACATGATATACTATAAAAATATAAATTGAAAGGCCATAAAGTTCAAAACTATGACATAATATGTAATAAAGGATAACATCTGCTGGGGTATGAAGTACCCAAAACAACTTACATAAACTATCTGAAACATAAAGTTCTGAAAAGCCTCTAACCAATTGAATTATTTGAACAAGGAGGTGATGGGACAGGACCCAACTAAGTCCAACTAATAGACTAATTAATAAGATAATAAAGAAATAATCATATCCTAGAAAGATAAGGACTCACTGCTAATTGAATGTGGATATCTAGAATCTACTGATGCTTTGGAGCTCGAGCTTCAAAACCTATGGTATAAAACACCATAGTGCAAATACGCCAGTACTATGAATGTACTGGTATGCATGTGAGGTAGGCTAAATGCATGGGGTTCATATGCAAAAACAATACTGGCTAACTGACTAATATAAATGTAAGAATACATGCATGAACACATAGTAACGAAATATGAGATCGTGCTAACATGAGTTTACTAATAACTAACATAACTGATAACTGAGTTCTGATGACTGATATAACTGATAACATGAGTGACTATCTCTGAAAGTCCTAAATCTGATGGAACTAGCTGAGTTCCGTACTATTCTGAGTTGACTGTATCTGACAGTCCTAAATTCTATAACTAAAATTAAGAGAAGTAGTTATCTAATTGATATGCCCCTAATACACCATTATGGTTGAGTTGGGATCCAATCTATAACCCTAATTAGAAGGGTGTCAATCCCGCACCACTAGTAAGGACAGTTTGTGAGTAACCCTCATATAACAGGTAACTCTAGTAAGAATAGTGGGAACCCTCATATAACAGGTTAAGCCACCTTATCTACTCTCATATAGTAGGCTATGATGTCTCAAACTACGGTGGGTACATAGTTTTGGAACATAAGGATTGCTTCTAAGAATCACACCCTCATATAATAGGTGAGTTTCCATCCTTGGGTTCACTCGGTGCTAACTCATACTTCGATCTGAATAGATACTGAACATGAATTATTGAACTGGACTAGACTGAATTAACTAAATTCCATTGATTGATGGAATAGTATTGATATTACTAAATTACTGAGATTTCCTGAGTCACATGATTGACTGAGTTCTATGGATCATGGCATGCTGAGGAAATCATGAAATATGTCACTGACTCTAGGTACATAGTTTTTTTGGGTACAAGTACCCCCAGGACTCGATGGAAGGAAACTGACAAGGCATGATATTCTTGAATGCATGACCAATCATCAACAATCCCTAATACAATAGTTGGAGATATTTCGTTGGCAGTTGATTATCATTGCTTGGTATGTGAATAAGATAACTTGCATACATAGTATAATTTCATAATGCAAACTCATGAGCAATCCAACCAACAAAGTCAATACATAAGAACAACATGAAAGTTATTTTGGGTCACAATTTAGCTATAGTGCATAATTTCTATCTTCCTAGGCATTTTATCAAACACCTTGCATGCACCCATAGGGCATAGGCATAATCATTAAATTGACACATTATAAATAACACATTTAATGGATTTCACGAACTTGCTAATTTAATATCATGAAAAAAACATAAATATTTTGAACTTGGGAATCATATAACTAGATAAACACGATTATAACCAACCCATAACATAAATATCACGATTTATAATTTAGAATAGGGTTCTTAAGCTTTATGAATGAAAAGGATCCATAAATCAACACTATGCATACCTTATTTCTTGGTTTAGAAAAGATTGATGGAGATACTTTCTTGAAATTAAATCCCTAATTGAAACCCTAGCTTGTTCTTGAGAGAAAATTGAGAGAAACTAGTTTATTTTGGGTGAAGAATGGATAAATCATGTGTTATTATGTTTAAATAGGGGTGATAAATTGACCCTTTTAACCCCAAACACTTCTTTCAAATTTGTGAAAATTTCCCAACCTAGACCCCTGGCGCGACGCGGTGCTATTACGTCGTGTCATTGGAATTTGACAACTGGAAAATTGGGGGATAGCGCGATGCGGAGCCATTGCGTTGCCACTTTGTTTGTGACCTAAAAGTTTGGCGTGACACGCCACTATCATGGACCCCAACTGGAATTTGATAAATGCCATTTTTTCTAATGGCGCAGCGCGTCACTAACTAATATGGAGCTGTTTTACGACAGGAACTTGAAATAGTCATAACTTCTTACCCGGTTATCGGATTTAGGTGAATCTTATATCAATGGAAATCTTATTGAATTTTACACATGACAAAAAGTGAAAATCTTAAATATTCCACGTGTATAAAAGTGGATTCATCTTCTAAAGTAAGTTTCTAACATTCTTGCAATGATTTTAAAGCAGGTAGAAATACGGGGTATTACAATGTCCATACTATAAAAAACTCATAGATAAAATTAGATCGAAGCCTACATTGATGTTGCATTGCAATTCTTGAATCATTTATAATCAGTCATCTTTTCTCTATGATTTCAAAAATAATGGCACGCTATGAAAATAATCATCTCTATGTTAATAGGAGTAAATGATACCCATATTGCTATACCAACATCCAAGCCTAAAATGAGGTCAATAATGGGCTCATAGGGCCCACTAATAGAAACTCAAAATTGGATTTGTCATGAGGTCATGTAATAACCATTTATGTCATTTTCTATATTTCCACTTATTTTCATCATTAGAGCACCTCTATAGCTACCACAAGTAATTCGTGACTTGATGGGACTGAAAGTTTGGTTACTAGAGAGTTTGCTTAATATATAGAGCTAATTTCCTATTTTGAAGTCTTTGTTAGTTCAAATTGGCTACTAGGCAAATCCTCTTGTCAAATAATCTCATATGCTAAATCTAACTATACTGACAACTCTAGAACATTAATTTTAGGCTAGGTGGATTCTTGGTTCAGGTCTTGAGGCACTCGAGCTCATTTCGAGCAATTGGTCAAAAGTTAAAAAAAGACAGTTAGGTGTATGACCTATTTTTTTATCAAAAAAATCTCAAACAAAAATTTTTGTTCTGCCAGTGTGTTAGAAATATCAAATTTTGTTGGGTAGCATAGTCCTCTTGAATATAAGGGATTTCAAATAAATCCCGAGGGGTAGGCAGAAACTTGAAAAATTCTAAGTCTCAGTTGGTGCTGGTGCACCTACAATTGTGAGCCAAGGATCGCGGAAATAATCTAGCTGATGCCGATAAGTATCGTGAAAGCAAAATCTGAAGTTGCATAAGAGACTTCTTGGTAGCTTTTATGTACCTCGATTATGGTACAATTGTTGTGTATGCCATTTTTACTCTATGGATGGATTGCCCCTTTTTCATCATTTCTCATCTATTCCCAAGTTATTTGAACCCTAGAAATTAGGAAATCTTGGGAATTGATCTTGTGAGTGATTTAGGAGATTGGATAACAGTTATCTTTACAATTCTCCTTTTAGTTTGTGGTAATATTTTTCCATTTTCATGGTTGATTTTCCCTTTCCTTCTTTAGAATACCTAAAGATTAGTGAATTGATTTTATTATCAGTAAAGCTCGAATTTCACCCATTTTGTAGGGTAATTATTCCTTCGTCATAAAGGAATGTTGGGTTGGCTTTAGAAGCACAATTTCAATAAATGGGATCCACATGGGATTTTTGAGTGATTTTGGACACAAAGCACAATAGTATGGGTATCATTGTTTTTGTGTGGATGAGTAGATTGTGTTTTGATAGTATGGCACCTTACGAAAGCTTCTAGAAATGGAAAATTAGTTATCTAGTTGATTGTTTGAGTTTTATTCGGTGTCTAGCCAGTCTAGGTTTCCCCCTCTTCATAGATCAAGCCAAGTAGTCTAGCAGTAAATCGTAACTTAGGTTTAATGACTTAGTTGTATATGTTTAGGGTAAATTTTTATCTTAAGTTTGATGATTGTTTAGTTAATGTCTAAAAGTGGATTGAGATACACTAGCCTAGTTTAGGATAGAGTTTTCCTTAAAATGGATTTTAGGGATTAGAAGTGGTCCCTTTTGACCTAACTTAGGTCAAGATTCATGTTAATTCTTGTAACACTTTTTATACATTTGTTATACACCTTGAAAATGAT
The DNA here is from genome assembly GCF_002878395.1 of Capsicum annuum. NCBI lineage: Eukaryota > Viridiplantae > Streptophyta > Magnoliopsida > Solanales > Solanaceae > Capsicum > Capsicum annuum. Next base: position 144,331,545 of record NC_061120.1, on the reverse strand, counting down.
TACTCAGATAATATCGAGGATGTTTGACAACTAATGGTTATAATAGGATTATATTGGGAGTTGATACTTATTGATAGGTATATGGATATTGATTATGATATTGATCATATTTTTATTGGTTCAAGTCTGGGTATTGATTATATATTTACTAGTTCAAGTCTGGGTATTCATTATATATTTACTAATTCAAGTTCTGGTATTAATTATATATTTTTACCGGTTTGAGTTTGGATATTGATTATGCTATTGATGATGTAATTACCAGTTCAAGTTTGGCTATTTATTTTGATATTGACTATATAATTACTGGTTCAAGTCAAGATATTGGGGTGTGATAGTGATAAAATAGATATTGGTTCTAGTGTAAAAATGGGAAATTGTTTACAATGTGGCATGATATGGAAGGATTCTAGTTGCATCATGAAAATTGGTAAGTGATGCTGGTTTCGGTTATACTTTACTTGTTTGTACCCTCTAGGCTTATGGGGGCCTGCGTTAGCTTATTTGGTTCTCTGCACTTATTAGCTTATGGGGTCCAATTTTGTAGTTATAATTGCATGTCCTTTATGTTTTTGTTCCAGTTAATTTAATTAATTGTGTACAACAATATGGGAGCTATTTTAAGGTTTACTCTCTTCCCTGGCTTTATTATATTATCTTGCATCATATCGTGTTTACATAATGATTTAACTCAGTTGGCCAATGATACCTACTGAGTACTCGTAGTTTTGGTACTCATACTAAACTTTTGGACATTTTGGTGTATATTCAATTATTAGTCATTTTCACTGATTTGACGATCATGTTGTGTTGGATTTCAGAGATAAGGTAAGCTATCAGAGTTGGACTCGCCCCATTTCCTTCTAACTGATCTATGTCTAGTCTTTTATTTTGAGATAGATTGTATCTACTATTTTAGAACTTGTGGAGTATTTATAGTAGCTCTTGTACTGGCTCTACCAAGTCATGGGATAGTTATCTATGTTTTTAGCTACCTTTTCAGTCTATCTCTATTTCCTTATTTATAAGTTGGAATAATTTATTTTTTCCCCTTTTTGGGCATTTTCCACTATGCTAGCCTATTGCAGCTAGCTCCAATCTAGGATTCAGGTTACCTACTGTAGGGATTTGGTAGGTTTCATCACTGACTCATAAATCAGATTGTTATAGGTCCCTCAAAGGACAAGGAATGTATGCTCAAAATTTGAGCACAGACGTTGCTCGAAGTGAGGGCCAAATCATCCCACGAAGTTAATAAATTCAAAAAGTAATTTCTAGGAATTTTCAAGGAACAAAGTGGAATTTGATAAGAAAAAACAATGGAAAATGGTCAAGAGGTGTTGAATTATCTTACCTTAGACTAAATGGATGATTTTCCATAATTTTTCAAACTTCAGTCTCCAATAATATCGGAAAAGGGTTTTGAATCACGATTTAGTTGGAAATTATGAAAAACAAAATTGATATTCTTGGAAAATGAGAAACATAAAGTTATAATTACATAGACAATGATTATACAAGAAAAATGCATCAAGAATCATGAAAAAACGAGCGCTTTCTAGCTCCCAAAATGTCAAAATATGAAATGGATTACGTTTGGGTCTTATACTCAGCGATGATAGCTTAGTCAACACTTTGTTTGCTTAAGACACCTAGTCAGAGGGTCCAAATATATCTTAAGAGATCAAATTTTCACTTAAGTGGCCCGGTAAAATGGTTAATGATCCTTTAAGTAGCCACGCTAGCACCAATAACTTTCGAAACTTGTTTTTAACCCTCGAACTCATCCAAAACCCTATGAACATGAACCATAGTGAAAATTGATCATAAAATGTGTTCTAGATCCATGGACTCATAAGATTTAGAAAAAAAATATAGTTCAGAACAAATTTATCCCCAAGACACCTTTTAGGCAAATTTAACTAATTTCCGTCTAAACAGTAAAAACAAAATTTAAGGGCTCGGGACTCGAACTAACTATGCTTCCACACTAAATTCAACATTTTGAAATCAATGGCGCCATAGAAATTTCCATCTGAGGTCATTTCTATAAAATGTGGGTCCCATACCCAAAGATTAATTTTAACCAAAATCCATCCAATAGCCCAAAATGAGTTTGGACGCCTTAGGACCCATACCAAGGGTCTTCCTAGCCAAAATTAAATGTTTTAGAGCTAAAGGTGTTATCGTATTTATCATCCAATGTTGTTTACTAGGATTTTTAGTCCTAGATCAATTCCTTGATAGTGATAGCTCTAAAATAAGAAAATAAGCCTAAAACACAATCAAACTACCCAATAACAAAACCAACAGTTCTGGAAAGTTATAAATGACCTATAGCCATTGGTGGAAGGCTCAAAATGCCAAAAATGCACAGAAGTTGGGAAATTAACTAAAGGTTCATTACAATATCATTAATAAAAAGACTTTTATCTATAAAACTCAATAGATAGAAAAAACTCAAAAGAATGAGGTACTGGGCCTGTATGCGCTGTTCATTTCTACCTAGATACCCCTTAAGCAGAAATAAGACTCGTAAAGGGTTTTTCTTTAGGTATCCTTTTTAAGCCAACTTCCTTATTCACTTTCCAAATAGCCACAACTCAACCTCAATAACCAAGTGGCCTTTAACCGAACCAAGAATGGCTGATGTACGCAACCCAAACCTCGACACACTGACTGACATCACACCCAATCAATCACGATAAAGTAAAAACTTAAACAAGTTAAAGATCACCAAAGGCATGAGCTATACCGCCAACTCAAATTCCAAATGTAATATTCCATTGCTTCTTTAAACTTGATGTCTACTCTGAACCACACAGAATATCATCAGAGTCATAGCCAAACAACCACATCAAATAAACCTCAAAGACTGATGTTGATTTACCTAAACTCCATGCCAATGAGCATATGAATAAGTTAATAAGGTGATACCTGGATAAAATAGGATTAAACCCTGCGATGTACTTCTAAAGCTACAATTGGTCTAGATAATGGTAGGGACCAATAATTAGATATCTAAAGCACAAACTCTCAAAAACAAATGATCTACTCCAAAATGCACTACCGACTATGGTTAAAACCATGCAAAGCCCAACTTAACAACATTTCATTTGTTAAGAAGACAATCCAATAAAAATTGAGAATTAAGGTCAAGAGCAATAAAAGCTAATATCTATGCCAACACACTATCATCTGATCTTCTATCAAGCATACCCTATATGAACAGAAGAAAACTATGTCAGTAGGTAATAAGTAGGCTTAACATGTCCATAAATGAAGTCTTAACTAAAATAAATCTGGAAAAGGATTTTGAACCCAAGCACTGTAACTCACAGCTTATAGCTTAACACTAAAGCTAATGTCACACCCTGAGACCACCCATGGATGTCACACAGTGCTTAGGACTACAAGTGATCCCAAAAAAACCCGTGTACTAGCATATTACTTGAGTTACTGATCTAAATACATAAAAATTAGAAGTGATACGTGGAAGAGAAGTCTTTATTTGAACATAATCAAAACAAGACTATTTAAACTGATTACAACTCTAGTAATAAAAAATAAAATTGAAATCAAATACATCAACTCTACTGACTGTCTATGAAGCCTCTACTAATACTGACTATAGGTAGCCGGGACATGACCCTCTACTATTCCTAATCAATACCACTGAATAAAGAAAATAAGATTCTACTCAAACTATGATTGACTCGATCCCTCAAAGCAAATGGACTCATCACCTGCTGACTGAAAGCTACACACTATCTGATTAAGATGTGTGGGCTACAACTGTACCTACATTATGAGACAATGTCGCACATAGACATCTATGTGGATCAGTACTTTTGGAATGTATTGTGTATATGGGGTGAATGTATAAGTAAAAATATAATAGAGTATACTCATAGACTTTCAAATAATGTATGCTAAGTGTAGATGGCTCACCTTGAGCTTGAATAAAACAAAAGTTGAAAAATCATAAACACGAGTAATGAAGCATAAGGATAAACTTTTTGAGCCATAACACTTGGTTCTAAAAGCTTTATTATTTATTCTTTCTTTTGGGAGGTTCTTCTATCCAGCAAAAATCATGTAAGCTATCATGGAGTCCAACTTCTTACCCACATTGAGGAGAGTTGTTCTAGTCTTGCCATCGAAATAGAACCTTAACTTGAGTCATCACTATACTTAACCAACAATAGGACTTAAACCTATGATGACATGTATTTTTGGGGCATGTAAACTTGGATGCATACCTAAATAGGTGATAAATACTTCTCTCATATTACTTATATGCTCATACTTTTAGGAAAACCACCTTAAAATAGCATAAGGGTTTATAGAATGAAAACTAGTTATGCTTCTCTTTCTTTAAAACATAAATAGGGTGAAAAAAATGTGGATTCCCTATCTTATCTTATCATTAAAAGATCAATAATTGCTTTAAATACTAGTATAGACTTATCAAAGGAGCTTAAGCGCATAATATTCTTGAAATCTCAAAACTTGTACTTACGACTTATAATATATATGCTTAAATGCTTAGAAATTCATAACAAAACTTCATGCTCAATAATCGTATTGAAATACTTTGATAATTTCAATCAAGATATTGAAATCATAATTACAATATAATCTTACAAATCAAAACATGATCAAATGTAATCTTGATGCACTTAAAACCTTGAATCTCATGCTTTCTTTCATATAACTTGTAGCATAATATCTTGCTTAAAGCATAATTGAAAATCTTTAATCAATGTATCAAATCATACTTATGGTATTCAAATCATAAAAGAGAATTCTTCAAGTCAAGACACCAGTAAATGAGAACAATTATGCACTTTAATACTTCAATCTCTTTATAAATCCATAAATTCAAAACAAGATAATTTATGTATGAACCCTAATTGCAATTTATGTAAATTCAACTTTAAAACAAGTTTTGGGCACAAGTAAAAAAGGGTATCAATATTTATAATCCACACACACCTTGATTGAAAGAATCTTTGGAGAGAACTTTGAATTTGGAGCTAAACTTTTTGATTCTTGAGAGATGACACTTGGATTTTTGTTATTTGGAATGGAGGAAGGTTTTGGTTTTTTTACTGATTGCTTCGGGTTAAGGGAGAAAATTTAATGTGATTAATACTTCAACAAATCATTTTGAAGTGATTAGTGATGGTTTAGGGGTGTGAAAGAACTTCAGCACCCTTGATTTAAGTCAAAACGAAGCATTTTTGGCATTGGGCAATGACATAGGAGATGGCCAGCCAATCATCCAAACCCAGGTTGTAAATGTATGGACAATTGCCTAGACCTGTTCTAGGAGATGCATGGCTAATTGCCTATCCCTTTTTTAGGTAACGCCTAGCCAACCGTACACCCATTCCAATAGCCTTAGGCGATTGTTAGGCGACGCACAACACTTTGTATGGCCATAACTTTTCGCTCGGGTATCGTATTAAGGCAAAATTGGTATTGTTGGAAAGCCCATTCGATTACATACAATTTTATGGGTCTTAAGATGTCTATATCAACATATATATATATATAATGTTATACTCATCCAAATCTGACCCTTATGGAATCGAACACCAAAATTTAGCCGAATCAAAGGCTCTTAGCTCACTTTGCTCTAAGTGACTCTTATGAACTTCTTTACCATCTCAAAAACTCTTCTTACACTAGGTTAATGGTCATGAAACATGGATTCAAGTATGAATTACAGGACTAAATTTTACTCACATATGAATGAAGGTTCGATTTTTAGCTTAGAAATATACGGGTTGTTACAACATCTCCACCTTGGGAACATTCATCCTCAAATGATGGATAGGAACTTGTACAGTCTTTAGAAGTATGTAATAATGTGGATTTGACATGTCTATAAACAAAGGATATAGCTGAGTTGAAATATTAAAACTTCCATCATAAAACTAATTTTTGAGCTGACTTGATTCTATTTACTTATAAGGGGCTGATTTATGCTGAGTGATTAGGACTCATTTCAAATGTTCATGATATGATCTTACATGTAGAATTGTGAAGTAATATTTGATCTAATAATATACCAATAGTTACTAAGCGTGGAATAAAGTACATAACTTCTCATTAGGAATTGTTCCTCAACAAAACACGTATAGGAATCAAAAGAAGAGGGCTTCATGGCATTTCTAAGAACATTATGTAAGCACGAACCATGAGTCAATGTGACTAAGATTGTATAATGGGTATTACACTATCTGAGCTGAAATACTAGGAAAACTAAGATTATTCACTAAACACTTATGAAGCATGGACTGAACTGAATTACCTCATGGAATAGACATACTCATGAAACTTCGGATAGTGAGACTAGATGGAAAGACAGAAAACCATAGGAACTTGTCTGTCGGACTGCTAAACTAAATTGTTGGCTATACAAACTAAATCATACTAGGAGCTCATACTCAATTAGAGTATTTCTTCAACATTCTTTGCAATTTCTAATAAAATTTAGGGAGCAAAGAAATATGGGCATTATCTGAATATGATATCTAAATAAGGAATTGAAACATGGCTACAACTTTATGACATAGGATATAGGCCTATAGAACATAAGATAGGATAAAATTACTAAGCCATAGGCAATGCAACTGCTAACTTTCAAGCTTAGCCATACTTTTAAAATACTCCCTCAACTATACTTTTCCTTTAAATCCATTCTCATTTGATTCAACTTATAATTCTCACATGGGCACCTATAACTACTCTAGCCAAAGTCTAAGTCGAGCTATATACTCTCACCATGTTCAAGCTTAACCCAAAATCACAAGTACTACACATGACATCATAATACTAGGTTGAACCATGAATTCAATACCCCAAGCATTTTCATAACTTCTCATCTCTAGGATGGATCTTCTTATCACTTTAACAACTAAATTCAATCTCTTAGTAGGAACTCATTAGCTCACAATGCACCCATCAACTTATATACCAACCTGACATTCAAGCTTATCATTATTACCACATACGAACTTCTAGGCAAACACCCATAAAATCCTCTTTCTCATATTATCTAAACCTCTATCATTAACAACTTTCTTGCACTATTTTTAAGAGGACACATACGAAATCTCAACTAACCATAACACATATCCAAAGCTTAGCCTCAATCTTACTTTACACTTATATCCTTAGATAAAACACGTATACAACAATCTTTGCTCAATAAGAAACATTTACTCTATCCCATATAAAAAATATTTCATCACCATTATCATCACCCCCTTAGATTAAAGTCATCCTTCTAAACTTATGGATTTATTCGTAAACCTAGGACTTAGCCATAATTTCTTCACTCTAATGTTGTATGGAGAAATGCTCAACTCATGCGAATGACCCATATTTAAAATATTCTAACTTCATTCTTGGACAATCCCCCTTCACATAAACCATTCTTAACTTTCTCCATCTTCAATAATCATCGCCAAAGACTCACACTCTCCCCTACAAACATACCTGTCCCATTAAATGTCAAACTTGTATCACATTTCTAAACTTATATTTTTCCCTAAACCATGAGAATCAAAATCATACCAATAGACTCAAGATCATCTATCCATAACTCCTTAAGTTAGCTTTTAAACACCATATACTATATAACTAGCCTTATTCTATTAAAATAGAAACTCCAGGGTATTACTAACCATACATAAACTTTAATAATCTTAGAAAATTATGCAACCACCATATAACCTTTGGTACACATCTAAATCATACCTACAACATCATACTTAATCTCAAATCAATAAACTTAAATTCTTGATTGCAATGTTTCAAGCATACTGGTTACCTATATATAACTAGCATCACTAACCAAACAATCATTATTTCCACCTTGATGGCCATCCATTGTTCAAACTTAGTGTCTAGTGCTAGGCATGATTAACAACACAACCTCTCATACTATTCTCGCTTGAAAGCTATAAAAGAAAACACCAAGAAACAATTGTCCACTAGGACCTCATAACAATAATAATTGATCATAAATCCATTAGTACATCCTCCTTCTACACATTACAACTATTTATCCATCTATACACCTAATTTCTTTCATATATCTATAAGTTTCAACTAAACTACTTTTGCATCCTCAAGGGAAGCCTAAATTTATAATACTCAACCACCAAATACTTCATTAATAGCCAATACGTTTGTAACATAATAAATACCATCAATAACTCTTTTCCTACTTCAAGCAAATAACAATTAACCTTAACTAATAACTATTTATCTACCTTCACCAAGGAACCTATACCACATTCATTTCCCCTAAACTAACACACAGGGACATATCACTTCACTGCTAACTCGATCATATGTAAAAGTCCATCTATATACATTCAGTCAATCTCCATCGCCACCTTTTATTTCACTAAACTTCTAAACCTATACTTCCAACTATAAGAAGGTTCTACTACTTATGAATTCTAACACTTAATGTCATTATATCCCTCGAATGCAAACTCTATTTAATAATTTTGGTTCACACTATCTCCTCTCATAAGAACTATCTAGATTAAAGGTGTTTACTGTGGAATTTGAACACATAACATATTCTATTTTAATTGCATAACTCATATGGATGAGGACATAATCTTTCAACTTAAGGAACTTATAACACACTAGTGAGCTCCTCTCAAGCCCCTTGTATGACTTCTGAAGCTACAGATAGTAAATTTGAGAGCGTAATCTTAGAAGAAATTAGAATCTAGTACTCATGTTATCTCAAAGAGTCATAGATAAATAATAATGGAGTAAAATAGGAATCGACAAAAAGATTTTGAAAGAACAAATTTACTACATGAACTAGAGTATGAAAGAAAGGAGTTATTTCTTAAATGCCCTGTAGCCTCTCGAAGAAAAGTACTGACGTCTTTGTACCATTTCACAAGACTCTACTAGATACTGCTTCACAGGCACCCTAGGGTACTTGTACTCAGTTCTCCAGTAATAAGTTTTTCATGCCTCGAGACCACCCCTGGATGTCACATGGTGCTTAGGACCATAAGTGATCCCAAGGCAACCCTTACACTGCATATTGCTTGAGCTACTAATTTAAATACATAAAAACTAGAAGTGATAAGTGAAAGAAAAGTCTTTGATTGAACATAATCACAATAAGACTATTTAAATTGAGTACAACTCTAGTAATACAAAACAAAATTGGAATCAAATACATCAACTCTACTGACTGTCTAAGAAGCCTCTACTAATACTGACTATAGGTAGCCGCGACATGATCCCCAACTATCCCTAATAAATATGACTGTATAAAGAAAATAAATTGTAACTCAAACTATGATTGACTCTATCCCTCAAATCAAAAAGACTCATTACCTGCTGGTTGGAAGCTACACACTGCCTGAATATGATGTGTGGGCTACAAATATACCTATATTATGAGACAATGTATCAGATAAACATATATGTTGATTATTACTTCTGGAATGTACTGAGTATGTGGGGGTGAATGCATTAGTAAAAATATAATTGAATATACTCATAGACTTTCAAATAATGCATGCTAAGTATAGATGACTCACCTTGAGCTTGAATAAAGCAAAGGTTGTAAAATCATAAACATGAGTAATGAAGAATAAGGATAAACTTCGAGAGCCATAATACTTAGATCTACGAGTTTTACTATTTATTGTTTCTTTTGGGTAGTTCTTCTAACTGACATAAACCATGTGACCTATCATGGAGTCCAAAGTCTTACCCACGTTGAGAAGAGTTATTCTACCCTTGCCATTAGAATAGAACCTTAACTTGAGTGATCACTATACTTAACCCACAATGGGACTTATACCTATGGTGGAACGTAGTTTTGGGGCATGTGACCTTGGACTCATACCCAACTTGGTGATAAATACTACTCCCAAATTACATATATGCTCATACTCTTAGGAAATCCATCTTAAAATAGCATAAAGGTTTATGGAATGAAAACCAATTATTCTTTACTTTCTTTAAATTATAATTAGGATGAACAAATGTGGACTCCATATCTTATCTTAAGATCAAAAGATCAATCATTTCTTTAAATCTTTGTATAGACTTATCAAAGGAGCTTAAGAGTATAATTTTCTTAAAATCTCAAAACTTATACTTAGGGCTTATAATATATATATGTTCAAATTCTTAGAAATTCATAACAAAGCTTCATGCTCAATAATCTTCTTGAAATACTTCAATAATTTCAGTCAAGATAATGAAATCAAAATCACAATATGAATCTTATAAATTAAAACATAAGCATATGTAATCTTGATGTACTTAATGCCTTGAATCTCATGCTTTCGTTCATATAACTTTTAACACAATATCATGTTGAAAACTCAATTGAACATCTTTAATTAATGTCTCAAATCATACTTATGGTATTCAAATCATAAAGGAGAATTCTTCAAGTCAAGACATAAATAAATGAGAACAATTATGCACTTTCATACTTCAATCTCTTATAAATCCATAAACCCAAAACAAGATAATTTGGGTATGAACCCATATTGTAATTTATGAAAATTAAACTTTAAAACAAGTTTTGGGCACAGGGATGAAAGGGTATACTTGTTCATAAACCCCACTTTCCTTCATTGAAAGAATCTTTGGAGAGAACTTTGAATTTGTAACTTAACTTCTTAATTCTTGAGAGATGACACTTGGATTTTTGTTCCTGGGAATGGAGAGGGGGGTTTGATTTGTTTACTGATTGCTTAGGGTTACGAAAGAGGAGTTAATATGATTAATACTTTACCAAATTATTTTCAAGTGATTAGGGATGGTTTAGGGGTGTGAAATAACTTCAACACCCTCGATTTAAGTTAAAATGGAGCATTTTTTACACTGGACAATGACTTAGGTGACGCCCACCCAATCGTCCAAGCCAAAGTTGGAAATGCATGGCCAATATCTTAGCCCAGGGCTAGGAGATGCATGTCTAATCGCCTAGCCCTATGTTGGGCAATGCCTAGCCAATCATACACCCATTCTAGTAGCCGTAGGCAATTGTTAAGTGACGCACAACCTTTTGCCTAGCCATAACTTTTCACTCGGGTATTTGATTAAGGCAAAATCTATATCATTGGTAAGATAATTCAATTATCTACATTTTGATGGGTCTTAAGCATACAAATTACACATGTACATATAGTTATACTCGTCCAAAGCTTACCCTTATGGAATTGAGCATCAAAATTTGGTCGAATCAAAGGCTCTTAGCTCACTTTTCTCTAAGTGACTCTTATGAACACCTTTCCCACCTCATAAACTCTCTTCACACTAGGTTAATGATCATGAAACATGGATTCAAGTATGAATCATGGGCCTAGAGTTTACATACATAGGAATGAAGGTCTGATTTCTAGCTTAGAAATTTATAAGGTGTTACAGCTAAAATTCTTGGTCTCAACTTTCTAAACCAATCTCATTGATAACTAAGCAACCAAATTCCAAAATCTATCCTAACCTTCAAGCCGCCATTCCAAAGTGTCAAAAATCTCACCTTGAGCCAACAAATCTGAAGTAAGGCCAATATGAAAATCAACCTTACAATTACAAATCAGGCATATCCCTCATGATTTCCACAAGAACCAAATTAAATAGAAATATAGCTGAAGAATCAAAACCACTCCTAGGGAAAACCACTGACAGAGGACATAAGTCATCAATTCCACATCTCCTAAATGGCATAACACATCAAGGCATAACCAAGAACTCACCATGGTTGAAAATAGTGCTAGTGATAGCCAAAGTTTGAGCAACTCAAAAAAATATGATCCTAGACTAAATCTGGCCAAGCCAATACTCAATCTTAAAAGAAACTAGTCTAGTCACCAAAAAATTATACCCAAGCATATATTACTTAGAAGAAGCATCCCACGAAGTCATATTGAGCTACACCAATTACCAAACTAAAGAGTTTCTAAATTCACCCTCTAAAACTAACCATAAATAAACTGAATCATGAACCACATCATCGAAAGAATAGAGTACCCAACACAACATTGATACCAAGATCAAGACCACTATCAAGTAATAAACTTGACTAACCAGAAGGGCAAAACCTCAAACTAATCAATCTTTAGAACAAGTAATAAAAATGAGTTGTTAATGCTAGAATCACCAAAAAACTATAGAACTCCAAACCTACCTTAACTTTTACAACCCTATAGATAATCGAACTTGCCTCGTTAAAGGAATGCCAACCAACCAAGGCTCTAGGCCAAATGGATAAGAATTACATGAAGGGAAACACTAACTAGATAAAACCAATCTGGTTATCTATCATACAAGAATCATTCAAGGCCAAAACAATTGCATCAACAACAACAATATGAAGTGCATATGGCAAAAAAATGGAAAACACAACTAGTACCTCTCTAAGGTCACAAAAAGGCCATAATGTCAAAGAAAATGGACTTTAACCCAAATTTTACACCCCAAGAAAAATGCCACATTAATCCACCACTAAAAAAATCACATATGGAGGTAGTCACCTATGCATAAATCCACACATTTCATAGCACAACCAATATAGTAATATCAAGGCATGAACCACAGATGGGTATAGAAAACCTAACATAATCCAAATAGAAACTAAAAGATAAAAATTCAGATCACACCTATATCAATGGAGTCCAAAGTTATAGTTTTGATGGGCCCTAAGAAGTATGAATCTAAGCTTGTACAGATTCAAACTAAGCAGTTGAAAGACTAATCAAGTCACTAAGTGTACTACCTCTAACTGAAGGCATCAGAACCCTATGAGGCTGATCAATATAGATTGATTGACTTATATCCCTCATTGTACCATTATAACAAACTCATAAAGCTCTAACCTAGAGACAAACATGAGCTGACCCAACTGACTGGCCAACTCATGCCTAGGGAACTCCCTAAACTAATGATCAACCTCACCACAATTGAAATAAGCTCCTAGAATACTCTACGATATTGTACCTACTGATCTAGATAGGCCTCTATAACCTAAATATCTATACAAAATACTCTATAAGGTCTAATGAGAACTTTGCACACTTGACCATTATGTTTTATTTAAGATCCACCTATAGTTTGAGTGCTACATATATACATCTCACAGATAATAAGTGATCCTGATCCCTATTGGGAAGATCCCTATTTCTATATAGAATGTCAATAATACTATATGAATGGCATGTTCGTTTATGTTGTCTCTATAAGTTTAAATACATACTCCCTCCGGGGTCTTCACATGATTAAGAACCTAAGAAAAAAATCCAACTACTATCAAATTCTTATATGCAAAGTAGAGTGGCAAGGCTAACTCTTTGATAATCCATACACCATCTCATTCTTTGAAGGATATAGTATCAAAGATTGTCTGGTCCACTCAAGAAACCCATTCTTATATTTTAGATAGATAAGGAGCCCCGTTGAGAACCAACATGACCAACTATGGTCTTAAAACCCCTCGATGTACCAGACATCACTTGGGACTATGAAGTACCTATAAAAAAGCTCAAAATTCCTAATGTTGAATACTAAAATATTGAGTCAGTCACAAACTCTATCGAATCCTGTGTTGGCCCCAAATCTTTTAACTTACATTGAAGATCTTGTGCTGAAAGTCTAGTCGCACATACCAAAGTCCCATTGGCATCTATCGATAAACACATACTATCCATTGGAGAAATAATATTATTGAGAAAGTACTAAAGGCTCATAAAAATATGAACAAACAATAAGAAATCAAGAATGGAATTTTCAAAAAATTCCTTATATCCTCCCAAAAATAGAATATAGACGTATTCATATCAATCCGCAAGATTCTACTAGACACTGATCTCTTGTACCAACACAATAGTTAACCTAGACTTTGATACCAACTTGTCATGAGCTAATTTCTCAAGTCATGATGGCATCTATGATAACCCATAGTCCAAAATAACTAGTATGGAATGATTAAAAGAAATGAAAGAATTAATAGCATGAATTTAAATATAAGACTAATATAGAATACAACCCCAAGACCTGGTAAAATTAGTACAAGAGCTTTTAATATAATAGGATCATAAAATAAAATATAAAGTAAATAGACATATATAGAATATATCTAAATACAAATTAGAGATAATTCTAATCAACACGGGGAAGAGCAAGAATAAACATCAGGAGCTCACCTTGAACCTTTGATCCAAATTTTCTCCATACGATACACGATGCACAAGTTAACAATGAAAACTTGTGTTGTGATCTACAAGTTGTAAAAGTGTAGTATGAGTACCAAATACATGGTACTCAGTAGGCATCAATCAGCTGAGCTCAAAAGGAAATTCAAGCATAAATACCATGTAAAGAAAGAATATAAACTACAAACAACTATCAAAAAAACTAAACATAATCATGCTAATGGAGAAATAAAGGTAAAATATCCTATTTTAATCATAATCAAGAACTAAAGAATAGTACCATTTTTCACTAACGAATATTCAAACAACGAGTGAAGGAAATATACAAAGTAGTAATACAAAGCCAAAGGATACATATATGATATGAATAAATAAGGAAAGAGGAATATATATGATAATATCATATCATATATATGTATAAATATATACATACACATAAACACCTATATAGGAGTAAAGTCAGAGATAATAGTTTGAGGGAACCAATATAACCTCTCGAGGATCATAGCTAAGAAGAAAAGCTAATACTAGCATAATTAGGGTCTCTAACCCAAGGATCACTAAACATGAGATAATCTAACAATAGCATAAATACCATGAGAAAGAAAAGAAATCATAACTATACCGACAATCTTGGGTACCATTCCATAATTGTCCTACCACAAACTATCCATAATAACTATTAATAAAGTAACTGACTAGTCCTTACAAAAAATAACCTAATCATCCCCCATCAACCTAGAAGGTGAAAGTAAGCACTCATCAAACAAAAGTCAAAGCTTATTCTATGTAAACTCTGCCAAGGCCAATAGATATAATCACCACACAACTATACTGGTAAGAGGTAGTGCATATAAATAAATGCCTACAACTTAACACATACTAAACCATGTCCATGAATCCCCCCATACAATAAGTACTAGACATGAACCAAATCCTTAACATAATAAGTAGTTCATCATTTTGGACTTGAATCAAAATAATATTAGAGATGAAAGAATTAAATCAAAAATAGTATCTTAAAAATAAGACATGAACTAGAAATAGTATCATAAGAGTCGAATTCAAATAGAAATTATAATGCCACAACAGAATAACCATTTCTCGAGACCAACTATGAGTTTGACTCAGCATAATAGCATAGAAAGGGTCGAAATCTCTCTTGATCATAGTAATTAGTAGTGGTAAAAGAGTGGATAAATCAAGGACCAAAATTAATCTTGGTCTAATTTTCAAAACATCATCTTTAGTTTAAAAATTTGATAAATCATTAAATAAGGTGGCATGATTCCCATTAGAAAATAATTCATTTTAAAATTGAAAAGTAGAAATAAATTCTATTTTAGAAAATAATAGTAAAGTCATGGTTTTGGTCGGAACTATATCACTAAGTGATCCTGAATGTACCTAAAAGTATGCATGCCATCACCAATATCCAAACAATATAACAATAAGCACCTAAGCATCTATATACTAGAATCACATCCCAATCACTATGTTAAATGATAAATCATAAACTACGGAATCCTTAATATCAAACTATGATTAACATTCTTATAATTAAGGGTAAAAGGGTACTATGACCATAAAAAGTATTTCATTCTACGGGTCGAGTCACCTTTCTAGTCCAAAAATCACTATGTAGGATAAGTCATGATATACTAGTCATAAGCACATCCTAATCCCTACATTGAAAAGATTACATACTATTCATAATCTCATAGAGAAAATTAGATGAAAGTCTACCACGATGCCGAACTAAATTATTGAATCATCCACAAATAACTCATATTTTCTCCACCATCCTAAAAATGATGTTGCACTATCAAAATAATCATCTACGTATTAATAAGAGTAACATAATACCCATATTGTTATAAAAAACTATAGGCCTAAAATAGAGTCAATAATTATATTGTGGGGCTCACTAATGGAATATCAAAGTTGGGCCAATCATGAGATCCCTCAAGGAGAATGAATTCAAGTTTAAAATTTGAGAATAAACTGAGCTCGGATCGGGGCCCAAATCTGCCTATAAAGTTTAGTAATTCAAAAACTAATTTCTAGGAATTAGCAAGGAAAAGAGTAGAATTTGATGTGAAAAATAATGAAAGATGATCAAAAGTCATTGGATTATCTTAACTTATCTTAAATTGATGATTTCTCACAATTTCTCACACTTCAATCCCCAGAAAAGCAGAAAAGGGGTTTTGAAACACCATTTAGTAAAACATTATCATAAACGGAATAGGTATTCTTGGAAAATGAGAAATATGAAGTTATAATCACATATAAAATGATTATATGAGAAAAATCATTGAGGATCATAAATATAGAGCTTTTTATCTTTCAAATGGTCAAAAATATGAAATAGGTTTGATTTGGATCTTATACACAGTGATGGTCGCTTAAGAGACAATTTGTTCACTTAAGTGACCTAGTTAGAGGGTCAAAATGCCACTTAAGAGACCAAATGGTTTCTTAAGGCCTGGTCAAATAGTCAATGGTCCCTTAAGCGGCCACACCAGCGCTAAAAACATCCAAAACTTATTTTTGACCCTTGAAACTCATCTGAAAACCTATGAACATAAATCAATAGTTCAAATTAATTATAAAATATGTTATGGGTCCAATAGAATTATAAAATTTAGGATAAAAAGGTAGTTTAAAATAAATCACCCTAATACACCTTTTAGGAAATTTTAATTAATTTTTCTCTAGACACTCAAAACAAAATATAAAGGCTCGGGACCCAAACTAACTATACTACCAAACTAAATTATACATTTTGAAATAAATAGAGTCATTAAAATCTCCATCTATGTTTGTTTGATCAAATGTGGGTCCTAAACCCAAAGGGTCGTTTTGACTAAAATCCATCTAATAGCCCAAAATGAGTTCGGAAGCATTGAGTTTTGAACCAAAGCCCCCTACCCTAAATTATTTTTTTTAGCTAATAGTGCTGTCGAAGTTTTTATCTGAGGACGTGTACTAGGAGTTTTGATCCAAGAGCAATTCCTTATCAATTATAGCTCTAAAATAGGAAAATGAGCCTAAAACCCAAACAAACTGCCGATAACCAACCCAACCATTTTGGCGAGTAATAAATGACATGTAGCCACTATGGGAAGGCTCAAAATTCTCGTAATGTTCAAAAATTGAGGAATTGACATAGAGGGTCATTAAACAAACTCATCACATACAAAGCTTCCTTTACGACTGACTTAATCTAAGGTGGTATGACTAAACTAGAACAACTACCTTTACTAGATGCCTGACTACCCAAATTCACTGAACTTGAAGACCTATCAAGTCTAGCAATTGTTGATGATACTGAGGATTTGTGTTTCGGTTCAAATCCGAAAAATAAATGTAATAATGATGCTATCAAGTATTGATTTGAGTCTAGCATTGAGAGTTATTTATGATATGATATTGTTTGGATGGATTCTTGATGTTGGCATGATAGTTGGTAAATTATTGTTATTTGGTTGTTTACATTCCTTGATTTTACCCTCCAGGCTTATGGGGGGCCTATGTGGGGTTATTTACTTTTCCAGACTTATTAGCTTGTGGAGCCAATTTAGCAGTTATAATTGCATGATCTTTACATTAGTATTCTAATTTTATTTATTTATTTATGTAAAATGGTTTTGGAACTTATTTCTAATTTTTTTCCCTTACCTTGACGTAGCTTATTTTATCGCACATCTTATTATATTTATATCATGATTTAGCTCACTCAATTGATGATCTACTAATTGCCTATGATTTTAGTAAACATATTATACTTCTATACCTTTTGGGTGCGGATTTGAGTAGTGGTTATTATTGTTGATTTGACGCTCATGCAAGGTTGATTTTGGAGATTAGGTGAGCTTTTAGAGTTGGAGTTAGTCCTTTTTTCCTTCTTTTATCTATGTCTAGTCTTTCATCTTTGAGGTAGATTGTATTTGACTATTTTGTAATCGTAGAGCATCGTAGTATCTTTTGTATTGACATTACTAAGTCTTGGGTTGATTGTTGACTCTCTATCTATCTATTAGTCGTTTATATTTATTTATTTGATATTGAAGTGTTTAATGGTTAATTTCCAACTGTTGGGTCACTTTTCACAAAGTTAGCCTATTGTATCTAGCTGTGAGCTATAATTTGGCTTATCTACTAGTGGGACAAATTAGATGTCATCATCAATCAGTAATTTAGTCATGAAAAATTGGTAACAGAGCTTAGGTTTCACCAGTATTATTGGTACAAGAGCAAGTGTTTTGTAGAGACCTACGGATTAGAATTATGGTGTTTATTTCTTATTTTTGGGAGGCTATCAAACATTCTTAGGAATTCGTTACTTCTTTTGTTTATTTTGTCCTATGAGAATGAGTTGGTTTCTAAAGCATTGCTTTGGTTTCACTCTTTTATAGATGGCTAGGACACATACTACCACAATATGAGTAAGGATCCTAAGATCTAGCCTAGGGATACTATCATTGGTCGTGGATTACCTAGAGGTCATGGAAAATATATTGATGTATCCCCATCTTTGGTATAGGATTTTGGGGCTTCCCCAGTCTCTATTTCTACACCCGATCTAGAGATTCTTCAACCCCAGCCAACGATGAGCCAGGAATTAGCTCAAGATCCATCGGGGTTTATTTCCACTTTACTTCATAGAGATACATTAGTTTAGTATTTCGAATTTATTTGTGGTTCACCATATGGTAGTTCACATTCTATAGATCAGAGTGGTACTAAGGCTTAGGCGTAACCTGTAGCTATGACTTCTAGAGTAGAGGTCTATCCTATATTAGCAGTTACTCAGCTAGTGGTTGCCAGCCTGCTATGTCTATAGGGAGGATGGTGGGTAGATTCTTGATATTCGTTCTGCATAGGTTTTTTGGGGTAATGGGTGAGAATGCTTATAAGTTTTTGATTACTTATGAGGATAGGCTCTATAATTTGGGTATAGTTGATACTCATGGTGTGGATTACACTACTTTTCATTTGGACTTACAAGTTATCCATTGGTAGAGGGGTCATCTTAATTCCAGGATAGCTAGATCTTCTTCTTTGACATGGACTCAGTTCTCTGAGATCTTCTTCAAGAAGTATATACCTCATAGTCTTAGGGATTATTTAAGGGATCAGTTCTCAAAGTTGGAGCAGGGATCTATGACTATTATGGAGTATAAGGTTCATTTTCATGAGTTTTCTTGGCATATTACTTTTATTCTGACTTTAGAGTGTGGGAGGGTTCATTTTTTTGTTAAGGGTTGAGACTTTCCATTAACATGTCTACTAAGAGTTTGGTTGATGCGATTAGGCCTTTTGCTGAGGTGTCAGGCTAAATTCATATGATAGAAGAGATGTATTATGAGGCTAGAGGGGGCAGCAATAAGTGGCCACAATCTCAAGGTAGTTTTAGTGGACCCATAGTGGCTCATGATATAGAGGTAGTAGTTCTCAGGGTAGATGCCATCCATGATATCTGTATTATCCTTAGGGTATATCTAGTAGACCTATTTAGGAAATACTTCAGATAATAGATGAAGACTAGTCTAGTTTTAGTGACCATCTTAGCTAGGGCTGTGGTTACTCTTTGAGGTCTTTATCTTCTAGTTTTTCTAGTTATGGTGGCTCCTTTAGGATAGCTAGATCATTTGGATTGGCTTATCACCTAGGTTAAGTTATGGTTATGGAGCCTTTAATTATTTTTCGAGGGAGTGTCCTAGTTGTAGAGCATTGATTTCTTCAGTTTAGGGTATTCCACTAATTGGAACAATTCTTTCTCCAGCTAGAGGTGGTATACATGGTTGTCGAGGTTGTGTCTAGGGTGCTTATAGAGGTTCTCAGGTAGATACGATAGGAGATCAATTAGGATCCCAGCTCTGTGGCAGATGTGGTCAGTTGTATATAGTACCTTATAGACCCATGTGTGAGTTTTTGAATACTGTTATCATAGATATGATCCTGATGTTCCATTAGTCGACCTTTGCTTTATTTGATCTGAGATCCACCTATTCATTTGTGTCTACTTATTATGCCCATAGTTAGAATTATCTTGGGATTTATTATCTATTCCATTATGCATATCTACATCATGGTGACTCTTTAGTAGTTGATTGGGTTTCAGATAATGTGTTGTGACTGTTAGAATATTGATAATCATGTTGGTCTTATTATATTTAACATGGTGCATTTTGATGTGATTTTAGCCTTGGACTAGTTATTCCACTATCATGCGGTCATGGACTATTTTTCCAAGACTGTTACCTTAGCTATGCCTGGAATACCCCCAGTCATGTAGTAGGGCGCGATTAGTCATGAGATAATAGGGATTATTTCTTATGTTATTTAAGAAGGCTTATGTCGAGGGTTTGTGAGTGTTAACTTTCGTATATACATGATGTTAGTGTAGAGAGTTTGTCGCTTGACTCTGTTCTTGTAGTTTGTGAGTTCTCTAATATTTTCCTTATTGATCTACCCATTATTCCTCCTGCTCGTGATATTGAGTTTCTTATTGATCTTAAGTCGATAAGCCGGCCTATTTTTTATGGCACTTTAGCGTATGGCTCCTACCAATATTAAGGAGCTAAATTCTCAACTTTAGGATATTCTTAGTAAGGGTTTTATTAGATCGAGTGTGTCTCATCATAGAACTCATTTATTGTTCATGGAGATGAAGGATGTCTTTATTTGTAAGTATATTAACTATACGCGGCTTAATAAGGTTACAGTGAAGAACCGGTCTTCTATGTCTTGTATTGATGATTTGTTAGACAAACTTTAGGATGTTGCGGTGTTTTCTATGATTGATTTTAGGTTCATTTACCATTAGTTGATGATTTAGGCTGACGATATCTTAAAGACAACCATTTGGACACGTTATGGTCTTTATTGGTTTCTAGTGATGTCTTTTGGGTTGACTAATGCCCCAGTTGGATTTATGGATTTGATGAATAGAGTGTTCAGGCCTTATTTGGATTCCTTCATGTTAAGTTCATCGATGATATCCTTGTGTACTCAAGGAGTAGTGATGAGCTTGTGTGTTATTTGAAGATTGTGCTCCAGCCTTTGAGGGATAATATACTTTTTGAAACTCTCTAAGTGTGAATTTAGGCTTGAGTCAGTGTGTTCCTTAGGCATGTAATATTTAAGGATGGGATTATGATTAAACCAGTGGATATTGAGGCCTTTCGTGATTTGTCTAGTTCTATATCTTAAAATGATGTCCATAGTTTCATTACTTTGGCCAGTTACTATAGGTGGTTCATTAAGAGTTTTTCTTCTATTGCAGTTCCTATGACCAATCCTGTTTGGGTGCTGCCCACTGGTGGCATTAGAAGTGGCACTCTGCTAATTCAGGACACTGGACTAAGCTGAAAAACGATTATATTGACTCTGTTAACCCACCCAAGGACAGTCTCTGACCCTGTGGTCTGGATTGCTACATTCGAAACATACATCACTGCCAACCCTATAGATACCCTGGTGGTTTCTGTCACACTTCTAGCAAGGAGGATTCGTTCAGGCACTGTTAACACTACCCTAAGTTTTAGGTCCTAGTGCCCTATCTTTATTGTCGTCTCTAAATTTATAAAATGGAGTACTGGCTAAGGATGGAGCTGGAATTGAAGAATTTGGGTGGAATTGAGAATGATTTCCTCCTTCTGATTTAGGCTGAGCAAAGTTGAAGCTACCTATTCTAGCTCTCCTATTCTCTCTATCCTTCTCCATATTCTTCTCCTCCTCTATCTACTGAGCATTGAATATGATCCTGGATATGTCCATCTCAATAATCAGCATTGTGGTCCTACACTCCTTGACCGCACTATTAGACACGTCAGACATAAACTTTCTAGTCTTAGATCTGCTATCTGCTACCATATGAGGGGCGTATCTGGCTAGTTGAGTAAACTTAAGAGAATACTCTTTCCATGTTATATTACCCTACTTCAGATTAATAAACTCCAACACCTTCTCTTTCCTCAGCTTCAGTAGGAAGAACATATCAAGAAACATAGTGGCAAACTCCTCCCATTTTACGGGCCCTGCATCATCGGCCCTCTCTGCCTTCCACTTCTTGAACCATAAGTGAGCCACATCCTACAACTGATATGCATCTAATTTTGCGCTCTCAGTCGCAGTCATCCCCATAACATTTGTGACTTTCTGCACCTGGTCAAGATATTTTTGTGGGTCCTCATCTAGCTTAGACCTAGTAAAAGCAGGAGGATTCATTCGAGTGAAGTCCCGAATTTTAGCTGCAGTAATATTGGACACTGGGTTGGCCTGAACAGCAGCTGGCCATTCATTTTGAACTACAACAGAATTGGCTAGGGTAGTAAAAACGGCTCTGAATTCAGCATGAGAGACATGCTCGTCCAAGGGATCTGCCTGAACGGGCTGAGGTGCTGGCTGATTTCCTGTTCTTCTTCCATTGTTCTTTTTTGGAGGCATGTTCTATAGATGGAATTAAGAAAAGGATTAGACTGGGAGTGTGACTTGATCATATTCTCACTCGTACGATATGAATACTGAAAGAAGGGAAACTTTTCCTAAGACACCTCATATCCTCCTGTCCATAAGTGTGGTGCACTATATACCCATGTACAAAACTCTACTAGACGTGACTTTCAGAATTCCTAGGACTCTGTTGAACCTTTGGCTCTAATACCAAGTTTCTAACACCCTGAGTCTATACCCCGAATGCTACACGGTGCTCATAATCCCAAAGGATCACAAGCTAACCCGTGACTGGTACCTGCTGCAATCACTAAATAATAATACTATATAATGCAGAAATTAGTCTATATTGCCATAAGGTTCACATCTGAACATCAAATACTGATAACGAAAAACTGAAATCTGAATATCTTTCTAAAATAATCTAGTCTGATAAGCCTCTAACTGAACTGTCTCAAAGTGGAGTTGATGGGACAAGCCCCCAACTAACTCCAACCACTGAAAGACGTATTGAAATACTAAAATAACAACTTTGTCCTCAAACTATGAGGACTCACCACTAAGTCTTCTGCTGATGGGTGGGACTGCAAAGTGCAATTAGGAGCCCGTGCATATGAACCTATGATATAAGACATCATAGTGCAAAATAAATGTATACGCCAGTACTTAGAATGTACTAGTATGCTAAGTGAGGTTAGGATAAATGCATGGGTTTATATGCATGAACAATAAATAGCTAAGTAACATGAAATAACTGAATGAGAGTACGTGTATACGTGAGACTGCTGTATATATATATATATATACTAATTATGCGATATTATGCATATAACTATGCATGTTATAACTGAGATCACGTTAACACTGGGTACTGAGTTATGATAACTGATAACTGAATGACTGATATCTGAGTTTACTGATAACTGAATTACTGTTAACTGGGAGCCTATTTCTAATTGTCCTAATTTTATAGAACTGAACTGAGTTATATGCTGAGCTGGGTGACTATATCTGACAGTTCTAGTTCTGTAGAACTTAAATGAGTTTGATATCGAGACTAAAACTGAAACTATGGTAGGTAATTATTTAACTGACATGCCCCTCTCAAAACTGATTGGGGTCTAACCTGTAACACCAGCTGGAAGGGTGTCAGTACCATGCCATGGGTAAAGACAAGTGCTAAGTCACCCTCATATGGTAGGTTCTCTGAACGAGAATGGTGGTACACTCAACTGGCAAGTAGAACACCTCATCCACCCTCAAACAGTAGGTTGATGTCTCAACCTATGTTGGTTTCATAGTTCTGGCATGCAAGGACTACTTCTAAGGATCACACCCTCTATTGGCAGGTAAGTTCACATCCTTGGGTTCACTCAGTGCTAAATCCTACTTCCAACTGAATAAACAATGAACTAATTTCTAAATTATACTAGGATGGACTAAACTTTTACTGATCATGTCGTCTAACTAAATTGAACTAAGTTTATTGGGTCTCGCTGACTGACGGAGTACTACTGAGTTCTGAACTGAATACTAAACTAAGACTGTGACTGATTACTGAGTACTACTATTCGTGACGCTACTAAGACTATTCTGTAACTACTGTAACTCTAGGTAAGCAGATAGATTTTTGGGTATTGAATACTCTCAAGACTCGATAGCACGAAAAGTAAAGCATAACAATGTTCACTTACTCACAACTCGTTCATAGAGGCATTTTATCAAACACTTGTAAGATATAAGCTTGCACATATGCTAGTATGTCATGATTTTCACATTTAATTCATATGAGCAATTTATCAAGAACTTGGGGAACATAATCTATGCACATAATACTAAACAACATGTAGCCATCATAATTTCAAATCACAATTTGAAAATAAAGGGCTTTTAACATGAATTCACATAATACTACACACATGATAAATAATTTCACATGAAACTTGAAATAAACAGTGGATCAGAACACCATTAACATCATAACAATGAATACACTCAAATCCCACGTGGAATTCATGAAATCAATTAACTTGTAGTTTAAAAGAGTTTCTTGAACTCCAACGGTGGAAGGAAACCCTTGGATGAACACTTCACATACCTTGATGCTTGAATTCATAAAGACTAATGGTTTGTTCTTGAAGACTTGATCTTGAAATTAAAAGCCCTAGGGTTTTTTCTTGAGTAAACTTGAGAGAATTTGAGAGAAAGTGAGCAATTTAGCCTCTAGGGTCGTTTGATTTTATGTTTTGGGACTGAAAAAGGGTGGGTTAATGTCCCAAATACCCCTCTAAACACTAGCTGTTAATAATTGTAAACGTGTCCAGTGACGCGCAGACCAACACTCCACGTAGGTGGCATTAATGTGATGACCAACATGCCACATCAAATTCACGTTGGTTCACTGGAATTGCACTAAAAGCTGGGGAAATTATCTGTCAACGCGATGCGTCGAGATCGCGTCGACCCACTGTTTTGGTCACCTGAACATGGGTCAAACTAGGTTTGAAAAATCCAAGACTAACCCGAAGTGACCTACTGACATTCTTGACCATGAATCAACCTAAAACTCGATACTTTAAGGTCATAAGGGTCATAATAATAGGATTGCCAACTTATAAAGGCTAAAATAATTCTAAGTGGAAGAACTTAGCTGAAATTTCTAAGTCTGAGACCTTTTTTTAAGATTTAACGGTCTGAGTTAAGCTTAAAATTTTACGGGGTCTTACAGTTTGGGTATTTTAACTATCCTTGAACCACCCACAAGCTATATGGGTCCAGTGTTACCCCCTGAACGGGCCCTAGTGCGTATAGCTGCACAAACTCGAGATATCATAGGGGCAGGGGATTCCCATGTACCCTTCACCCTCTATGATACATATATACAAGTAAACTTAGGGGATTCCCATGTTCCTCAGAAGTATATGGTCGCCATGACCAATCCTTATGTAGGCAAACATGAGTTTCCATTGTCTATCCATTGTACTCACACCTTCATGGTAAGATATCACAATCCGCCATTATTTGCCCATTAAAAAAATTAGCACACAACCAAACCACCAATTCCATATACTATTAACCAAGGTTATAAGAAGTGGTATCGTCATACTGACTATAGCTAGCAGGCAATGTCCTTAGCCAATCACCTAGGGATTCGTATGTACCTCATAGGTTCTATAGTTAGATTCACTTAGGGGATTCCTGTGTACCCCACAAGGTTTCTAAATCAAAGCAATGGACACCAAGGCCTTACCATGTAGACATTAAAACCATTTAACCAATCTAGGTCCTATTACCATACTATACTAATGCAAAGTTTTCAATAGACATGTTGAGGGCATATAGTTTCAAAACCAAAACCAAGTACCAATTGACCATTCCAATGTAACCACATCTTCAAACCACCATTATAATATGAAAACCAAAAGTAAAAACATGGGAAAACTTAATTCAACCATTAATAACAACAACCCCCAACATATAATTCAAAACCCAAAACCATGCCTTTAATTTAACTAACACTAAGGAGGGAATAACATGCCATAGATTACGAAGAAGATAATGCAAAATGACCCTTTTGAGGCTTAATTGAAAACCTTGAAGGAAACCCTAGCCTCTCCTTAAGCCAAGAGCTTAAGAGAGACTTGAGTGAGTTTTTGAGTGTTAAAGATTAGAATAATAGGGTAAATGATGTCCCGGTAGTATTTTAGGTCGTGCGGTCATAATTGGTTAAGATGGGAAATGTCCCGAATACCCTTAACTTAAACTATTAAAATTCTTGAAGGAGGATATGACTTCACCACCCAGACTGTACCCTAACATATAAGTGGCACCCACCACTAATATCCTATACAAAATATTTTACCACAAAACTATCAAATATACAACCACCAAGGCCCACTCGTACCCTATCCTCAAGACTCCTAGTGAGCCAGTCGTACTCAGATCCACGTTAAGCTACAAAATTTTAGATTTAGTAAGGATCAACAAACCGGCCATCACCAACCATACAACCCGTACCTACCAAACTGTAACTATACAAGAAACTTACCAACCAAACACTGGCCAACATATGAGTGGGGTCACCTAACTTGTACCCTCACCATACGCTTGTATGGTTAGTTGTATAATTAGCAGAAGACTCAAAATCTAAGGAATTTTCCAAAGACCAGAACTCAGGATCTTGAAAGACCATATCTCATTCATACAAATCCACCAAAGTCTCCTTACTACCAATAGATACCCCCCTCTCCCAAACTCTTTTAGCAATCACAGAGTCACCTACCAAGGTAGAAACATAAATAGGGTCCAAAACACACTCAAAATCAATACCAAAATGCACAGCAACAAAAGAGGTCACACAAGAGATAGAGCACCTCAGATAACGTAAATAATGCACATCATGAGAAAAGAGTTTCAACATACTAGTCACGCTATCAAGTGATGCCTTAAACTCTTGTCAAGTAATGAGTGCATAAAGATTGTTCTGGCCAGTGTTGGAACTAGATGGTGCACCCTTTGGTGTTGGAGCTGATGACGAAGCAAACAGAACCTTTTTTTTCCTAGAGGCAACCTTACCAACTGGACAGTTTCTAAGCACATAGCCTGGATGACCACAGCCAAAACACCTGTCCCTGCCCTTATCATAGATACCCTTATACAAACGACCACAAAACATATATAGAGGGTATGATGGAGCCTACTAAGCCCTACTAGCCTGAGATTGAGCACCCTATGCCCTAAAGATGATGCCACCATGGAAATGTCTATCACCCGATTGAATTAAGTAGGGAGCACTACTCGTCGAATAAGACCCAAAGTTGCCCCACTTCTTCTTAGGCCACTTACCACCATACCCACTACTCTACTATTGGCTACCACTTTTCTTAGAGAACCTAAGCTTCTTTCTCCGCCTCTTTCCTATTTCAGCCTTTTTCTTCTAATTTTTCTCTACCTGTTGTATGTAGATAACCAACCTAGAGATACCCATGTCCTTTATCAGTAAGGCAGGATTCCTTTCAAGGATCAACTCATGAGACAGTCCCAAAGTAAACTTTCTTATCTATGCCCTCATATCAGTCACCATCTCTAGAGTATACCAAGACAACTGGTGAAACTTTAAGGTGTTTTTCTTGAATGATATCTTCCCTTTCTTTATATTAACAAAAACCTTCAATTTTGTTTCCCTCAGTTCCTAATAAAATAATCAGTCCAGAAATGCATTATAGAAATCCTCTCACAGTGATGACTCATCATTGTCACCCCTTTCCTGATCCTATTCCTTGTACCATTAGTATTCTACATCTTACAGATGATGGCTGCAAACTCCACCCCTTGCACATTCGTGGAATGCATAACCCTAAAAATATTTTCCATCCTATCTAATAAACCATGAAAATCCTCCTACACCTTAGCACCCATAAAGTTTGAAGGGTTAACCTCATGAACTGGCCAACCTTTGTGTCTTCAGAAGATAGAATAATAGGTATACCACACTCAGACTGATTACCTACCAATTGTAGCAACATATGAATAGACTGACAAAACTCAGCATTCATCACAGCAGCCTGAGCAATCTGAGAAGGACTAGAGGGAACTGGTGGAAATCCAGAACAATCTAAAACTTGACCCCTAGATTGAGTATAGATCTCATGAGAAGAGTGTGTTCCATCAACGTTGTCCTTAGCTTTGATACAAGAGTTTTCACGAGCTTTAGACCATTGACGCATGATCTAAAAAGAAAACAAATGGTAATTAGAGAAGATTCCAGGACTTAGACTCCAAAGCTTGAATATAGAACACATGAAAGAGAAAAAACATTCCTAAAAGCCTTGTGGCCCTCCTTTATAAGTGTGGCACACTACACACCATTAAAAGAGACTCTAATCGACATAACTTTGTGAACTCCCAAATGACCATGAACCAAGGGCTCTGATAAAAATTTGACACGACACAAAACAAGGGCCTTGCTATTTCGGGTGCCTCAAGCCTAAATAGGACCAGAGACCACCCCCAATACCGAACCATAACTTCCATACACACTACGTCAGATGAATTTTAAATATATATATATATATAACATTACAAATTAGAAAAATCATAAATCAAATACAATCAATCAGTATTAGCCATAATATCAATAAAAATGCCAACGCTGACACCAATCCCAACACTGCCCATACTAGCCCATAGTTGTCTCACAAATCCTCTATCCAAAAGTAAAACAATATCTAATTAGGAAATTGCCCCGACCGTAGCCAAAACCAAAGTCTAAGAAGTAAGAAAAGTATGAAAATAATACCATAACATGAAATGGAGCCTTTAGAGTATGTAAGCTCACCACTATAATCCAATTCTAAGTTGTTCCCAAATCTGATTACTAAGCAGGAGGACAAGTATGGCCGGTTACTACATAGCGTAGGGATACAATGCCCAAAGACGAGTTAGTAGGTGATCTAGAATGCACTCAAGATAAGGATAAAATAATACCAACATTTAAACCCAAGTAAATAACCGTACGCATTATCCATACATAAAAACACACATATATATAATCCATATTGGGAAGGGAATATAGTTTAGGATGCATTTAAAACCATTAACCTGGGTATGTGTAGCTTAACCATCACTGAATCACCCATGGGATATATGGGTCGAGCGTTACCCCCTGAATGGGCCCCAATATGTGTAACTATAGGAGCCGAAGATATCAAATGGGTAGGGGATTCCTGTGTACCCTTCGCTCTCCATGATATATTTATACAAGTATAATTTAGTGTATTCTCGTGTACCCCACAAGTATATGGTTGCCATGACCAATCCTTATGTAGGCAAACATTAGTTTCAAATATCTGTCCATTGGACTCAAACCTTCATGGTTAGATATCACAACCCGACATTATTGCCCAATTCAAACCATTAGCACACATCCAAACCACCAATTCCATAAATTACTAACCAACACTATAAGAAGTCACATTGTCATACCGACAATAACTTGGAAGCAATGTTCTTAGCTAATCACCTAGGAGATTCCTATGTACCACGTATGTTCAATTATTAGATTAAATTGGGGGATTTCTGTGTACCCTACAAGGATTTTAAATCAAATCAATGGCCGCCAACGCTTTACCATTTAGCCATTAAAACTATTTAACCAATATAGGTCCCATTACAATACAATACTATGCAAGGTTTTTAATAAAAGTCCAACTATGTAATGGAAGCATTCGCATAGGCATTTTAACAGACATGTTGAGGGAACATAGTTTCCAAAACTAAAACCAAGTACCAATCAACCATTCCCATGCAACCATATGTCAAACCACCATTATAATATGAAAACCATAAGTAAAAACATGGACATATAATTAAAAACCCAAAACCATATCATAATTATGACATGAAAACCATTCATAAAATAGACCTTTAATTGAACTAACAATGAGGTAGGAGTAACATGCCTCAGATTACGAAGAAGACGAAGAGAAATCACCCTTTAGAGCCTTATTTGACAACCTTGAAAAAACCCTAACCTCTACTTAACCCAAGAACTTGGGAGCGATCTGACAAAGTTTTTGAGTGTTTAAGATTAGAATAATAGGGTAAATAAAGTCCCAATAGCTTTTTATGCCATGGGTTCATAAAGTGTTAAGATGGAAAATGTTAAGAATACCCTCAACTTAAACTGTAAGAATTTCTGCATGAGGATACAAATCTACCACCCCAATGGTACCCTAACATTCGAACGGTACCAACAACTCGTATCCTAAACAGAATGTTGGATGTCAACACTGTCCAACATACGACCACCAGCACCCACTTGTATCCAAGCATATGATAAGTACCCTTAATATGTACCCATAATAGAATTAAGAGGGATTGAAAACAATCCAATATACAAGTTGGAATATACAACTCGTACCATATCTGCATGATTTTTGTTGATCCACTCATACTCAGATCCAAGTTAAGTTACCTAATTTTAGATTAAGTGAAGATTAACCAACTGACTCATCACCAACCATGCAACCCATACCCATAAAATCATAACCACTCTAGAAACTCACCTACCAAACATTAGCCAACATATGAGTGGGATCACCAGACCTATACCCCCACCAGACTACTCGTATGGTGAGTCGTATGATTAGTAGAAGACTTAAAATCCAAGGAATTTTCCAAACACTAGAACCCAGAGTGTTTCATTTTGCTTTCCACTATTTGGGTACTTATTTTAGTCCATTAAGTAGCTTAACAAGGTTCACACTTTTCTTTCTTTACTAGGAACCACAAAACCCTTGAGTTGTTCCATCTAAATTTTTTTCTCTAACTCTCCATTTAAGATAGTTGTTTACACTTCCATATGATGGATTTTAAGTACATATACCAAAACTAATGCAATAAACATTCGAATGGATGTTATCCTTGTTATTTTCAAGTATGCATCGAAATAATCATAGCCATCTTCTTGTCTAAAGCCTTTCACAACAAGTCATGCCTTGTATTTGTCAATAGAACCAATAGGTTTTATTTTCCCTTTGAAGATCCATTTAGAACCTAAAGTTTTACTTCCCAGAGGAAGACCAACCAACTCCTAAGTATGGTTATTCCATATTGAATCAATCTCACTATTGACTACCTCTGGCGAAAAGGATTAGTCATAATATGACATTGCTTCTTTAAATGTTTGAGGCTCATTTTTAAGAAAATAATTACAAAATATGATCCAAAGAAAGTAAGCGTTCTTTAATGTGTACTATGCCTTGTATTATCATCATTAAGTATATTTTCCTTTGGTTCATCCTGAGTTTGGTTAGACTCTCCACTAGACAACTCATAACCAGTTTTATACAAATAAATATAATTAAAAAACTTAACATTATCTTATTATTTACCATATTTTCATTGATATACAAATATTTGGATTTATGAACAAATAATCAACATGCTTTACTACATCTAGCATATCCGATGAACATATAATCCACAGTCTTTGGTCCTATTTTTTATCCTTTTAGGTATAGAAACTTGGACATTGGATAGACACTTCTACACTTTAAAATATTTCAAGTTAGGTTTCCTTTCTTTCCAATCTTTCATATGGAATAGCTATTGTCTTGCTATGGGGCACTCTATTGAGTATTTAATTTGTTGTAAGGATAACTCCCCCACCCCCTCCCTCAATAAATTTTACAGTAAACCCAAACTTATAAGTAAGGCATTCATTATTTCCTTTAATGTTTGATTTTTTTCTTTCGACGGTCCTATGTGATTGAGGAAAATACGGGGTAGAAGTTTGATGGAAAACTCCATTTTCCAAATATCTCTGCAAAAGAAGATTTATAATCTCCATCCCTATTACTTGTTATTATTTTGATCTTTTCATCTAACTGATTTTCAACTTCATTCTTATATTTCTTAAATGCATCTATTGTTTCATACTGACCAGTTAGCAATTAAATGTAACAATATATATTGTAATCATTAATACAAGTTATGAAATACTTTTTCCTACCACAATATGGTGTTAACTTCTTACTATCAATGACTATGTGAATTAAGTCTAAGGGGTAGGAATTACCTTCAACAGACTTATAAGGATTCTTAGCTTACTTAGATTCCACATATGGTTGATACTTTGGTTTATTGCACTTAATGTTAGGCAAGAATTTTAAACTAATTAGTTTTCACAAGGTTTTGTAATTGAAATCGCCTACACATTCATGCCATAATTTATTTAACTCAAGTAAGTAAGAAGAAAAAAACTTTTATTCCTTTAGATATTCACTACATTGATCTTAAAAAGGCCCCCCGTGAGGTAACCTTTACCTGCATACACTTCTCTCTTATAAATTACAACTTTATCAGAAATAAATAGACATTTTAATCCATTCGTAAAATACAAAGTAAGTTCTCTCACAGTTTTGGAATATGAAGGATGTTGTTTAGTGTGACCACCTTGACCAAGGTCATATTCAAGCAAATCTTAGTTGTTCCTTCAACCATGTCATAGCAGAGGTTTCCATGAATATTTTCTCATCAACTTAAGTTGGAGAATATGATGAAAATAGATCTTTTTGGGTACACACATGGTGGGTGGCACCTAAATAAATCCATCACAAACTTGAATTTCGAACTAGATAACACTCCAAAAGCATAGCGCATAGATCGTCCATGTCATTTTGGGATTCAACCATATTTGCTTGATCCTTTATCTTGTCCTTCTTCAGAGCCTAACAATCTATCGAATTATGGCCAACTCTACCACAGTTAAAGCAACTTTCTTTGAAGTTCTTTTTAGGAAGATTTTCTTGTTGTCGTAATGTTTTCTTTCGCTTCTTTGATTTAGTGGGCTCATTTTCTTTAATATTTACTCCACTTATTGTAGAATTCACCCAATACCTCTTTTGGCTGCTTTATTATCCTATTCAATGCCTAATCTCACAATAAGTCTTCAAAATACATCTCTTTACTCTTATGCTTTAAGTAGTTTTTGAAGTCTTTCCACGAAGGTGGTCAATTCCCGAATATAGCAGCTACTTGAAAAGTCTTGTTACAACCAAACCTACATAAAAGGTTATGTGGGTATCAAGAACATATTTAATGTGTTAAATAACGGTATTAACTAGTTTTATAACTTCAATTAAGAGATCATGGATTATGACTTACAACTCTTGGACTTGGGTAACTACAGTTTTAGTATCTACTATTTTAAAATTAAAGTCTTGCAACAATGAATTTCTTTATTCTGGCATTTTCTAAAGCATCCCAGAGTTCCTTTGAGGTCTCATATTATTGTAAACATTTTATAATTCATCTTGTATGCCACTCAGTATGTAATTCTCACACAAAAAGCCTGAGTGCTTCCAATCTTTTGTTACCATAAAGCATTTTTTTTGGAGTTTCTTACAGCTCAGAAACACTTTCTATGATGAACCTTCACGACCCAAAAACTTAGGATCATGATGGCACTTTTTGAATCAAGCCTTGACAAGTAAGCCTATCACCAAGACCAATATGAAATAAGAAAAATAATGCCAAAACCCAAGGCAAGACTCCTAGAACAGAGTCGAACGACACATATAGAGTAAGAGCAGGGATGAAAATGGGGCGGTGCAGGTATGGGGTGGTTCGGGTTTTAGACTATATGGGTACGGGGTAGGTTGGAGTAAATTTTCTTAAAATGATGTGGTACGGGGCGTGTTGCGGGTTTAAACCAAAAAAAGCTAAAATTTATTATTATTCTCGTGAATCTAAATAAAATTATATATTCTTTACTTAAAATTTTATAATACTTAAAAAAACATGTATAATACTACAAATAAACAATTTCATAACTTTTCTTTGAAACCACTAAAACAATTTTATAACACGATATATGAAACTAAAGTTTAAGGATTTTTCTTTATTAAATAACTTTGTCGTGCATAGCCTATTTAATTTATCTGTAACAAGGAATTAAATAATTAGGTAATCTAATTGATCTTTAATTTTAATTTCTTGATTCATCTTATAAATGAAAATCTGATATTTGGTCATTGTTTGTACGCCTGATACTTCTCTGACAATTTCTTAGTTAAAAGTTATATAATAGAAATTGGTTGTTACTACTTCCTAATTGTAGATTTGGAAATATTATGATTTCTAATGGAGTTACAATTTTTTTTAAAAAAACAAGCAAAATAAACACATGGGGCGGTGTGGGTATGCATGGGTATGAGTGTCTGACAGGTTTATGCAGGTTTAAAGGTGATTGAGGCTATTCAGGGCGGATTTTTAATTTGCAGGTTTAGAAAAAACCCACACCACACCTGAACCACCCCACCCCATTGCCATCCCTAAGTAAGAGATGAAATACATAGGCAAAAATACTATAAGAATATCCCAAAACCTGATGCCAAAGTATAAGAATTAACTAATATAGCTCGGAGTCAAAATACACAAAGGATATCCAAAAAGGAACAAACACTGTCTCAGAATACAAATAAGACATAATGTAGATAAGAAAATATAGTAGCCAGCTTCTATTGCATAGATCAATTGCTACCTTGAATAGGCTTAAAGTACCACCTAAATTAACCTCTGTGGGGCACACTTGTACCTGAATTCGCATTAAAAGGGCAAAGTAGGGGTGGGTACAGTCAACTTGTACTCAGTAAATATCATAGGACAACTGAGAAAAGTTCAAAATAAAGCATACAAAATACACTCTAAGGGAACCTAACCTGCAATCAAAAAATGTCTCAAACGGTAACCCATACTGTCTCCACTAATAGTTCTACAAAAATTTGTGTATACCACACACAGATACAAAAAGGACATACAAGTATAAAGATATCACACAAAATACCTATGAAGAAAGTAATACACATAGATTGATATCACATCAAAAATGATAATACCGAACAGAAAGAGCATAACATATATAAAATGCAATAAAGATGATGATGATATGATGTATCAAGTTGTCGTACAACCTCGGTATACACCTACCGAGTTGTTCTACCAAGGTAGGACACATGGAAAGGGGGAAAATCACCCATATACAACTAATATCCAATTTATTATCCATAATTCTTCTCTGGCACATACATCAGCAGATGGTTTTCAAATATGTCAAATTTCTATCAGAAAAAACCACTGTTTCTAGTATCTTCATAGAGGTACCAATGTTTCATAAATGCATATGATATAAGGATGTAATACTCACAACAAACCAGAAAGAGAATTTCTATATCCAACCAATATATCAACCATGTGATCCAAAATCTACTCAATATTCCAATCATCTATGAAATATATCATATGCCAATAATTAAAATACAAAAAATATGCCATTAATGCCACATAAACTCCAATTTAGGATTTTCCAATAGAGATATACAACCAAAAACATATACACAAGTCCAATGATATATTAGAAGACCCCACATGGTAACACATAGTAAATAATATCCCAAAACCATCAAATAACAACAATATAGGCCCCCACATGGGGCAATACAACAATATAGTCATTTTCATAATTGGTTCCCACACCCATAACATGATTTTATATTAATATTAACTACCCAGCCCAGTATAAAGAAAATTAACCCATAACCTATCTCGATGCCAAAAATCAGAACAAATGAGCCTTCAACCTAAGTCTTCACCTCAAGAATAGATCCAAAATCAACTAAAACATACAAATATAGAATGTACACATCAAATGAATGTCAACGATACTCATATTTTCCACTTTTGGATGGAAGTTAAAACGGACCCCCTAAATTATTTTTTCAAAAAAGAAGAGTAAAATTAAAATTTTAGTCCAAGAATGTGTGTATATATATACATATATATACATACATATATATATATATATGTTCCATAATTAAAAGGACTTATATAAGAAAAACCAAGTGAAAACAGGTTTAAATTGGGGTTTAAATAGAAGAAATATGAGTTTAGGCCTTCTAGGTAAAAATCTCCAAAAATTTTACTTTTAAATTCATGCTTTAGAAAGATTTAGATGATAAAAATAAAATAAAAGTAATTGAAATAGGGATTTGGAGTTTAACTAAGCTTAAAAATGGAAGAAATTTCTCAGAAACTCGAGATCTCAAGCTCCAAGTGTAAAAAATGATCAAAAATAGTGAAAATGGGGTATAGAAGAGACATAGGCATTGCTTAAGCAATCGTTGGGTCACTTAAGCGGATATTGCTTTAACGACCAGGTTTGCTTACACAATACCTACTGATAGCCCAAAAGTCGCATAAGAAACCTAGATGTTGCGTAGGCGATGGACGCCTAGCACACGAGTGTCGCGTAAGTGATCAGGCCATCGCTTAAGCGATATTTGCTTAAGCTAGTCTGCTGTCGTTTATGCGACACTTTTATTGTCAAGATCAGCGTCTTATGCGACAAAATCATTGCTTAACCAAAGCACCAGCTAAGGGTGAACCAGCTAGATACTTGAAGAATTTTAAGTCTCTACAGACCCCACAGAATTCATACAGAATCCCAAGAATGCAAACGAATTATGGAACTCTATCAAATTCAATGCTCTGGACTCAATGACCATATCAGATTTTAAAAAGAAACACCATTTTCACAAAGATGACCCCCAAAACTCGATTTCACAACCTTTCAATTCGAGGATCGAAATGAGATTTAAAAGTCGTAAGACCACACCAATAATGTTGCCAACCTAAAATCAACGTTCCACATCTGCTGACACAGTCTATTTTGCCATCCGATGCATAGATTAGAGATGTTGATAAAAGTCATCTATAGAGCCTATATGACCACAAAAAGCAATAATTTCACATAAATCACACTGAAATATATTTGAAACCATGACAATCATACTCACATTCCAAATATATCACAAAGCAACCACGGGAAGGGATAAAATGGTCAAATCACACATCAATGAATATTTCAAAAAAATCACCAAAAATCAAGTCATTACATATGTTTTGTAGACTCAATATAGTCAAATAAAAGAACACCTTTTGCTTTCATCTTTTGAAATCCACATCAAAAGAATTGTCTAATTTTTTCTTTTGTTGCATCATAGGAGTATCATTCATAGGACTTGAAGTAGCAATGTTAGTTGCTGCAACATTCACCGTTTCATATCAATAGTCATTTTCTACCGCAATAAGACAAACAACTTTAGTATTCCAGTATACTAACAATAAAGTTTTTAAACTTTGCACAACTTGTTTCTAGTTTAATAATGAAGTTTTTATGTTCTTCTAATCGTCAACCGAATGAACTTTAACTTGTGATGAAGTTCTTATATCTTCAAATAACTATTAAGTTCAAAGAGAGTAGAAATCCCAAGGCTTGAATCTCCAAAATCCCAAAATATAAATTATTAAATTAAATTCCTAAAGATTGTTGTCTTCTAGGTACAAAATATGTATTTTATCCATAATAACTTCAAACACAATTTCAACCAACTTATGAACACTCAAAATGAAGTTTCAAGAACTTTACGCATAAGTTCACCAGTTGAAGAACTATCAATATAATGTTCAAACTATTTTCAAGAAAAATGGTAAAACCAACATTAAGAAAGAGATGAAAATAAAGAGAATTAAGTCCACTGAATTCACGGTGTGTTCTTAAGGAATTTATTCCCCTTAAGTACCCGAGGATAATGGAATCTATCCTCCTCTTAGAATAAAATGATTCACTTTAGCAATTATTGGCACCTTTAATTTTCTTAACAATGAACTCACTCCACACTTTGTTAATCACACTAGAGTTTTTAAGAAGATAAAGATGGCTTTTCACTTCAAATTTTGTGTCTTTACTGGAAGAAAATTTAGGTATTTGGAGCCAAAAGGTAGTGCTTAAAAAAGGAAATAACGGTTCTTTAAAATATATACCATTTTGAAATTTCATCAATGTACATACTCCATCTGCGTGCGTAGGTGGCCCACAGGCAATTGTAGGTCCCTCATTGACATAAAATAGTATGTTTTGTGTTGACTTGCATGGCACCTACCCTAGCATCTACATTCGTAGATCGCTAGGTGCACGCACAGTTCATATATCCCAACTAAACAATACCTCAAAGGGTCACATTACTTCCAGGTATTTTGTGACATGCGTCCGCACATGCCATGTGTGTCTTCAAATGGAAAAAATATTTTCCATTAGATTTTTGGATTAAAAACTTCACTAATTCCCAAGTTTCACATGAATTTTGTCCAAAAAGTTATCTCTTAATAGAACATTTTCAAAATCCTAATCTAAAGTCGAAGCTGAAGCCTAATCGAGTGAGCATAATGACGATGATGGTAGGTTTGTCTTGTTCTTGCCTCAATATCCACATAAGGGAATGCTTCTCAATATAAGCATAATAAAGTTTTTCTCCCCACCAATGTGGGAGAACTTTACTTCCTTATAGTGAAAATATAATGCACTTTTCCCTCCATTTGTTCCCTCTATTATCCATTCACATTTCACTTATAACCCAACAATATTCCCTATCATTATTATCACAACCCAAAAATTTGGATTATGATGAACCCTATCTAAAAATCCTCCCTAGGGTCAGGAAGTAAATCGTTTGCTAAAACAAGAAACATCAGATATAGGTAGAAGTAATTTCAGTAATTATATAAATAGTCTCGACTTTTTAGATTTTCCATAAATAAAGCAAAGATATGGTAACATTGTCATCCCAAGACTCAGTATCATGTGTACAAAAGCTTTATAAAATAAAATAAGACAAATTCTAGTACATCAATTTTCTAAAGGTTGGTAAAATAGAAATAAATGTAGAGAGGAAATTAGGCCAAGCCTCCAAAAAGAGATCACCATGACTTTGAATCAATAACTACAATATGAAGCAACAGAAGAATGAGTTTGAAACCATGACTAAACCATGACTACTTAATAGGCATTATTGGAAGATTAAGAGTAAGAACTCTATCACAGAGATTATTGAGAACCCTATACTAAAAAAAGTCTCAGCAGTTCAAATAATTCAACCATTAGGTGAAAATGAAACAAAGTAATAATACTGAATGCAATTCAATACAATGTCATCTAATGACCAATGATCCTTACCTTATAAACCCCCCCACAAAACTTTAGTTATGGATGGGACCTATTGGGAACTCATATTGTCCATATACTCACCTGAAACTATTTTCCCTCGACTGTCATATAATAAGAAAATATTCAGAATCCTTTTTCTCAAATTTCATCAAAATAATTACAATATAAAACCATTTCCCTTTGGATACAATAAAAGAGAGGATTTTTCTTTCAAAAAAATAGTTTTCCATAGTACGAATCACTTTATCAAATTTACAAGAAACTCAAATTTCAAATTTTATTGAAAATGAAGTTCGAATTGGACCGCAAATCACAAAATACACTCTCTAAACTCTTAAAGAATCCTAAATTTCCAATTCCCATATGTAGTCATTTAATGAAATAAATGACATTTAATAGGAAATTAACGAAAATGGGGTTAGAAACTTACACCACCAAAGAAGTCCAAAAATGCACCAAATATCTCCAAAAATAAATTATAAAACTTAAATTTAAAAAATAATATATTAAATCTACTTAGGTGAAATCTCTCTTGGTGAACACTATAGGTCTCTTATTTATGCTCGATTGACTAGTCCCAACCCATCATAATCATAACCCATCTTCTTAAATGTAGAGAACATATGTCCCGAACAAACCCCACTCCTCTTTGTGAATGTAATACGCGTGCTATGATCATGAGGGACCATTAGGTCATTTATTGAGAAAGTGGTTAACCCCTTCATGATTGTAACCAAGGGTGAATTTGGAATTAGATGTAAACAAACAACTCTGATGCCGTCTTTTCATAAATTTTTGGACAAATCTTTGAAATCATTCAAAACCTCATAAAAATAAACCAATATACAGATTGACTAAAATTGATATTAAATCACTGGTACTGGTGATCTTTATTAAATAATGGTCATGGAAAATATTAAGTTTCTTAAACTTCAAAAATCCAACCAATGACCTGAGTCACTTCAAAAAGACTTGGGACCCAGAAAAACTACACAACTAAGTTGAAATTACTTTTTAAAACTAACATAACTATCAAAATTGTATTTCGAGATTGTTTACCTAAAATCTTGACTTTAGTAATGCTTTTAAAGTTTCAAACTTTCAAAAATTGAAAAACTTCTCTGAAACACATTTGCTCACCTTAAGAGTCGTGTCATAGATCCTACAAGTGATAAACAACTAATCAAAGTTATGGAAAAGGTTGAATAGAGGGAAAAAAGCAAAACTTATAAAATAACCTTAAGGGCCATTATACTATCCACTACTAAAATACACTTTTATCCTTGAATTAAAGAGATAATAAATACCTAAATGCTCAAAACCTAGGGATATCTACTCTGCATATCCAACTAAGTCTTCTAAGTGACCTCTTAAAATGGATGCGATATCTCCACAACACCTTCATAGATTTTATCTATTTGGATCATGCTTGTTAATTTGCCTATCTAAAATCGATATAGGATCCTCCTTAATGGCTAAATTTTTATCCAATAGTACCACATCCTATTGAATAATATCAGAGTTGTCTAAATGATATTTCTTTAGTATATCCATATGAAATATAACGTAAACACTTACGACACTTCCATATAGGCATTTAAGCTACCTTGACAATACACGTCAAAATAAAAAAAGTATCAATAAACCTAGGTTTGAGCATACCCTTCATCCCAAATTAAATAACATCCTTAAAGGGTGATACAATAAGCAATAACTCTCTCTTATTATGAACTTAAAGTCCTGAATATTTTGGGCCTTATAGTGTATTTCCCTTCTCTAAGCTATAAGAAGGCGCTTCTAGATCAACTCTACATTGTCCAAGGAATTTTGAAAGAAATTTGTTCCCTAAGTCCATACCACTAAGGTATCAAACCAACCTATTTAAAATCTATCCCTCCTACCCCAAAGTCTTAAATAGTAACATTTAGATGCTAAAATTGTAGTTATTATCATAAAAAAAATATGACCAAAGGCAAAAAATGGTTTGAATGACCTCTAAAATCAATAATATAGGCTTATAGCATATCCTCAAGTACATAAAGAGTCCTTTCTAACTAACCATTAGTCCATGTTGGAATATTGTACTAAGTTCGACCCGTGTACCCAACTTTCTTTACATCAACTTATAGAAATGTAGTGTAAACTGAGTTTATCTATGTGATTTATAGAAATAGGTACCCCATATGTATGAAATATTGTCCAAATATAGACCTAATACAATCTCTCAAAATTATACATACTCTAAATTATCAAGAAGTGAGCTAACTTGACCAACTTATCATCAATGACCCAAATAACATTGAATTTCCTTAAAGCTTATGCCAAGCCTAC
Source organism: Capsicum annuum (assembly GCF_002878395.1). NCBI lineage: Eukaryota > Viridiplantae > Streptophyta > Magnoliopsida > Solanales > Solanaceae > Capsicum > Capsicum annuum. The sequence goes on along the minus strand of NC_061120.1, from coordinate 144,289,959 downwards.
CACAAATTTAGGTATCGAGTCTTACTTCCATGTAGCTATAGTCATCCTCTGAATTAACCGACATATTCGTTAATTTCCATACTTCAGTTTTTGTCAACTCAAGAATCGAGCAACATACTCCACAATCTCCTTCTCCATCATAAACCATTAATAATGGTTATTTAAGTTATGGTACATCTTTGCTACTCCTGGATGAATAGAATATTCAGAATTATTAGCCTACTTCATTATCAATCTAGTAGTCACTATTATAGGAACACAAACATAGACTTTGATCCTCAAAACATCTTTTAGACCCAACTCCTGTCTCTCTCTAAATTTACCCTTCAACACATAGTCATGAACCACCCTTAACTTCTCATCTTTGTCTTTATATACTACAAATCTATTTCCAGGATTGATCTTTTGAACTATATATTCCAAAAGGCTATGCCAATAAGAAAATAGGCAAAGTGACAAATGCTTCTAAGTGAGTTTAACATCATGTATGTAACTCAGAAAGTAGTCAAGGGACATACCCTATCTTATCATTTTGTAAAAGAGCCAGATGAAAAAATATAATCTGTTCAAAACTTATTACCTTAATAAAGAAATATTATTCATGAGAACATATTTCTGAACTATACCATAATTAGAGGGTATTATTTGATAGAGCAAAAAAAAATTTCATGTTTTCATGAATCAGAGCGGTACTAATATTAAAATTTGGATAGCATTATTAGATATCAAACAAGCTTTATTTTGTCAAAACCCAAAAAGGAAAGATCATAACAGCACGTATCCCAACAAAACCATGGTAGGTAAGACCAACACCAAATAAGATAAAGAATTCTAAAAGAAAATAAATAAAACCTTATATGAGACTTTAAGATAAAATCAGGCCAAATATATATAAATTGAGCATGATACTAAATGATACACTCGATTCCAAGATCTACTGTTATGAGTAAGAGTCGAAAATAACTAACAAAGAATCCAAAGTACATAAATCTATCTTTAATAAGAAAATAAATTCAAAATAAAGATAGGATGGAATCTGGATATGCTCTAAACGGAAGAGCTTACCTTTAGTATGAGGCTACCTCTACCCTACATAATCTCAAGCTTTGCGGCTTGCACTCATACTAGGATATGCACTGAAAAGGTATAGAAAGTAGGAGTGAATATGGTGGACTTGTACTCAATAGGCATAGTAGATCAACCAAGAAATATATATAACAAAATATATAAAGTCAATGATGAGCAACTCTTCTACCTACATATATAAAAGTTTCCAACTCTAGCACAAACCATATCTCCTAACAATACAAATACTACTAGTGTAATAACAGTATATGAATGATTACACATGAATATATAAAAAAATCTAAGTAAATGATATCAAACATATAAAAGAAATACAAATGATGCAATGCAATACAATGGAGATGATGTAATGGTTCAATATCACCTCATATATGTCTTCCTAGTGAAAATTTCCAAGATAGGACAACATGGGGATTCACAACCCATATACTATCACAATATCATATCTCAGTCAACCTTGCCAGCACATTCCTTGGTCAAGGCGGTTTATAAAGTGTTTTATTTATATTTTAAAATCAGTATTTTTTAGTGGTACCAGTTCTAACCAAATGGATTAATAAGACAAGGATACATGCTCATAACTAAATTGAATTATCATGTAATGAATTAATTCAATAATGATATACATGAGCTTAAAACTTCTTAATGCCAATAAATCATGATATAATTCACTGCCTGGCAGTTCAGTAATTAAAAATCATGTGAGGCATCAAGTAATATCAATTTAAGCCCCTATCCCAGGCATCGCGATAATGATAACAGAAAAAAATACACAAATCAGGTCAACCCCTACACAAGTATCACAATAATAATAATCACGCAAGTCAACAATAATATTCATATAAGCCCTCACATGGGCAACACGATAAAAGTATGATCTTAAAATATAAATCTCATGATAAAATCTCCAACCCATAGAGTACTTTATATAAATATTTAACTATCCATCATGGCCTAAAGAAGTTCACTTATAACCTACCTTAAAAAGCAGAAACCCAAACCTAGATACTTCAATAAGGACTATTCTTTTTTTATTTAGCCTCAAATAAATAAAATCAACCAAAAACATAATTCGCATATCAAAAGGAGTCTAAAGATACCGGTACTAGCTACTTTTATTCTCTATTTTAAAATAGTTCAAAAATCAACTCCGAAGAAGAAACGGTAAAATAGAAAATTTATTTGAGAATTTGTTTACCATACTCTAAAGAATTTAAATTTGAAACCCCATTTAAAAACAAGTTAAAATTGAGATCGAGATTAAAGGAAAACCATTCTCTCTTTATACAAGGTGAAACTTCACAAATCTAAGTTTAACATCTATATTTTGAATATAATTTAGTGAAATAATCTATAAATAAGGATGGAAATAATATTTATAAGTTTACCAAGTCCAATTTTATTAAAATCATCTTTGTAATTACACATATCGAGACCACAAATCTTGAAAATAGAAGAATAAAATAAAAAGAAAAAATAAAATTTATACCAGCAACGTTGCCTAGGCGGTCATTTGATCACCTAAGAGGCATTGCCTAGGTGGTTAGGCTACCACTAAGCCTGTAATCACTTACCATGTAGTCTTGTCTCTTAGGCAATCTTTTAGCTGCTACGGCGATGTATCCCATCGCTTAGGTGATGGTATTGGATGAATGGGCTTCTACGAAGGAGGTCCTTGGTCTACCTAGGCAATACTGCTAAGGTGCCCAAGTGACCTCTCGATAAATTGCACCAATATTAGATTCAGCTAAAAACATTGGAACTAAATTTGGATGGACCCTCAAAATTTGATCGAGAGCCCATAAAAATAATCCATTAATGCACCAGACTAATTCGACATCCTGTACTCAATGGAAATATTAAATTTTATAAAAGAGATCATTATGAACAATTTAAGCTTTTTTTAGGTAACTAATTTGTTTATTAATCACCTATGAGAACATTACAAACTAGACAACTGGCACAGCTAGCTTAGTCTTTCAAGTATCTTCAATATTTAAAACATTTGGACCCCAGTAGATACATATTAGAACACCTTATAGCAACCAACATTGCACTAAAGGTCAAACTCTAAGGGAATCTCTGACATTATAGATATATTCAATCCTTGTAATAATTTAATCAATCTCCATGCTTTTCTACTCAAATTTTCGTTGACTTCTCTCTATCCAGAGTGCATAAATTATTTCTACATAGATCATCTTGAAGGCATGGGCTTGTACAATCTCCCATTTGCATTCTTTATCACCCATTCTATATGATAATTCCAAGTTTCATACAGATGATTTGGCCTATGCATCTTATGGAAAATTTTTTCCATAATTGCCCTGCAGTATCACATAACACAAATAGGTGCTCACCTATTTCTTGCTCCTTTTGGTACATCGTTGATATGTGAGCATATGCTAACATATTTGAGGCTTTTAACTCTAAATAATTTCAAGGTCTTGAGAACCTTTAGTTATTTTTAATTAGTTTATGTTTGATTTTGCAGTTTAAGCTGATATGATAGAGAACCAACAATAATGGAAGCAAAAAGGTTAAAATTTAAAGAAATTTGAAGCCAAGTGTGGCTAACAACATTTGTAATAAGTTGTCATTCCTGTGATAAGCTATCAGGATGGTTGTCATCAGTAGACAGAGAATTGGCCTGTGATGACATTTTGTGATAAGTCGTCAAGGGTCTGATAAGTTATCAAGAATGTCGTCAGCCTTAAATAGGGAATGAGTTCCAGCTGGTAGAATCGATGACATTTTGTGATAGGACGTCATAATGGTGATAAGTCATCAGGAATGCCGTCAGAATTAGGTAGGACATGAGATTTGGAGCAAAAGTGCGACGACATTTTTGATAAGTCGTCACAGTCCTGATAAGCCATCAGAAGTTGCCGTCAACCTAAGATAGGATTAGTGCAGATTTAAAGAAGACTTTATGACATTCTTGATAAGTCGTCAGGATCCTAATAAGGCATCATAAATAGTCATCGTCTACTTCAAGAAAAAGTTGTAACCTTGATTTTGTCTTCTTATTTAGGGTAAACTATTTAAAGCTTTGTTTTAGGGTTTTCTAGGCATCAATTAACATTATTATATCATTATTCTGCACAAGGCCAACACCTTTAGTTTGGGAGAGAATATTTTGATATTTTCTCTCTTTACTTCTTGACTTTAACAACACAACCATTTTTGAGAGATTATTATCAGTATTTTGGTATTTTTCCTTTATGATCTAATCTGTGGTTCTCTGAGTTATTATTTATCTTTTTAAGTTTATCTTTCAAATCATGAATTTAAATATATGTTTCGTTTGTTATATCATGAGTGGCTAAACTCCATTAACCTGAGTTATGGGATCTCGGGTTAGGTCTTGATGAGGTGCTAAGTATTCAAAATTCAAAAGGTGGTAGGATTTCTTAATAATTTTGAAGTTTTAATTAACGTTTGTTGGTTAAAAATAGTAGCCACACCTGCTTTGAGTTTCTTGAGAAAGAAATGAAATATAGTAGGAGGTAAATTATCAATAGGGACTCAGAAATACTTCATTTAATAATCAGTGTTGTAACAAGGTTGGTTAACCTGATGTAAAATATGGCAGTAAATAGAAATTCCCTAAGTTCGAGATGATTAGCGAATTAAATTCTTAAGTAGGTCGAGAGACATTTAAGCATAACATTGATAAAGATAGTTTGTTATCCTACCCACCGTGAGAATCTTGAATCACTTTTAGCATCTATCATATACCGAAAGCTCTAGTGAACATAATTCTGGTTATTTCATAAACTCTTGATTTACAAACACAGAAAGTAAAGTGACAAACAACAACTTGTTAAACCTGAACCCCTCATTTCAGGAAACATTAAACTATCAGTAGATTAAATCACAAACAACTTGAGTTCACACCATTTTTCCTGTGGGATTTGACAATGATCGCTTACAACCATTCAAGAGTATAATTTGAGCGTTATAAAAAATAACGCCATAACTGGGGAATACGGTTGTAAGCTGAAGTTTGTATGTGCTATTTAACTGTTAGTTAAGTTTCCTAGATTTACGTTTATTTGTTGTTTTTGTTTATTTGCGGGATTTTATAGTGTATGCCAAGCACCAGAAGTTCCAGAGAAAAATTATTACCACTAAATCTAGAACCATAATGAATTGAAAGAATGGTCGAACAGCAAGAGACTGACAGACTGGTAGCCTTAGCTAGAGCTTAGGTGAATATGAAAAAAGTCAAGCAACATGCACGACATCCAAACCCTGAGGATGAATATTTAGTGGACGAGGAGTTATTGAACCCTGGTAACCCAAGGCGTGTAGAGCAGATAGCTGCACTAGTGCCACGTAATGTTAAAAGGAACCCTCCGTTCCAAAGAAGACACGAGTACTAGCCAGTCCAGTATGATCTGAATGATGATGATGATGATGATGGCATAGATGGGGAAGGTGCAATGGGTGCAATTATTTCTCCACCGTTGGCACCTGGGGCCAAGTTCAACATTACGAGTACTATAATCTATTTTTAATCTGAAGGGGTTGTTTGGTGGCCTTCCTGGGGACGATCCGAATTTGCATCTGCTAAATTTTATCACTATTTGTAAATCTTTTCATAACCCAAGAGTGGGCCAGAATGCTATTCGGTTGACCTTGTTCCCGTTGTCTCTTTCCTGGGAGTCAATATTGTGGCTAAAGGAGTTTACGCCTAATTTTATCACCCACTAGAGGAAATTGAAAGAAGCATTCGTAGAATGGTTTTTTCCACCCTCCAGGAGGGTATAGTTGAGGGAAAAAATCCATAATTTTAGATAGCTTCCTACTGAAGCTTTGCATGATACTTGGGAGAGATTTAAGAAAAAACTAGCACAGTGTCCGAACCACAATTTGACGGGCCTACACTTGATGGAGACTTTATACAGAGCCCTCAACTCTATACCAAAACTAATTGTAGATAATGCTGATGGTGGTTCATTTGTTGATCTATCTTTTTAAGATGCCTCAGATATGCTAAATAGAATGACCAAACAGTGTTAGGCTTGGCATACCAGGGAGTCTGTGGTAGCAAGCCTCACTATTTCTATTGGCATATCTTCTAAAAAATGCAGGAGAGATAAGGAGTGAGATCAAGACATGGCCCATCAAAAGACTTAGATGGACTAGCTCACCAAGCACTTATTGTCAGGAAAGACTGAGAAAGTAAAAGTTGTAATGTCTCAAGACCGAGTGGATGTGGGGCTTGAAGAAGAGGAGATTTATATTAATAATCAGGGGGGTTTCCGAGGCAATATCAAAAGGAATCAAGGTCAAAAAATTGGGAGCAAGGAAACTGGAGAAGCAATAATGACAATAGTAGTTTATATGGTCCTCCTGGAAGCAAGAAGCTACTGCAACTATCTCTGGAAAGATGTCCATGTAGAACATGATGGAGAAATTGTTGAAGTGATTTGAGGCCACCAAATTTGGTAAACCACCATGAAGACCGATCTGACATCCATCAGCCAGTTAGTGCACTCACACTCTACTGCCATCAAAAAGTTGGAGTAGAAAATGAGCCAACTTTCTGCTACATTCGACCAGAGAAAGAAGGAAATATTACTAAACGATATAGTTTAGAATCATTGGAATGATGGCTTATGTATGATGATTACCACTAGGAGTGGTAAGATATTAACTGGCCCTTCTATTGGTAAATATGTAGATGGTGAGGTAGTTATTGATGAATTTAAAGAAAGTGTAGCACCTCAATTTTCTAAACCGGAATGCTACATGGTGCTTATGACCCCTAGGGACCACAAGCTAACCCATGACTGATATCTGTACCTATAGACTGCAATTCATGACATAATAATATGGAAAACATGCACAATAGGCCATAAGGTTCAAATAAAATAATATAACATCCATATGGGCAAAAAATACCCAAAATAACTGAAAACTAAATGTGAAAGCTAAATCTGAGCATAAATCCGAAAGCCTCTAAATACTATCAGAAATAAGGAATTGAAGGAGCATGTCTCCAACTAACTCTGTAAACTAATAACTGGCTAAAATAATAATGAATAAATCAAATAATATTGTCCTCGAATGAAGAAGACTCACTGAATCTCTGCGACTGGAAATGCTACTACTACTGCTGGTCTGGATCTCGTGCCTCTAAACCTATGGTGTAACATGAAAAGAACGCACCATTATGTAAATGTGTTAGTACAACTGGAGTATTGAGTACATGAGTGAGGTAGGATAATGCAAAAGGTTTACATGCATGAATAATGCTAATTGACAGACTGATATAAACATAAGAGTACAAATATACATACATAGTAACTGAGATCGCGAGTATGAGGAATCTAAATCTGTATGCTAATACATGACTGGAACTGTAGTTATGATAACATGAGAGACTATTTTTGCTAGTCCTAAATCTGGTAGAACTCCCAGACTCCCGTGCTATAACTGAATTTGACTGGATCTAACAGTCCTGGTACACTGATATTAAAGAAATGTCTGAGTTCTTTTACTAATGCTAATACTGAAACTGTGGGAGGTAGTTGTTTAATCAACATGCCCCATGTATACCATTACAGCTAAGATAGGGTCCAATCTCTACCCCGACTGGAGAGGTATCAATACTGCGCCACTGGTAAGGACAGTTGTGAGTGACCCTTATCTGGCAGGTACTCAAAGTGAAAATGATGGGACCCTAAACTGACAAGTTTAGCCACCTCATCAACCCTAATCTGACAGGATAAGATGTTTCAACCTACGCTGGCTATGTACTTATGGAACATAAAGATAACTGCTAAGAATCATACCCTAAATTGGTAGGTAAGGTCCCATCCTTGGGTTCACTCGGTGCTAACTTCTACTCCCATCTGATGAGACTAATCATGATCAACTGACTATACACGAACAGATTAACTAACTTGCGTTGACTGACAGAGTAGTACTATTATCTGAGAGTTAACTAATATCATAAAATTTTTGAGGTTTCCTAAGTGACATGACTGACTGAGTTCTATAGATTATAGCTTGACTGAGATTATTGTGACAACATGACATGGCCTAGGCACACAATTATGTTTTTCGGGTATGAATACCCCCAGGACTCGATAGAAGGAAACTGACACACATGACATGACTTGATCACAAGATTTGAGTCCACAATTCATAATATCATAAGTAGGGAATATCCATATTTCATATAGTTATTCAACATCTTAAAAATTGTAGGGAAAGCATAGATATATTTTTTGTACATATTATATATCTCCATTATCTTGCATGCTTCATACCACCACAATGGAAATACACAAAAAGCATGCAATTCATATTGAAGTATATAGCTAACATGAACTTGTCATTTAGACATCATAGAACCATACAAACATGAATTTCTCGCATCCTAAGCATTTTATCAAACACCTTGCATGCATTCTTTAAGGCATAGGTGGGTTTCATACTTGAACCATATTAAACCACCTAAAGTTCATGGTTTTCAATTAACAAACATATATATATTCCATGAAAACACCTTTAGACATCACATTGAAACTTAAACAACAATTGTCAACATGTACATACTCATATCAGCATAAAAAGTTTACAAAATAATATTTAAAACATGGTTCTTCAGCTCTATGAATGGATTGGATCCATAGATGAACATTACACATATCTTAGAAAGGAAACCTTGATGATTTGCTGGAGAGTTCTTTGATTGGGAAACTTAATTCTTGATTATCTTGGAAAAAGGCTTAAATCTTGCTTTTGGGAGATGAGTTTGATAGAAACCCTAATCTTGTGGTTGAGAGCATAAGAGAGGGTTTTTATGATGCTTAAATAAATAAAAATGGGAAATATTATGTCTCTTTAGGGTTATAAGTCATGGGAAGTGAAGGGAAAAGACCAAAATACCCTTATAAAATAAATTCCCAGTTTCTGAAAATCAAGTTTGATGACATTTGTGCTAAGGCGTCAAAAATATGGTAAGCCATCAAAAATGTCATCACACGGGAGCTGGAATTGATGGTTTCTACCTAAGTCTGACGACTTTCATGGTAGGGCATCACAAATGTGGTAAGCTACCACGAATGTCGTCACTTTTGAGCTGGTTTCTTCCTAAGGCTGACGAACTTCGTGGTAGGGCATCACAAATGTTGTTAGATACCACGAATGTTATCACATAGGAGCTGGATTTCGCCTAAGGCTAACTTTCTTCGTGGTAGGGCATCAGAAATGTGGTAAGCTACCATGAATGTTGTCACACTGTTTCCAGCCGGACATGCTGGAGTAAAATAGGAATAACTCTTTGCTCCGATATTAGATTTAGGAGAAATTAGTAGCATTGGAATTATAATTTAATTATATATCTGTTGATAGTTCATGAGCTCAAAAATTCTAAGTATAATGAGAGATATGCTCATTTGAATTTGACTATACCAATATTTTTCTAAAAAATTCAATCGATAAGGAATGTTTTGATTCGTCTGATAGATGGAAGTTATTTGAAGACTTAATATACATCTAACCTTCTCATAAAACTATAAAATAACCGTGATAAACTATGTATGAGCTTGGTACATGGCTCTCATATTGGTTTGGATTTTTCAGGGTATTATAATATCTCCCCCTTGAAAACATCGTCCTCGAATGATGACTACTTAAGATGGGAGAAAATATAAAACGACGCATACAATGATCATGGTGAACTGGCATATGATTTTAGGAGTGAATTGAATTCTAAACTAAATATAACCCAACTAAACATGCATATCTGATGCATGACTGATAAGCTAAACTCATGAATGCATGATAAGCTATGCACTGATACTTGATACTAATTTTATACTGGAATTTTGAACCTGTAACTAAATAAGCTTAAGGAAAATGGTTACCTTGAGCTAAGTCTAAATTAGTAGAGAAAAAATGAGGGTACTTGGTTCGCATGTCTGCTTCTGCTTCCCAAGTAGCTCCCTCCATGGATTGATTTCGCCAAAGAACCTCTACTAGAGGGACTTCTTTGTTCCTCAACCTACGGGTATGATAGTCGAGGATTTCAAATGGAATCTCTTTATAAGAGAGGCTATTCTGAATGTCAACGCTCTGAATAGGGGCTACAACTGTTGGGTCACCTATGCACTTCTTGAGCAAAGAGACATGGAAGACTAGATGAACTGAGGCTAGATTTGAAAGCAATTCGAGCTCATAGGATACCTTGCCGAAGCGACTGAGAATCCTGAAGGGATCAACATATAAAAAACTAAGATTTCCCTTCTTGATGAATCTCTTTACTCCCTTCATGGGAGAGATCTTGAGATAGATATAGTCATCGACCTCGAATTCGAGATCCTTTCTACGAACATCCGCATAAGACTTCTGTCGGCTCTGAGCAGCCCGGAGTTTTTCTCTGATCAACTGAACTTTCTTTAAGGCATTGAATACTAAGTCAGGCCCTATGACTGCAGTCTCACTAAATTTGAACCAACCGATTGGAGACCTACATCTCCTACCATAGAGAGCTTCGAATGGAGCCATCTGAATGCTAGAGTGATAGATTTTGTTGTATGCAAACTCAATCAAAGGCAAGTGGTCATCCCAGCTTTCCTTAAAATCAATTGCACACGCCCTTAGCATATCTTCTAGAGTCTGAATGGTCTTTTCTGCTTGACCATCTGTCTGAGGATGAAATACTATACTGAGATGAACTTGGGTACCAAGACCCTTTTAGAATGCTTTCCAAAAGTGAGAGGTGAACTGGATACGTCTGTTTGAGATGATAGATAGTGGAACACCGTGTAATCTAACCAACTCCCTAATATAGTGTTTGGCATAATCCTCGGCTGAGTAAGAGGTACTAACTGGAAGGAAATAAGGTGACTTAGTTATTCTGTCTACAATGACCCAAACTGAATCATGCTGATGACGTGTTCTAGGCAAACCCATCATGAAGTCCATGTTCACTTCTTCCCACTTCCAAGTAGGAATAGTGAACTCCTGCATGGAACTACTAGGTTTCTGATGCTCTATGTTAACCTACTGACATGTAGAACACTTAGCCACAAACTCTACAACGTCTCTCTTCATTCCACTCCACCAGTAGATCTCCCGCAAGTTGTGGTACACCTTAGTGGCCCCTAGATGAATAGAGAATCATGCACCAAGTGCTTCTGCAAGAATTTGCTACCTCAATTCATCTACACCGAGAGCACACAGATGACCCTAAAAATGAAGAACACCATCTCCCCCTTAGGAGAAAACCTCTACTTTCTGACTCTGAACTGACTCTTTTAGCTTGACAAAGCTAGGATCCCTGTCTTTCTTCTCTTTCACCTCAAAAACTAGAGATGACTCTAAACTAATCTGAACACATACATCACCCTCTAAAGAGTCGACTAAGCAAACGCCTAGTCTGGCAAGCTGATGAAACTCCTGAGCTAATTTATTATTACAATCTTCAACATGGGAAACACTACCCATGGACAGTCTACTGAGTACATCGGCCACTATATTGACCTTTCTCGAATGATAAAGGACACTTATGTCATAATCCTTCAAGAGCTCTAACCACCTTTTCTGACGAAGATTGAGATCTTTCTGGGAAAATACATACTGAAGGCTCTTGTGATCTGTGAAGACGTCTACATGAACACTGTATAGATAATGCCTCCAAATCTTTAAGGTAAAGAAAATTGCTGCTAACTCAAGTTCATGAGTAGGATAATTCTTCTCAAGAGGCTTTAACTTTCTGGAGGCGTAGGCTATGAATTTACCATCCTGCATGAGGACAGAACCTAAACCTAGTCTGGATGCATCATAATATACTACAAATCCATCGAAACCATCGGGACGTGCTAAAACTGGAACTGAGGATAGTCGAGTCTTCAACTACTAAAAACTCTTCTTGGAAGGTTTTGACCACTGAAACTTGACCTTCTTCTAAGTCAATCTGGACATAGGAGATGCAATAGAAGAAAATCCCTCGACAAACCATCGGTAATAGCCAGCCAAACCCAAGAAACTCCTAATATCTGATGGAAAGATAAGGCGAGGCCAGTTTCTTACAACTTTAGTTTTCTGAGGATCTACTCTAATGCCACCACTGGAAATAATGTGACCAAGGAATGCTACAGATCTTAGCCAAAATTCGCACTTACTAAACTTGGTGAACAGCTGGTGATCCCTAAGAGTCAATTATGAGATGGTCTGAATGATCACGCTCTGTACGATAATAGACTAGAATATCATCTAGAAGACTATGATGAATGTGTCCAAGTACTGCTTGAACACACAGTTTATCAAGTTCACAAAAGCTGCAAGGGCATTGGTAAGACCAAAGGACATGACTAGAAATTCAAAGTGACTATACTGAGTATGAAAAACTGTCTTCAAAATGTCACATTCTCTAACTCTGAGCTAATGATAGCCTGATCTGAGGTCTATCTTGGAGAAATAATCGGAACCCTGAAGTTGGTCAAACAAGTAGTCTATCCTAGGTAGAGAATACCTGTTCTTGAACGTGACTTTGTTGAGCTGACGGTAATCAATACACATTTTAAGAAAATGATCTTTCTTGCGTATGAATAAGACTGGCGCACCCCATAGGGATACACTGGGCCTGATGAATCCCTTGTCTATGATATCTTTCAACTGATCTTTTAGTTGCTTAAGTTCTATTGGTGCCATTCTGTATGGTGGAATAGAAATAAGCTGAGTATCTGGGAGAAGGTCTATGCTGAAGTCTATTTCCCTTTTGGGAGGAATGACTTGAAGAACTTCAGGAAAGATGTCTGAATATTCATTAACCATTGGGACTGATTTGATACTGGGAGATTCAGAACTGGAATCCTTAACATGGATGAGATAATACACACACCCCTTAGAAATTATTTTCCTTGTCCGAAGGTAGCAAACAAACTAACCCCTGAAAGACGAAGTGCTACCCTTCCACTCTAGGACAGGCTCATTTAAGAAATAAAATTGAACTATCCTATTTTTGCATTCGACTATGGAATAACAGGAATGAAGCCAATGCATGCCCAGAATGATATCAAAATCAGTCATCTCTAACTCGACTAAATATTTTGATGTGGATTTCTGATATATCATAACTGGGCAGTTCCTGTATACCCACCAAGCTATGATGGTTTTACCTACTGAGGTAGAGATAGAAAAGGGCTCTTCTAAAATTTTAGGATTGATTTCAAAATCTCCTGCTATGTATGGAGTGACAAAAGACAAGGATGCACATGGGTCTAGAAAAGAATAAACATGAACATGGAAAATCTGTAACATACCAGTAATGACATCAGGAGAATTTTTCTAATTATATCGGGTCTGAAGAGCATAGAGTCTATTTGGGCATTGCCCACTAGTAGCACTGGAAGTGGCACCCTATTAGTTTAAGCAACCGTACTGGGCCGTGGAATGATTCTGCTGACCCTGAGGGCCTGGCTGAGGACACTCCCTAATCCTATGGCCTTTCTTACCACAACCAGAATAGATATTACTACTGGCTCAGCAAATACCCTTGTGGTTCTTATCATAAGTCTTATTAAGGGGGTTTGTTCGGGGACTGCTAACACTGCCCTAAGATTTAGATCCTGGTGCTCTATCTCTGTTGCCGTCCCTGAACTTCGGCACTGGGGCACTAACAGAGGAAGGGGCTGGAACTGCTGACTTAGGATAAAACTGCGAATGATTTCCTCCCTCTGATTTAGGCTATGCAAAACTAAAACTACCTGCTCTTGCTCTCTTGTTCTGCCTCTCCCTAGTCTTAATTTTCTGCTCCTCTATCTGTTGAGTATGGGTTATAAGCCTGGCTAAAGTCATATTGTTGTTCAGCATCACAGAACTACACTCATTTACCACGCTATCATTCACCCCTGACACGAACTTACTTATCTTAGCCCTGTTGTCTACAACTACATAAGGGGCATATCTGGCTAGCTGAGTAAATCTAAGAGAATACTCTCTAATTTTCATGTTTTCTTACCAAATATTGATGAACTCAAGAAATTTGTCCTCTCTCAGCTCTTGGGGAAAGAATCTGCCTAAGAAAGCCATGACAAATTCTTCCCACTCAACAGGACCTGCATCCCCTAACCTTTCTGCTAACCACTTCTTGTACCAAGTGTGAGCGACATCCTGCAATTGGTATATGGCTAACTAAGCACTCTAAGAATAAGTGAATCCCATGATATCAATGACCTTCTGGACTTGGTCAATGAATTCCTGAGGATCCTCATCTGGCTTAGACCCAAAAAGGATGGAGGGTTCATTCAGGTGAAGTCCCGAATCCTAGCTACTGTTGAATTAGCCACTGAGTTGGCCGGAACGACTGTTCGTCATTTATTTTGGGCAGCTACAAACTGAGCAAGAGTGGTAAATGTGGTCCTGAACTCCGCATGAGAAATATATTCGCCCAAAGGATCTTCGGGCTGAGGAGCTGGCTGATTTCTTCTCTTTGGAGGTATGTTTCTGAAATAAGAGAAGAGCAAATTAGACTGAGATACTGACTTGAAATTATGCTCACTAGCATGACATGAATACTGAAGAAAGGGAACTATTCCTTAAACATCTCATAGCCTCATGTACATAAATGTGGTGCGCAACACACTAGAATGCTAGATGCGGCTTTCAGACTTCCTAGGATTCTACTGAACCTTAGGCTCTGATACCAAGTTTGTAACGCCCATATTTTCTAAACTGGAACACTACATAGTGATTATGACCCCGAGGGACCACAAGCTAACCCATGACTGATATTTGTACCTGTAGACTACAATTCATGACATAATAATACAAAAAATATGCACAATAGGCCGTAAGGTTCAACTAAAATAATATAACATCCATATGGGCAAAAATTAAACAAAACAACTGAAAACTGAATCTGAAAGCTAAATCTGAGTGTAAATCCGAAAGCCTCTAAGTACTTTCTGAAATAAGGAGTTAAAGGAACATGTCTCTAACTAACTCTATAAACTGATACCTGGCTAAAATAATAATAATTAAATCAAATCCTATTATCCTCGAATGGAGAAGACTCACTGAATCTCAGCGACTGGAAATGCTATTGCTACTGCTGGTCTGGAACTCGTACCTCTGAACCTATGGTATAACATTAAAAGAAAGCACATAGCACAAATGCGTCACTAAAACTGGAGTACTGAGTATACGAGTGAGGTAGGGTAATGCAAAAGGTTTACATGTATGAATAATGCTAATTGACTGACTGATATGAACGTAAGAGCACAAACATACATACATAGTAACTGAGATCATGAGTATGAGGTAGCTAAATCTATATGCTAATACATGATTGGAACTGTAGTTCTGATAACATGAGTGACTGTGTTTGATAGTCCTAAATTTGGTAGAACTCCCAGAGTCCTGTGTTATAACTGAATTTGACTGTATCTAACGGTCCTGATATGCTGATATCTGAAGAACTATCTGAGTTCTTTTACTGAGGCTGATACTGAAATTGTAGGTGGTAGTTGTGTAACCGACATGCCCCATGTATACCATTACGACTAAGCTAGGCTCTAATCTCTGCCCTGACTGAAGGGGTGTCAATACTGCGCCACTGGTAAGGACAATTGTGAGTGACCCTTATCTGGTAGGTACTCAAAGTGAGAATGGTAGGACCCTAAACTGACAAGTTAAGCCCCCTCATCAACCCTAATCTAATAGGATAAGATGTCTCAACCTACGCTGGCTATGTAATTTTAGAACACAAGGATGACTGCTAAGAATCACACCCTAAACAGGTAGATGAGTTCCCATCTGTGGGTTCACTCGGTGCTAACTTCTACTCCCATCTGAAGAGACTAAACATGATTTAAATAACTGTACATGGATAGATTAATTGACTTTTGTTGACTGATAGAGTAGTACTATTATCTGAGAGTTAACTGATATCATTAGATTTTTAAGGTTTCCTAAGTCACATGACTGACTGAGTTCTATAGATTATATTTGGAATGAGATTATTGTGGCAACATGACATTGCTCTAGGCACACAGCTATGTTTTTTGGGTAAGAATACTCCCAGGACTCGATAGAAGGAAACTGACACATATGACACGACTTGATCATAATATTTGAGTCCATAATTCATAATATCATAAGTTGGGGATATCATATTTCCTTTAGTTATTCAACATCTTAAACATTGTAAGGAATACATGTATATATTTCGTGTACATATTGTATATCTCCATTATCTTGCAGGCTTCATAACACAACAATAGCAACACATAAAAAACATGGAATTCATATTAAAGTATATAGCTAACATGAACTTGTCATTTAGACATTTTAGAACCATATAAACATGAATTTCTAGCATCCTAAGCATTTTATCAAACACCTTGCATGCATTCTTTAAGGCATTGGTGGGTTGCATACTTGCACCATATTAAATCACCTAAAGTTCATGGTTTTCAATTAACAAACATATATATTCCATGAAAACACCTTTACACATCACATTGAAACTTAAACAACAATCGTCAACATGTACATACTCATATTACCATAAAAAGTTTACAAAATAATATTTAAAACATGGTTCTTGAGCTCTATGAATGGATTCGATCCATAGATGAACACTATGCATACCTTAGAAAGGAAACCTTGATGATTTACTGGAGAGTTCTTGGATTGGGAAACTTAATCCTTGATTATCTTGGAAAAAGGTTTGAATCTTGCTTTTGAGAGATGAGTTTGATGGAAACCCTAATCTTGTATTTTAGAGCGTAACAGATAGTTTTTGAGATGCTTAACTGACAAAAAATGAGAAAATTATGCCTCTTTAGGGTTATAAGTCGTGGGAAGTGAAGGGAAAAGACCAAAATACCCTTATGAAAAAAATTCCTAGTTGCTAAAAATCAAGTCTGATGACATTTATGACAGGGCATCACAAATGTGGTAAGCCATCAAAAATGTCATCACACAGGAGCTGGAATTGATGGTTTTTGCCTAAGTCTGATGACCTTCATGGTAGGGCATCACAAATGTGGTAAGCTACCATGAATGTCGTCACTTTGGAGCTGGTTTCTGCCTAAGGCTGACGACCTTCAAGGTAGGGCATCACAAATGTGGTAAGATACAATAAATGTTATCACACAGGAGCTGGATTCTACCTAAGGATGATGAATTTCGTGGTAGGGCATCGCAAATGTGGTAAGCTACCATGAATGTGGCCACACTATTTCCATCCTGACATGCTGGAGTAAAATAGGAGTAACTCTTTGCTCCGATATCAGATTTAGGCAAAATTGGTATCATTGGAATGCTAATTCGATTATATATCTGTTGATAGTTCATGAGCTTAAAATTTCCAATTATAATGAGAGATATTCTTTTTTGAAGTTGACTATACCAATATCCTTATCAAGAACTTAATCGGTAAGGAATGTTTTGATTCGTCTGATAGCTGGAAGTTATTTAAAGCTTAATATATATCTAACCTACTCATAAAACTATAAAATAACCATGCTTTACTATGAATGAGCTTTGTACATGGCTCTAATATTGTTTTGGATTTTTTGGGGTATTATAGAAAACCTAGCCGGGTAGTTTTGTTAATGCTTCGGAGAAGAAAAGAGAAAATGAAGAGAAAGTGGTGTTGAAAACTATCCCTAGACCACTACCTCCCTTTCCTAAATAATTGAAGAAGAAGGCTGATGATGAAAATACAACAAATTCATGGCAATGCTCAAGAAATTAATAGTAAATATGCCTTTAGTTGAGCCACTTGAGCAAATCCCTGGTACGCAAAATTGATGAAGGACCTTGTGACTAAGAAAAGAGCTGTGAGATATGAATTGGAGGACAATATCCACTATTGTAGCACTATTTCTATAAGGACCTTGGTGAAGAAGAAGCCAGACCCGGGTATATTCACTATTCCCTGTACAATTAGGACTATGGAATTTGCCAAGGCATTATGTGATTTAGAAGCAAGTGTTAATTTGATCTCACTGACTGTTTATAGAAAGTTGGGTCTGGGAAATCCTATACCCACCAATATGCGACTCGTGATGGTGGATAGGTTAGTAAAGTGACCTATTGGAATTCGATATGATATATTGGTAAAGGTGTCCAACTTTATATTCCCTTCAGACTTCATCATTATGGATTGCTAGGTGGACTTTAAGGTGCCCATAATTTTGGGTCGACGTTTCCTCGCAACCAGAAGTATGTTAATTGATTTAAGAGCGAATGAGCTCTTATTAAGGATGAATAATAAAGTGGTCCGATTTGATGTGGGTAAGTCAATGAAGTAACATAAGGAAATGAGTGTGTTCTCAGTAGTTGATGTGTATTATGAGGACAAACAGGAAGTGTCCATAGCTGAGCAACTTGTTATCGAACCTTTGGCTACAATTATAACGAATTATGATAGTGAAGGCATCGGGGAGTATGAAGAGACCATTTGTTCTTTGAAAGGAATGGGTTCATATCCTTATGCTCCTAAACAGCTAGAACTTGACCTTGCTAATCGACCAACGCTACCAGCCAAGCCATCTATTAAGGAGCCTCCGGCGTAGGAATTGAAAGAACTACCTGGAAACTTATGGTACGTGTTTCTGGGCAACTGGAACACGCTACCTATTATTATTGCACCTGATTTGTATGAGGAATAGGTAAACACACTTATTTCAGTACTTCATAGTCACAAGAGAGCTATAAGCTAAACCATCACAGATATTATTGGCATTTCCCCAGGCATCTGCATACATAAAATTCAACTTGAGGAAGATTGTGTTCCAACCAGAAAACATCAGCATCGTCTTAACACACCAATATAAGAGGTGGTTAAGAAGGAGATTATTAAGTGGTTAGATGCAGGAGCGGTTTACCCTATTTCTGACAGCAAGTGGGTGAGCCCAGTTCAATGCGTGACCAAAAAATATGGCATGATGGTGGTTGCTAATAAAAGGAATAAGTTGATTCCACTCAGGCCTATAACTGGGTAGAGAGTTTGTATGGAATACCATAAGTTGAATTCTTGGACTCTGAAAGACCACTTCCCAATGCCCTTCATTGACCAAATGCTTAATTAATTGGCTAGAAGGGGGTGGTATTGCTTCTTGGATGGTTATTCTGGATATAACCAAATCTACATTGCTTCTGAAAATCAGGAGAAGACGACATTCACATGCCCATATGGCACCGTTGCATTTAAGAGGATGCCATTTAGGCTATGAAATATGCCTTCCACTTTTCAATGGTGTATGATGTTTATCTTTTTAGACATGGTAGAGGACACCATAGAGGTATTCATGGATGATCTCTCTATGGTGGGTGATTCATTCGATATGTGTTTGGCAAATCTGAATCTAGCCTTGTAGAGATGTGTTGAATTTAATTTGTTGCTTAGCTAGGAAAAATGCCATTTCATAGTAAAGGAGGGCATCATTTTCGGCCATAAAATTTTTGAAAAAGAGATAAAAGTTGATCGAGGAAAAGTGTAAGTTATTGAGAAACTACCACCTCCCATTTCAGTGAAGGAAGCACGTAGTTTTCTTGGGCATACTGGCTTTTATCGAATATTTATAAAAGAGTTCTCAAAGGTTGCAAATCAACTTTGCAAACTTTTGGAGAAAGAAGAGAAGTTTTCCTTCGATGATGAGTGCTTGAAGGCATTTGAATGCCTTAAAAAGAAGCTGGTTGAGGCCCCTATTATTGTTGCACCTGACTGGTTAAAACCATTTGAGATCATATGTGATGCTAGTGGTGTTGCCCTTGGACCTATATTAGGACAAAAGAGGGACAAACTATTCCATACGATATATTATGCCAGCAAAACACTGAATGGAGCGCAAAAGAATTACATAGTCACTAAATTGGAACTTCTGCCCATAGTGTATACTTTTGAGAAGTTCAGAGCTCATCTACTTGGGCCCAAATTGGTGGTCCACACCGACCATGCTTCCTTGAGGTATCTGATGGCTAAGAAGGATGCAAAACCAAGGCTGATTAGATAGATATTGCTGCTGGAAGAATTTGACTTTGAGGTCAAAGATAGAAAAGGTTGTGAAAACCAAGTTGCAGATCATCTGTCTAAAATGGAAGGTGAATAGGAAATTAGTGATGAAACAAAGATAAATGATGCATTCCCTTATGAGGAGATCCTGGCTACTATTGTGGAAAAATTACCTTAGTATGTGGATTATGCAAATTATATGGTGAGTGAGGTCATCCCAGAAAACCTTTCTTTCCATCAAAGAAAGAAATTCTTGCATAATGTGACTCATTTCTTATGGGATGAACCGTATGTTTTTCGGCGATGTGTGGACAATATTATAAGAAAATGTGTACCGGAAGTAGATGTATTGTGCATATTGGAAGCATGTCATGCTTCCCCAGTTGGGGGTCACCATGCAGGCAACCGAACGACTAGGAAGGTGTTGCAGAGTAGCTATTACTGGCCAATATTTTTCAAGGATACCTATGAGTTTTTGCTAAAATATGACCAATGTCAGAGGCAAGGGTTAATCTCCAAAATACATGAGATGACCTTGACTAAGATGCTTAAGTAGAATTGTTTGATGTTTGGGGCATTGATTTCAGGGGTCCTTTTGTAAGCTCGTATGGGATGAAGTATGTTTAGTTGTTGTTGACTAAGTCTCGAAATAGGTTAAAGTTGTAGCATTGTCTTATAATGAAGGGAAGAGGGTTGTTTCTTTTCTCAAGAAGAACATCTTCTCTCGCTTTGGATTACCACGTACTATTATAAGCGATGGAGGATCTTATTTTTACAACAAACTATTTTGAGAAACGTTAGCAAAATATGGGGTAAAACATCACCAAGTAGCTACTCCATACCACCTATAAACCAGTGGGAAAATGGAGGTGTCAAATCATGATATTAAAGCTATCCTAGCCAAAATGATGAATGCTAGAAGGAAAGATTGGTCTCGAAAGCTCGATGATGCACTGGGGGCATATCGGACTGCGTTTAAGACACCCATTGGCATGTCACCATTTCAGCTGGTCTATGGAAAAGCTTGCCACCTACCAATAGATATGGAGCACAAAGCCTTATGGGCACTCAAAAGGCTAAATTTGAATTGGAAGGAGGCAACAGAGCTAAGACTGGGGCAGCTAAATGAGATGGATGAATTTCGTCTTAGGGTATATGGATGAGCAGATCTGTATAAAGAAAAGATGAAAAAATACCATGATTAGAGGATAGAGAAATAAAACTTCCAAAAGGGTGACATGGTGCTTCTGTTCAATTCTAGACTCAAATTGTTCCAAGGTAAGTTGAAATCTAAGTGGCCAGGCCCTTTTAAAGTTAGCCAAGTCTAATCATCTAGAGTAGTGGAACTTGAAAACAATGACGGCAATACCTTTAAGTTAAATAGGCAACGTGTCAAGCTTTACATTGGTCCAATAGAATCATTAAAAAGTATCACCATTATCTGTCTCGATGAAGTCGGAAGTAATCAAGATACCTGAGCCATGTCGTGATATTAAATCATGTGCTACATGGGAAGTAACCCATGAACCTCGGGATTGATCCATTCCAGGTATACTTTAACCCTTAGTTTATCTTTATTTTCAATTTTAAGTTAATGGTGTAGGGTAGGATGTTGTTGTAACAATTTTTTGTAGATAATTAGGAGTAATACAGGTACTTGAGGTAGTTAGCTTGTTTTGTGACTTTTGAGGACCTCTCCAATGATCTGAGTTTATAGCTATGTGAATTGCATTCATCTGTGACTGTGGTGCATCTTTTTGTGGCATTAGTTTGGCAACTTGATAATTTTTGCTAAACAAATTACATGAATCAGATAAGTAGTGATATACAATATACTTCTGTTCCATGTATGTGTGAGGTCTTACTTAGCTCCTGCTGTGTGCCGAATCTAGAACATACCCTGTTAGTCCTGCCTAGGTTGTAGGATACGGGTTAGGAAAAGATCATAGGCCATTTTTTATTGTAACCCACTATCATCCTAAATGACCTACCTAATATGAATAATATCCTTTGATCCCTTATTTGAACCTATATGCCTGTTTCTTTCTATGAAACCTCTCATCTTCCCGTTTACCTCACAATGAACCTATTTTGGCCTTAGTCCTCCTTGGACGCAGTGCACCTTGACTTAGGCAAAAAGCGTAAGTTAAGGATGGATATTATAGGGGTGTGTGATGCAAAATGAGTATGAAGAGAGGTAGAATAAGAGAAAAGAATAAAAAGTTGGGTGTGGTGAAAAAGGAATAAGAAAATAGAAAGCTATGTTAAAGATAATATGATGATTGAAAAGACCGCGTCCATCTTGAGCATGTGTGATCAATAAAAAAAATGAAGAAAAGAAGGTTGAGAAGTTAAACCCTAAGAGTTTAGTGTAGTGTCAAGGAGGCATAGTTACTCTAAAATATCCATGAATATCATACCAGCCCCTAGCCTACATTACAAGCCTAATAAAAGCCCTAAAGTTATCCTAACTGACCTACCTAAAGATTTGGGTACTGACTATAAGGCCAAGCCTATGGTATTTGACATGCAGTGTTTGGAACTTCATTCTAAGAGTGAGATTTGTGATTATCCCTATGTTTTTGTGTGTGAATTTTGATATGAGTGAAAAAGGGATTTCTTTGTGGTGAGGGCACATTAGGTATGTTGCTAAGTCACTGACTTGTTTAGATAGTGTGATGTTTGTATGGCATGATTATTATTGCTGAATTTTTGCCGTATCTTGATGCTTGTGAGTTGCATGTTTGTTTTTCAAAACATCAATAGTGAGTTTTTAAATTGACTGGCCTTGGAGATGGTGAAATTTTTTTAAACTAATATGAGTAGTCAGGTGCCAACTTGTACTTGGCATTCTCTTAGTTATGTTTTGGTTGCTTGAGGACAAGTAATTGTTTTAAGTTGAGGGTGTTGATGTGTGATCATATGTTAATAGATTTTAGGCTTTTAACTCTAAATAATTGCAAGGTCTTGAGCTACTTTATTTATTTTTTATTAGTTTATGTTTGATTTTATAGTTTAAGCTTATATGATAGAGAACAAACAATAATGGAAGAAAAAAGGTTAAAATTTAAAGAAATCTGAAGCCAAGTGTGGCTGATGACATTTGTGAAAAGTCATCATCCCTATGATAAGCTATCAGGGTGGTCATCATCGGTAGACAAAGAATTGGCCTAAAGTGGAAGTTGTGACGACATTTTGTGATAAGCCATCAAGGGTCTGATAAGTTATCAAGAATGTCGTCATCCTTAAACAGAGAATTAGTTCCAACTGGTAGAATCAACGACATTTTGTGATAGGCCATCATAATGGTGATAAGTCGTTAGGAGTGCCGTCAGACTTAGGCAGGACATGAGAATTGGAGTAAAAGTGTGACGACATTTCTGACAAGTCGTCACAGACCTGATAAGCCATCAGTAGATGTCGTCAACCTAAGATAAGACTAATGCAGATATGAAGAAGACTTTACAACATTCTTGATAAGTTGTCAGGATCCTGATAAGGCGTCACAACTAGTCGTTGTCTATTTAGAGAAAAAGTTGTAACATTGATTCTGTCTCCTTATTTAGGGTAAACTATTTAAAGCTTTGTTTTAGGGTTTTCTAGGCATCAATTAACATTATTATATCATTATTATGCATAAGGCCGACACCTTGAGTTTGGGAGAGCAGATTATGATATTTTCTGTCTTTGCTTCTTGACTTTAACAACACAACTATTTTTGAGAGATTATTATCAATATTTTGGGATTTTTCCTTTGTGATCTACTCTGTGATTCACTAAGTTATTATTTATCTTTGTAAGTTTATCTTTCAAATCATGAATTTAATTATGTGTTTCGTTTGTTACATCATGAGTGGCTAAAGAGAATAAAGGTATTAGCTTGATCATTTTGCATCGCTTCTAGTATCAACTTTAATTCATTCCTGTACATTATGACCTTCTAACTTATGTTCTTAAATTTAGTATTGTTCAGTTATTTAAATTAAGGTTTTAGCTTTTTCAAGTTGTTCTATACCATCTTCATTCTCCCCTTAGATATCTGTTCACCCAATGCCTTTGCACAATAGGTAAAAATGTTTCATGATCTTTCTATATGTTTAAGAACCACAAAGGAGATTTTGGAGGTATGTTACCTCGCAAAATTTGTAAAAGCATAGGGGAATGATCAGATATATTCGACAACTCATATTCAATAGAGATATGGCTCCAATTCAACATCCACTCATCATTACCAAATAGCCTGTCAAGCCTACTATAAATTCTACTCCCTGTAGTTTGCTTATCAGACAAAGTATAAAAGTTACCCTTCCATGGTAATTTAGTGAGTCCAGCAGAAATAATACATTCTGAGAAATCCTATAACTCTATGGCAGATAAAAGATTACCAAATAATTTTTTTTGTGAGGTAAGGACAACATTAAAATCACCTCAATTAACCTAAGGCATAGATGTACCTTGGGCTATACTCTTCAACTCCTCCCATTAGCTTTTCCTTTGCTCCATAGCATTAAAACCATAGACTACTATTAGGGCATATTCCATAGTAGACAATCTATGCTTGACCTGATAGTGAATAAATTACGCACCTGCCTTGATAAAATGCACCTAAACCAATCTATCATCCCAAATAATCCATACCCTACCATTATTGGCAAAATCATATTTACTGAGATTTAGCCATTTAGGAGCCATATGTTGTAGCACCTTGCCAATATTATGCCTTTTAACTTTTATTTCGATCAAATCTGCAAGATGTATATGCTGAGAGTGTAGCATATGTTTTATTTACTTCTGCTTGTACCATTTATTGATGCCCCTGACACTCCATACTAGTAATTTCATTGAGATTAAATTGTTCTACCTTTATCTATAGGTAGTAGATTATAGTCTCTGAATTGCACAATATCCAATATACTAAAGTAATTTCTTGTAGGTGTAGGATTCAGCATTGGAAATTCTTGTAGATTGAACAACAATAACAAGAAGTTACCCTTGGGGGCTCTTTTTGACTATTTTAACTAGTTTCTCATCTAAGAGGTCAAAACTCTAAATAAAGGCTCAAAACTCAAACCAACCATGCTACTAACTCAAAAATGATATTATAGATCTAATGGAATTGATATAATTACAATCTGAAGCTCAAAAAAAAATATATAGATCAAAGTCAAACTAATCACTTTCAAGGTTACTCAAAACCTCAAACCCACTCAAATCATTTTTGAATTCTTTGAGGAACATGTCAAGTATCCGTATAACTCATAAATGATATATATTAACTATAGGGAAGGAAAATATGATAGAAAAATATGAAAATTACAACAAGGGTTGTTACATATTTCCTATGAAATAATAACATGGCAAAGTATTAAGCTTCTATCCTCAATATCTGATTGATTCTCGATATAAATGTTTAATTACTAGTTGTTGGTGATTCAAACTTGCTGATTAAATAGGTTCAAGGAAAATAAGCTATTAAGAATTCCAAGATCATGTTTTATGTGTAATTGGCGCAAAGAGTGTAACGATCCAAATCATCGTTATGTTAAAAATTATCCCAAAAAATGTTGTGATAAGTCCTCGATGTTAAGGTCCTTACTTGCTCTTGCGAAGGGTTGGTAAGGTTACGTATAAGTTAGAGTTGCCTTCTCGTTTGAACTCTATTCATTCGATATTTTATGTCTCTATGTTGAGAAGGTCTTTCATCGGTTGATCCTTTGGAAGGATTGGTTATCTTGAATTCTTTTTCTTATAAAGAGATCCAGGTTGAGATCTTGGATAGGCAGGTTCACCGGTTATAAACCAAGGACATGGCCTCGGAAAAGGTTTTATAGAGGAACCACAGGATGGAAGAGGCTACTTGAGAAGTAGCAGAGGACATGAAGTCCAAGTATCCGGATTTATTTTCTTCTCCCAGGATTCGTGCGGAAGGCATTTGTTTTTCATCATACTTTTGTTTTCAAACTTTGTTAAATAAAAGATTGATTTTCTTGTATCTCTGTTTTCTAACTTAGTTAAAGGTTATAGTCGAGGTGTTGGGGTGAATTATGCTTGTACTGCCTTATTCCATCATTTGGGGATAAATGATCTAAGTAGGGAAGAATTAAAACCCCCTAGATTTTGATCCCTAGAAATTTCCTGAGTTTTGGCTTCTAGACATCATACGACTAGAGGGTACTAGTCATATGATAAAGTACGGTTGGTGGGTCATAGTTATATGTTACTGAGTGTGGGTTTGGTTGGTTTCTGTCCAAGGTATGGTTGAATCATACTAGTCATATGTTAGGGTACTACTAGTATGATGCCAATCGTATATTGCCCTATGTTTAACATAAAGAAGTCTATTCTGCCTAAGTTAAGGATTTAGGGTACTAGTCATATGGTTGGGTACGGATTGGACTTGGTGGTCATATGTTGGTCAGTGTTGGGGTGCAAGGGGTAACATAGGGTACGAGATAAAGGTACCACTCGTACCCTAGGGTACAGTTTGGGGGCTTATACTTTTCTGCGAAACATTTGTACAATTTATGTTGAGGGTAATCCGAACATTTCCCCTCTTAACCTCTTAAGATCCCATAATATAAAGCACATTTTGGGGGCTTCATTTACCTATTTCCAATCAATTTAACTCTCTTAAACAAGCTCAAATTCTCTCAAGGGTCTTGGGTCAAAGAAGGCTAGTGTGTCTTCAATAGGATTAGTTTAGGGCTTACAAGGGTAATTTCTCTCCATCATCTTCATAATCTATAGCATGCTACTCCTCCCTCATTGTTAGTTTCAACTAAAGACATGTTTATGTATGGTTTTCATTGCATAATTGTCGTATGGTTTTGGTTTTTGAATTTATGCTGGGGTTTTCGTTATAAATGGCTTAATTATAGTTTTCCCATATTTTAATTATTGTTTTCATGTTTTAATGGTGGCTTGAGAATGTGGATGCATGTGAATAGTTAATTAGTACTTGGCTATGGTTAGAAAACTATCTGTTGTCAACATGTTCGATAAAATTCCTATGAGAATGTTTTCGCTATATTTTGAACTTTCATTGAAAACTTTGCAGGGTATAAAGTGGTAATGGAACCTTAACTATTTTGGATGGTCTTTAATGGTTAAATGGTAAGGTCTTGGTGGTCATAGTTATGGATTAATTGAACATACTTATGGGGGATTTTGTAATCCCGCAAGAAAACATAATAATGATCATCTTTTGAGGTATATGGGAATCTCCCAAGAAACTTGATAAAGTAATCTATGCGTACATAGGAATCCCTTCTTTAAAGAGTATGGATAAGGACATTACTTGCAAGCTATGGTAGGTATGATGATACAACTACTTATAGCCTTGCTTAGTAATAAATAGAATTTGTGTGGTTTGGTGTATGCTAATAGTTTTAATTGGGCAATAATGATGGGGTTTGATAGCTAATTATGAAGGTGTGAGTCCAATGGACGGACATTGGAAACTCATGTTTCCCGGCATGAGGATTGATCATGGCGACCATATATGATACTTATGGGGTACATGGGAATCTCTCAAGTTACATTTGTATATATATATATCATAGAAAGCGAGGGGTACATAGGATTCCCTACTCCTAAGGTATCTCTAGTTCATGCGGCTACACGTATCGGGGCCCTTTTAGGGTTTAACACTAGACCCATATAGCTCGTTGGTAGTTATAGGATGGTTAAGCTACACATACCCAGGTTAATGGTTTTAAGGCAAGTTAAACCCGATTCCCTTTCCCAGTAATGATATATGTGTGTATGTGTGTATATGTATGTATGGTTGTGTATGCATATGACTGTTTACTTTGTTTTTAAGGTTGGAATTATTTTATCCTTATCTTAAGTAAATATTAGCGTGCACCCGCTGACCCTACGTTGCCAATGTATCCCTATGCGATGCAGAAATAGTCCATTCTACTCCTCCTGCTTAGTAATTGGATTCGGGATCAACTTGCGTTGGATTGAAGTGGTGAGCTTCCATATTCTAGAAGGCTCTATTACATTTCATAGATATCTTTACATACTTTGGCCATTTTATAGACTATAGTTTTGGCTATGGTCGGGGCATGTCCCGACCTGATATTGGTTTACTTTCGACCATAGGCTTTGTGGGACTACTATGGTTTGGTATGGGCAATGTCGGTAATGGTGTAAGTCTTGACATTGGCATTGGTATTGGCACTGACATCGGAGGACTATATTTGATTTATGATTGTTCCTTTTTGTTTTGGATTATATATATAAATATATTGGGTTATTGTCTTTGTTCTGTTGGTTAGTAGACGGATTGAATTGTTTGAGTTGGTTTAAGATGTAGACTTATCCCAAAGTCACTATAT
This sequence comes from Capsicum annuum, assembly GCF_002878395.1. Classification (NCBI taxonomy): domain Eukaryota; kingdom Viridiplantae; phylum Streptophyta; class Magnoliopsida; order Solanales; family Solanaceae; genus Capsicum; species Capsicum annuum. Next base: position 144,261,537 of record NC_061120.1, on the reverse strand, counting down.
CTATAATAGGCTATCTTTTTATATGTTCAGAATTAATTCGACTCAGAGTATGTGTTCGAAGGTTGTGTTGGGTATCAGAGGTGGTCCCCGTTCCTGTTTAGACTTGGGATAACCATTATGCAAGGCCCCAGTTCAGGTCTGACATGACCCAACCCTAGGCCTTATCGTAATGGGCATCCCAAGTCCGGCCAGGACTGGGGACCAGCCCCTGTTACCTAACCCAACCACCTATATCCAGCCTTAACCGGGCTGTATTTCTAACATATAACACGATAACGTTATTGTTCTTATTAAGACTCTAGGATAGAGTCACAAATGTGACTAACTCAACTGAGTCCAACCATACCACACCAACCGTCCAACCATACAAAACCAAGTCAGACTATAAATCAAAACATAATTTAATAATTAATCCCAAAATGTAATATGACGGAATAGTGAGAAATCATGTTTTAATACCCCAGGAAATTTTTTGTTGAAATTTTGAGCGTAAACATGTTGGGTTCTATCTTCTAGTATGAATTATAAATTTTTCATGCCAAAGGTATTAGATTATGACCCACCATTGTGTAGAATAACGAATAATCTTTCCAACGATATGTGGATCATCCAAAACGAACACCCGAGCGACGAGTTATGAACATTCCGATCAAACTATGAATAGTAGTGAACAGTAAAACGTGCAGGAAAAAGTACTGAGGCCTAGCGTGTTTTTGCTCCAAATTTAAAGAATCATAACTTCTTGTACATAACGATCTGGGTGATCTACTATATATCAATGAAAAGCTCTACAAGTCCTCTTTCCAATTAAATTGGTTACATCTAATTTATCTATCGAAGCAAAAAAGTTATGGTCGATCTACTTCAACCTACCAAAAGTAAATTTTTGGGTAAACTTCAAATGATCATAACTCCTTGTACACAATGATCTCGGTGAGATACTATATGTCAACGGAAATATATGAGAGTCCTCTTTCTAATAAAATTAGTTTCATCCAATTTGGATATCGGAGTAAAACGTTATGGTTGATCTACTTCAGACTATCAAAACAGTCCACGAAAGGACAGATTCGAGAATTATTTGATTTTTAGGGGCGTTTTGGTCATTTTCCCTCACCTAAAATCCATCCAAACCCTATATAAAGCCTATTAGAAGCATTATATGTTATATTTCATCAAATTCCCTCAGAAAGAAAACCCTAAGATCCTACATCCAACTTCAAGAAACTCCAAAGTTCACCATTAATTCTGCAAATTTATTCAAGATTCCAAGTTCCTAGTTCAAGAACTCCAAGAACTATCATTCAAAGGCACGATTAACATCTCAAAAATGAGTATCAATCTAAATTTCATCATTCAAGGTATGTGGGTTTTTTCAACAAGAACTCTCTTTCGTTCTTGTGCCCAAAAGTAATTTTCTTTACAAAGGCATGATTTTTCTTTGATTTTTACGAATTTGAAGCATGAATCCGTATCTTATGATGATTATTATGAAATCTTGATATTTATGATTTTGTAAGATGAATTTACATTTGTGGAGATATAAAGCATGAATCTTGAATGATATTTATCATGATTTTGAGATTTGGTTCGTGAATCCCCATTGGAAATTGTATTTTTTTTGAGAAAGTGTGTGTTATAAGCACATTGATGTTGAATATTTGAGATATTTTGAATGATTTGACCTTTTGTTCTTAATGGAGTTGTTTTGAACTCGAGTGTGAAAGAAATCCACAATGTTGTTGATTTTGATAGATGGGAAGCATGATGGCTCCCGATGTATATTTATATATTACTGAAATTGTTTTACTGTGGATTGTCTTTGAAATGATTTGAGCTAAGTTCGGGAGAAATCTTTAGCACCGAGTGGAAGGTATGAAGCGACCTTACTTCCCTAGAACTACATGCCCCTGTAGAAGTGAGCGTGAGGCTGATTTATATAGTGATCACTAGTTTGTGTGGATTTGATATCGATAGTCCTACTTCGATGGCAAGGATAGGACGGCTCTCCCCAATGTGGGTTGTACGTTGGACTCTATGTAGCTCACATAGTTTATGTCGTTTATAGGATCTCCCAGTGTGTATGTGTTTCCTTGTGTCTATGGTTAACAGTGAAGTAATTTGAAAGTGGAATTGTGAAACTTATTCTTTCGAAAGATTTAAATGATATTTACATTATGAGTATTGATATTCTTGGTGAACTGAAAATGATTGACAAATTATATGTTAACTCACAGGTGTTATTATACTTATTTCATCCTCTCATGATCATGATGATTTTCTTCGGGCTATGTAAGTCTTTCATACATCCTGCATATTTCTTATAAATATTTATGATGATGATGTTTATAAAACTGGATACACCCCCATATACTCGGTTCCTTTCCGTGATACTGACCTACATCTTCGGATGTGGGCTGCATTTTCTTGGAATGTAGGTTTAGGTGCTTAGTTCCAGGTTCGACAGTGATTCTTTGGGCACGCTATTATACATCCTCTATTGTGGTGAGTCCTCATGTTTCGAGGACGTAATGTCTGATGTTGGTTTCACGAAATTGTTTACATTTGATAACTGAGTATGAGTCAGTTGGGGAATGTCTCAATGGCTCGCTGGTTTTATTGATTCTCTTAGAGGCTTGTTAGACTAGTATAGATGTTGGGAGTTGACTAATAACTCGTATTTTGTTATCTTTCTAAAATTCTTTTATTCTTGGATGATGATTACTCCGTTGATATTTGAGGGTTATTTATGGAAACCGCATTGATTTGTGTTGAACTGAATGAAAATGGCTCAAAGGATTATCTTGGGGCTACTCATAGCCTCAAGCACCGTGTGACGCTCCGGGACTTATTTTCGGGGCGTTAAAAACTTGGTATCAAAATCTAAGGTTTTAAGGTATCCTAGGGAGTCTGACAAGCCGCGTTAAGTAGATTCTTAATCATCAGTGTGTAGTGCACCATATCTAAAGTCTTATTCTTTATTTTAGAAGTCTATCATGCTTAAAGTGTCTCTCTCTACTATTGATTCGTGCTCTCCTCTTTCAGAAATATGCCTCTATTGATTGTCGGACTCAAGTGGTCAAGTTTCAATTTCCGAGTGCATCCGTGTTTGAGTGGTTTAGGAATTCTGTGTAAACCAAGAGTCATTTTATCTCTTACCTCAAAGCTAGAAAGCTTATTTCCAAAGGGTGTATTTACCATTTGGTTAGACTCAAAGACACTAAGTCTGAGACTCCAACTCTCCAGTCTGTTAACGTCGTCAATGAGTTTTCTAATGTCTTTCTAGATGATCTCCCAGGGATACCTCTTGATAGAGAGATAGAGTTTGAGATTGATCTTCTTCCCGATACTAAGCCCATTTCTATTTTTCCTTACCGTATATCCCCTGCAAAACTTAAAGAAGTTGAAAGAGCAACTCAAAGATCTACTAGATAAGGGTTTCAAAAGGCCCAGTGTTTCTCCTTAGGGTGCTCCTGTGTTGTTTGTGAGAAAGAAATATGTCTCTTTGTGTATGTGCATTGATTACCGCTAACTAAATAAAGTCACCGTAAAAAATAAGTACCCCTTTCCGAGAATAGATGATTTGCTTGACCAATTTCAAGGTGCAAGTTATTTCTCAAAGATAGACCTTCATTCCGGCTATCATCAACTCAAAGTTAGGTAGTGTGACATCCCAAAAACCACTTTTCGAACTTGTTATGGCCATTTTGAGTTTTTTGTTATTCATTTAGGTTAACTAACGCCCCAGCAGCTTTCATGGACCTCATGAATCGAGTGTTCAGACCATATCTAGATATGTTTTTCATAGTGTTCATCAATGATATACTGGTGTACTCCCGTAGTGAGGATGAACATTCTGATCATCTCCGAACTGTCTTGCAAACCCTCAGAGATCATAAGTTGTTTGCCAAGTTCAGTAAGTCTGAGTTTTAGCCAAGGTCAGTTGCTTTTCTAGGTTATATCATTTCTTCTGAGGGTATTAGAGTTCATCCCCAAAAGACCGAAGATGTTAGAAATTTGCCTAGAACTATTTCTCTGATTGATATCCGAAGTTTCTTGGGTTTAGCTGGCTATTACCGCCATTTTCTTGAGTGCTTATCCTCTAAGCATCTCCTATGACTCGGTTGACCCAAAAGAAAGTGAAGTTCTTGTGGTCCAAATCTTGTGAGAAGAGTTTTCAAGAGTTGAAGACTCGACTCACGTCAGCCCCTGTTTTGATTTTACCTGATTGTGTTGATGGTTTTATAGTATACTTTGATGCTTCGAGAGTTGGGTTAGGTTGCGTATTGATGCAGAAGGGTAAGGTGATAGCTTATGCTTCTAGATAGTTGAAACCCTATGAGAAAAATTACCCCACCTATAACCTTGAGTTGGCTGCTGTTGTGTTTGCTTTAAAAATCTAGAGACACTATTTGTATGTTGTCCATATTGATATTTTAACTGATCATAAGAGTCTGCAGTATGTGTTTACCCAGAGAGAATTGAATCTTAGGCAGAGACGATGGTTAGAATTGTTAAAAAACTATGATATGAGTGTGTTGCACCATCCGGCCAAGGCCAATGTTGTGGCGGATGCCCTAAGTAGAGTGTCCATGGGTAGTGTTTCGCATGTGGTAGAAGGTAAGAAAGAGTTGGCTCATGATGTACATCGTTTGGGAAGATTGGGAGTTAGGTTGTTTGACTCTGCTGAAGGTAGTATAGGGATTCAGAGTAATTCCGAATCCTCCTTGATTTCGGAAGTGAAGGAAAAGCAATACTTAGATGCTAGTTTGGTCAGACTAAAGGAGTCAGTCAAGGACCAAAATGTAGAGGTTTTCTCCCAAGGGGGAGATGGCGTGTTGAGATTACAGGGTATATTATGTGTCCCAAATGTTGATGATCTGAGACAGGATTATGGCTGAAGCGCACGGGGCGCGATATTCTATTCATCCTGGTGCCACCAAGATGTACCGAGACTTTCAGGAAATATATTGGTGGAGTGGCATAAAGAAAGATATAGAACCATTTGTAGCTAAGTGTACAACATGCCAATAGGTTAAGGTTGAACACCAAAGACCTGGTGGTATGATGCAAGAGTTTAGTATTCCCACCTGGAAGTGGGAAGAGATAAATATGGACTTCGTGATCGATTTACCTCCTTCCTGATGCCATCATGATTCCATTTAGGTTGTGGTTGATAGGTTGACTAAGTATGCTCATTTCCTGCCTGTTCATACTTAATATCCTGCTGAGGATTACGCTAGATTGTATATCCGAGCGCTAGTAATACTACATGGAGTTCCCTTGTCTATCACTTCGGATAGGGGTACTCAGTTCACTTCGTAATTTTGGAAAGTTTTTAGAAGGGTATTGGTACCCAGGTTCTTTTGAGTTCTGCTTTTCATCCGCAGACCGATGGTCAGGCTGAGCGGACCATCCAGACCTTAGAGGATATGTTGAGAGCTTATACACTTGACTTTAAGGGAAGTTAGGATGATCACTTACCTTTGATAGAATTTGTTTGTAATAACAGCTTTCACTCTAGTATTGGCATGGCTCCATTTGAAGCCTTGTATCAGAGGAAGTATAGATCACCCATAGGTTGGTTCAAGGTGGGTGAAGCAGCTGTGAGTGTTCCTGATTCGGTATTCGAGGCTATGGAAAAAGTTAAGTTGATTAGGGAAAGGTTGAAAGCTGCGAAGAGTCGTCAGAAGTCATATGCAGATATTAGAAGGAGAGACCTTGAGTTTGAAGTTGGTGACCTAGTGTATCTGAAAATTTCACCCATGAGAGGGGTGAAGAGATTCGGAAAGAAGGGGAAGCTTCGTCCCCGTTATGTTGGTCCTTACAAAATTCTTAGCCATGTTGGTAAGGTAGCTTATGAGGTCCAGTTGCCTTCTGAGTTGTCCTTTGCTCATCAAATATTCCATGTCTCCATGCTTAGAAAGCATATTAGCGATGTTGTGGTAGTGGATTACTCTGTGAGTGCTAACATTCAAGAAAATCTTTCTTTTGATGAGATTTCTATTAAGATTCTTGATTTCAGTGTCCGAAGACTAAGGAACGAAGAAGTTCCCTTGGTCAAGGTGTTATGGCAAAACCAATCTGTTGAGGGTGCAACTTGGGAAGCTGGGGCGGATATGTTATCCAAGTACCCGCACCTATTTTCTGCAAACTCCGATCAAGCCGAATGTACCGTTCTTTCCTAAATCATGCACTTTTGATAAAAGTTGCAGCAGTTCAGCTGTCATTTATTATGTGTTCAACTGTAGTTTCTTGAATTTATGCATTCTATGTTGCATTCGGAGTGAGAAATGATGTGGTGATGAGTCTAACGAATGGTTCAAGATGTATGCTCTATTCACTATCTAATCTTGGCATGCCTAGCGTCATTCGAGGATGAATATTCCCAAGAGGGGGATGATGTAATACGCCGGGAATTTTTTCATTGAAATTTTGTGCGTAAACTTGTTGGGTTCTTCTTCTAGAATAAATTATAAATTTTTCCTGTGGAATGTCTTAGATGATGACCCACCATTTTGTAGAGTATCGAATAATCTTTCAAACTATATGTGGATCATCCAAAATGGACGCCCGAGCGATGAGTTATGAACATTGCGATCGAACCATGAATAGTAGTGAACACTAAAACGTGTATGAAAAAGTACTGAGGCCTGGAGTATTTTTTCTCCAACTTTAAATGATCATAACTCTTTTAACATAATTATCTTCGTGATTTACTATATATCAACAAAAAGCTCTGTGAGTTCTCTTTCTAATCAAATTAGTTTCATCCAATTTGTCTATCGGAGCAAAAATTTATGGTCAATCTACTTCAGCCTATCAAAAGTGAATTTTTGGGTAAACTTCAAATGATCATAACTCCTAGTAAAAAATGTTCTGGGTGATATACTATATATCAATGGAAAGATATGAGAGTCCTCTTTCTAATGAAATTGGTTTCATCCAATTTGAATATCGGAGTAAAATGTTATGGTTGATCTACTTCAGACTATCAAAACAGTCCACCAAAGGACAGATTCGAGAATTATTTGATTTTTAGGGGCGGTTTGGTCATTCCCCCTCACCCAAAATCCATCCAAATCCTAATTAAATCCTATTAGAAGTATTATATGATATATTTCATCAAATTCCCTAAAAAAAAACCCCAAGCTCCTACATCTAACTTCAAGAACCACCAAAGTTCACCATTAATTCTGCAAATTTATTCAAGATTCCAAGTTCCTAGTTCAAGAACTCAAAGAACCATCATTCAAAGGAACAATTTACATCTCAAAAACAAGTTTCGATCTAAAGTTTATCATTCAAGGTATGTGGGGTTTTTCAACAAGAACTCTCTTTCGTTCTTGTGCCCAAAAGTAATTTTCTTTACAAAGGCATGATTTTTATTTTATTTTTACGAATTTGAAGCATGAACCCATAGCTTACGATGATTATTATGAAATCTTGATAGTTATGATTTTGTAAGATGAATTTACATTTGTGGAGATATAAAGAATGAATCTTGAATGATATTTATCATGATTTTGATATTTGGGTCGTGAATCCCCATTGGAAATTGTGTTTTTTTTTTGAGAAAGTGTGTTTTTTAAGCACGTTGATGTTGAATATTTGAGATATTTTGAATGATTTGACCTTTTGTTCTTAATGGAGTTGTTTTGAACTCGAGTATGAAAGAAATCCCCAACGTGGTTGATTTTGATAGATGGGAAGCATGATGGCTCCTGATGTATGTTTATATATTACTGAAATTGTTTTATTGTGGATTGTCTTTGAAATGATCTGAGCTAAGTCCGGGAGAAATCTTTAGCACCGAGTGGGAGGTATAAAGCGACCTTACTTCCCTAA